>NC_062561.1:186134683-186438654 GCF_022837055.1 Prionailurus viverrinus | reverse complement strand
GGGATAGAAGGAACATGCCTCAAGATCATAAAGGTTATCTACGAAAGATCCACCACTAGGGGCGCCTGGGTGGCGCAGTCGGTTAAGCGTCCGACTTCAGCCAGGTCACGATCTCGCGGTCCGGGAGTTCGAGCCCCGCATCGGGCTCTGGGCTGATGGCTCAGAGCCTGGAGCCTGTTTCCGATTCTGTGTCTCCCTCTCTCTCTGCCCCTCCCCCGTTCATGCTCTGTCTCTCTCTGTCCCAAAAATAAATAAACGTTGAAAAAAGAAAATTTAAAAAAAAAAAAAAAAGAAAGATCCACCACTAATATCATCCTGAATGCAAAAAAACTGAGACTTTTCCCCTTAAGGTCAGGAACATGACAGAGATGCCCACTCTCACCACTGTTATTCAACATAATGTTGGAAGCCCTAGCCTCAGCAATCAGACAACAAAAACAAATCAAAGTCATCAAAATCAGCAAGGAGGAAGCAAACTTTCACTCTTTGCAGATAACATGATACCCTATATAGAAAACCCAAAAGACTCCACCAAGAAGATGGTAAAACTGATACATTAATTCAGTAAAGCCATAGGATACTAAAATCAATGCACAGAAATCAGTTGCATTCCTATACAGCAATAATGAAACAGCAGAAAGAGAAATCAAGGAATTGATCCCATTTACAATTGCACCAAAAACCATAAAATATCTAGGAATAAACCTAAACAAAGAGGTAAAAGATCTATACACTGAAAACTATAGAAAGTTTACGTTACAGAATTGAGGAAGACCCAAAGAAATGGAAAAACATTCCGTGCTCATGGATTGGAAGAACAAATATTGTTAAAATGTTGATACTACCCAAAGCAATCTACATATTCAATGCAATCCCTATCAAAATAACACCAGTATTCTTCACAAGCTAGAATAAACAATACTAAAACTTATATGGAACCAGAAAAGACCCTGAACAGACAAAGCAAGGTTGAAAAAGAAAATCAAAGCTGGAGGCATCACAATTCTGAACTTCACACTGTATTACAAAGCTGTAATCATCAAGACAGTATGGTACTGGCACAAAAACAGAAACATAGATCAATGGAACAGAATAGAGAACCCAGAAATGGACCCACAAATATATGGCCAACTAATCTTCAACAAAGCAGGAAAGAGTATCCAATGGAAAAAAAGACAGTCTCTGCAGCAAATGGTGTTAGGAAAGCTGGACAGTGACATGCAGAAGAATGAAACTGGACCACTTTTTCACACCATACACAAAAATAAACTCAGAGAGGATGAATGTAAAGACCTAAATGTAAGACATGAAGCCATCAAAATCCTAGAGAAGAAAACAGGCAACAAACTCTTTGACCTCAGCCACAGCAACTTCTTATTTGACATGTCTCCAGAGGCAAGGGAAACAAAAGCAAAAATGAGCTATTGGGACCTCATCAATATAAAAAGCTTCTGCACAGGAAAGGAAACAACTGGAAAAGCTAAAAGGTAACCAAAAGAATGGGAGAATATATTTGCAAATGACATATCAGATAGAGGGTTAGTATCCAAAATCTATAAAGAATATCCGAAAAACAAATAATCCAGTGAAGAAATGGGCAAGACATGAATAGACACTTTTCCAAAGAATACATGAATAGACACTGTTCCATTGATGGCTAACAGACACATGAAAAGATGCTCAACATCACTTATCATCAGGGAAATACAAATCATAACCACAATGAGATACCACCTCACAATGGAAATAAAAATCAAAACCACAATGAAATACCATCTGTCAGAATGGCTAAAATTAACTCGGGAAATAACAGATGTTGGCAAGGATGCAGAGAAAGGGGAACCCTTTTGCAGTGCTGGTGGGAATGCAAACTGGTGCAGCCACTCTGGAAAACAGTATAGAGTTTCCTCAAAAACTTAAAAACAGAGCTAATCTATGAATCAGGAATTGCACTACTGTGCATTTACCCAAAGGACATACAAATGCTGATTCGAAGAGGCACATTCATCCCTATATTTATAGCAGCACTATCAACAATAGCCAAATTATGGAAAGAGCCCAAATATCCATCAACTGATGAATGAATAAATAAGATGTGGTACAACACACGCGTGCGTGCACACACACACACACACACACACACACACACACACACACACATACACACAATGGAATATTACTTGGTGATCAAAAGTAATAAAATCTTGCCATTTGCAATAATATGGATGGAATAGAGTGTATTCTGCTAAGTGAAATAAGTCAGAGAAAGTAAAATACCGTATGATTTCACTCATATGTGGAATTTAAGAAACAAAACAGTTGAACATAGGGCAAGGGAAGCAAAAATAAGATAAAAACAGAGAGGAAAACAAACTATGAGAAATTTAAATACAGAGAACAAACTGAGGATTGCTGGAGGGATGTTGGGAGGGGGGATGGGCTAAATGAGTGATGGGCATTAAGGAGGGCACTTGTTGGGATGAGCACTGGGTGTTACATGTAAGGAATCACTATATTCTATTCCTAAAATCATTATTACACTATATGTTAACTAATTTTGATTTAAATTGTTAAAAAAGAAGTGTAAAAGCAGGGACACTTGGATGGCTCAGTTGGTTAAGCACCCTACTTTGGCTCAGGTCATGATCTCTTGGTTCATGGGTTGGAGCCCTGCGTCCAACTCCACACTAAAGTGCAGAGCCTGCTTGGGATTCTTTCTCTCCCTCTCTCTTTCTGCTCCTCCCCCCCCTCCTCTCGAATAAATAAACTTAAAAAAGTAGAAAAGTAAATCTCCATGTCAACATCATGTTATATATTTTAGCTTACTATAAACAAATTAAAGATTTGGCATTACATCATTTATTTATTTATGTATTTATTGCTGAGTAGTTCCCATCAATAAAAGCCATGGGCAATTATTCATTAATCTGTAGTTTACAAAGCACCTATCTGTATAGCATTTTATTTCATTCTTATAATTTTTCTGTTAGATGTGAGAAATTTTTCCCATTGCATAGATTAGAGAATGAAGGTTTAGTGAGATTATAATAGACTGTCCCTAGACGACATTCTGCATAAAATGCAGCATTTTTCTTCATCTGGAGGAAGACTTTGGATTTGCAGTACAAAATTTAATAATTAGAGAAAATATAACAAAGTGTTCCTGTTTTCTCCATAATTAATGGAAGGACCTTTTTTATACCATGCTGATGTGATTACAGTAATCATCATGGTAACAAGAATAGAATATACTAAAAAAGGGAGAAAATATCAAGCTAAATCTTCCTTAGAACTCCTAGCAACTTAGAACTTTGAGCATTTGAAATGCTCAAAGCGGCACCTTATTCTTTTCAGATCTATGTTCCCTCCATGCAATTGTTTCCTCCACATGAAGAGCTTTTAGTAATTTAATTTTCCATTTCCACAACATGGTTCAGTAAGTTACTACATCAGCCATGAGACTTCCAGGAAATTTAACACAAAAGAGTTTACTATTTTTTATTTAAAACTTTTTTAACGTTTATTCATTTTTTTGAGAGACAGAGCATGAATGGGGGAGGGGCAGAAAGAGAGACACACACACACAGAATCCAAAGCAGGCTCCAGGCTCTGACTGACAGCACAGAGCCCAACGCAGGGCTCGAACCCACAGACTGTGAGATCATGACCTGAGCTGAAGTCGGATGCCCAACCAACTGAGCAACCCAGGCGCCACAAAAGAGTTTATTGTAAAAAGGAAAAGTATTAGAATCACATAACGTAAATTCCAAGAATATGTTTTCTTCAGGTATGTCTTGATCCAGGGGCTCAAATAATGATGTAAAGACCCAAACACTTTTCTTCTACTGGTTCTGCTTTCCTCAATGCTGGCTTCAATCAGGCAGCAAAATAATTGCCAGTAGTTCCAGACCACAGGCTTCTAGGTTGAAATACATTAGGAAAAGCACATTTACCTTTTCCTTAGCAGCTCAAGTAAGTTTTGTTTTGCTTCATTGGTTCTTATTGAATAACATATTTATATCTGAACTTTTGCCAGAGAAAAGTGATCCTTCAAATGGTTAGGTATAAATCTCAAGTAATTTCCTTAAACTGGAAGAGAGTCAATGTCAGGCAAAGCATACAAAATGAGAAGGAAAACAACATGTAGCCTCGCAAGAAAATTAATATACAGTTGCCAGAAGAAAGCTTAATGGATTCTGAATGGCAGAAACAGTAGTCATTCATGACAGTTCCATACAGGTCTTATATTAAACCCTAAGCCCAATTTTATATTAAATGAAGACTGAGAGTTGGTTTCATAGCATAAAGCTACATAAGAACAAGGAAAGGTGCTATATAGATCAGGTTCCCCGGGAAGCAGACTCTGAAAGGAAGATTGCATGCACGAAGTTCATTGGGATATGTACTCATCAACACCCATGTAGGTAAAGGAAGCAGTACTGAGCACTGGAAAAAGTTAAACTGCAAAAAAGCAATAAGCGTGGTCTCATCCAATCCCACATGGAACTCTTAAGCTAGTCTGGTCTTCAGAGTTATACTGAATTGAAAGAAGATTACCAGGACTTTTCCCCCCCACATTGTCCATAAATTGGATGTAGGCTGTTCCTGAGGAGGGTACATAACCTTGGGGCAAACTGGCCTTCCACTGAGGGCAGTTGCTGGGACTCAGCTGTGCCAGCAGATAACTCTACCAAAAGCCGAAGATGAGGTGTGATACTGAGGTGGGTGATTTAGAGGGCACACCACAAAATTCATGGGTTTACCCCTTGTGCTACCCAGATACATTGGGAGTAAATTAGTTGGCTGCATTTGAAACACTTTCTCCGAGATTCTGGTTGGCCTCTTTTCCTAGAAAGACTTGCAAGTGGAAAGTGGGATAAACTATAGCCCTTCCACCACTACAGCTGTTCTCAACACCTCAAAAGATATTTATCACCTCCTTCCTCTGCTACCAATCCTAGATTCCTCTCACCCTCAACTGGCACCTCTGCCATTCTAAGCCCCAAGGCTTAAGCCCCTGTTAAGTATACCTTTCTCAGACTGGTTACTGCATTTGTCAATTTGTGTTCAAAATCAGGCAGGATTGTACCAAAAGACACCCAGTGGATCATCTCGGTGTGTTCATTGTATAACAGCAACCCTACCTTCTCTTGATCATAATGGTCAATTATCCATGCCAGAATGGTGCCTTCTTTCCCTGTCTTATGGTTTCTTGGCACAAGGATACCAAAGTGACTGGACTCTTAAACATAGATTAGATTTTAATGAGACTCTTGCTGTGTTCCCTAGTAGAAGGATTGTTTCTCTGAGAATCATTATTCTCTACACCCACAGAACCCAGAGTTGTAGGAATTAGAAATACAAATTCCATAAGAGGCTCATTGGGAGTAATAGGAAGCAGGTCAACTCTACTACCATTTATTGCTTCCCAGACCTATATAGTCTACTTACTACGGACACAGCATCATATAATGATTATGATTAAGAGTGTATGTGGTATTCTATGCCCTTAAAAAGCTGTTCATTCATCACTTCATTACTCTGGAAGCCCACATTTTCTCAGTGGTGTGGTAGAGGATAGAGCAATACGTAATATTGCCATGTGTTCACATGTTATCAAGTGGCCCCTTGGTATGATGCAGTGTTATGTGGAATCCTATATCCATGGATCAAACACTACCAACCTTTTGGATAATAGAGCTAGCTAAATCCCTATGGACAGGAAAGTCAAAAACATACCCAAAACATATTCTAGTTCCGGTCAACATTAGTTTCTTTTCATTCCAAGGTAGAAGGAATTCAATAAAATCAACTTATAATAATGATTACCAAATGGCTAGTTGGTCTTCTCAAGGAATGGTGCCATATCAAGGGCTCAGTATTGGCTCTGTTACTGGCAGTTTAGAGATTAAACAGCAACAGAGTGAGACTAAACTGGGTGAGTTAATGCCCAACACTCGTAGATAGCCTCCATCCTTGCCACCATGGCTACTCCCAGAATTGAGTTGGTAATGACAGAAACTGGTTGACATATCCTGGCCAAATCATTATTGTCCACTTAGTTGTTCAGTGTCACTTCTCTATGAATGTTCTCTGGTAAACATTAATATATAATATAAAAGCTTTCAGATAAGATGAAATTAGAAACTAAATTTATACTCCCACCTGAAGCAATAATAAAAAGTGATAAAATATATGAAACCACAGTTTCAACACTCTAGAGAGTAGGTAACAAATGACATTGATCTGGGGCGCCTGGGTGGCGCAGTCGGTTAAGCGTCCGACTTCAGCCAGGTCACGATCTCGCGGTCCGGGAGTTCGAGCCCCGCGTCGGGCTCTGGGCTGATGGCTCAGAGCCTGGAGCCTGTTTCCGATTCTGTGTCTCCCTCTCTCTCTGCCCCTCCCCCGTTCATGCTCTGTCTCTCTCTGTCCCAAAAATAAATAAACGTTGAAAAAAAAAATTTTTTTTTTAAATAAAAAAAAAACAACAAATGACATTGATCCTATGGGTTAAGGAGATGCAGCTAAGAGTCCATATTTAAAGTATAGAAAGAAAGAAACTGTCAATCAAAATTGTATACCCAGTAACAATATCTTTTAAAGCTGAAGATGAAATAAAGTCTCTTTCAAACATATGAAAACTGAAAGAATTCACAAACAGAAGACCTGCACTATAAAAAAAGTGGAAAAGGAAGTCCTTGAGGCAGTAATAAAATGATACTGAATGGAAACAGGGATCTACACAAAGTAGTTAAGAATAGCAGAAATGGTAACTACATGGGTAAATATTTGTGATTTTTTTCTTATTATTTAAATATAACTAAAACAAATGATTAAACAAAAAGACTATCAGTGCACTCCAGGATTTGTAACACATAAAAGTGTGAAATGATAGCATAATGTTGAAAGAAGAAAAATGGAAGGTTACTATCATAAGGTTCTTACATGTTTAACATTATAGATGAAGGGGCATACCACTTGAATGTAGATTGTGATACATTAAACACGTGTACTTTAAACCCTAAATCAACAACTAAAATAACAAAAAATTACAGCCAATAAGCTAATAGAAAAGATAAAATTGGGCAAAAAAAAGCCACAATTAATCCAAATGAAGACATAAAAAGAGGAAAAGAAAACGAAAAAACAGCTGGGCATATAGAAGATGAATAGCAAGAGGACAGACTTAAACTTAACCATATCAATAATCACATTAAATGTAAATGGTCTAAACATGCAATTAAGGCAGACTGGAGGGGGAAAAAAACCAAAGACCCAACTATTTGCTGCTTATAAGAAGATAAATTGTAAATAGAGACACAAATGGGTTAAAATTAAATGGATGGAAAAAAGATATATTTTGATAACAGTAATCAAAAGAAAGCTGTGTTGAGTATATTAATTTTGGCATCATCTTCAAGTAAACAGACTGTACTAACTTTTGATAGGATATAATGGGTCATTTCTGCAGGCCCAGAGGATTCAGCAAGAAAATAAGTTATTAGTTTCTCAGGTATTTTAACTTAAATATCCCCATCCCAAGATTCAGTATTCCACTTCCTCCCAACCAGGATCTTTAATTTTCATAGCAGAATTGATGGCTTTGGGAATTCAAATTCTCTGCTCTTAGGGAACCTGATTCTGATCCTGATAGCCAGTGTTCCCATTTCCTGGTTTTGAGATATGTGGGTTTCTTTATATCTTACTGTTGAAATCCTTTGACTTGCACACTTAAATAAGTGACAAATAACCCACAGCCTTTCATTATCTTTCTGCATTGCATCCATGGCACTCAAAGATAACCAGTGTCACAGATATTATTATTATTAGTTCCCCTAAACCTTTCATACCTGAGCTATTGACTCTTCTAGTGTATTTCCTTCTACCAACATCTGATCTTGGTTCAACACTATTAGACATTTGAAGAATTTTACTGACACATCATGTCACAGGCTATCTACACTCCACCTACTATTAGGATTGGGGTTCTTGTTGCCAGCTGACCAGGAAGTAATCAATTCCAAAATCTCATTTTAGAGTCTACTTCTCATTTAGTCTTCTGGTTCTAACTATCTTAGGTCAGTATCACCAGGAAACAGACTCTAAGATAGATATTTGCATTCAACAAGTTTATTAGAAAACATTTTTAAGATAAAACGTGATGTAGTTCCAAGAGGTCTCAGCTGATCCCATAGAGAACTCTGAAGTTGTATGTCCCAACTTCAAGCAAGCAAGAGGACCAAGCCCTTATGCCCAATATTGACCAATCTTTGCATATGGGCTGTTCCTGAAGATGGGACATAATCTTGAGCAAAAGACTCTCCTTTGCTTAAAGTAAGGTACACACTCAGCTGTGAGCTGTCAGTAAGATAGACTGGGACAAATCAAATATGTGTACTATAAACCTTAACTTCTAAAACAAGAGGTGAGTGAATTGTATGCCTTCTAATGGT
This sequence comes from Prionailurus viverrinus, assembly GCF_022837055.1. Classification (NCBI taxonomy): domain Eukaryota; kingdom Metazoa; phylum Chordata; class Mammalia; order Carnivora; family Felidae; genus Prionailurus; species Prionailurus viverrinus. The sequence goes on along the minus strand of NC_062561.1, from coordinate 186,430,201 downwards.
AGAAGATGCTGGGAAGAAATAAGTGGGCAAGTGAGGAATATGGGTAGCATAACACAGATCTACCACAAAGCAATATAAAGTGAAAAGACAAAAAAAAAAGTAATTCTGTTCCTATTCTTAGAGATTCATGAGCTACATAACAACAACAACAAAGTACCACTGCTGCCTCACTTTCTTGGGGGATGGGAAGATGATAATGAGCATACACCTCAGTAGAAATTTTTGGCATCTTTTCCCAAAAGAATATGACAGAAGAGATCCCCTATATTAAACAGTTGTCAAATGGTTATGCACTTATTATAGATGCATAGTGTTTTGTTTTGTTTTGCTTTGTTTTTACATCAGGTTGATAGATGGACATATCAGTCCATCAGAGAGAAAAGGGAAAAGGTTAAGGAAACAAAGAATCTAGCTGATACTCATTTTCAAATCAAACAAAACCATTTTCCAAATGCTAATTTCTCTCAATTGTCAACATGAGCTCAATGCTTCTATTTCATTCTCACTGGACCAATATGGAAGAATTGGTCTACTCAATCCAATAATAATTCTGTCAAAGTCATTTTTTAATATGTAGAGAAAACATGTCTGTCTGATTTTTTTCCAAATAATCATTATGTGAAGTAAATAATTCCAGATCACAATTTCTTTGTACCTCCATTTAACTCAAGTACTCTCATAAGGAAGCACTTCTCTGTTAGAGTTAATATCTCTATCCAAAACATATCCATATCCATATCCATAACAGATCTATCCAAAAGCAAAGAACTGCTCAAAAACCAAATGTATCAGACAGTTTCATTTACCTGCCTAAAAATAGTTTTATTTTAAATTCTATTTCAAATACAACTCACCAAGAACTAATCCTATACATTCTCCAGACAGTGCCTAACAAAGTCACAATCACAGGTTCTAACTACCCCTCCAGAGTAAGCTTTGACAAAGTACATGCCAGGAAATTCATATCATAGAACCACCAACTTTTCAAAGAGCTTCAGAAATGAAATGACACCTGCTTTTACATTCCAAAAAGATCACTACAGAATCCTGATGTTCAGGTTACTAACACTAGGGTAATGACATAACTGCATGAGTCTACTCAAGATGCCATAACAAAATACCATAGGCTAAGGATCTTAAGCAAAAAAATTTACCTCTCACAGTTCTGGAGATGAAGAAGTCCAAGATCAAGGGTATCAACATATTCAGTTCCTTTTAAGGACCTTCTTCCTGGTTTTCAGATAGCTACTTTCTTGCTTTGTTCCCACATGGCAGAGAGGGAGCTTTGGTCTCTCTTCCTCTTCTTATATGGACACTATTCCCATGACGGTGGCCCCACCTTCATGAACTCATCTAAACCTAATTACCTCCCAAAAGCCCCACCTTCAAATGTCATCACATTGGGGGTTAGAGCTTCAACATATAATTTTGGGGAGGATACATTCAGTCTATTACATTACCACATTCAAGAGATTCAAGATTCAATATTTCAAGGCTGTCTTCAGCACATTAAAGGAATGCCTACATTAGTTGCATTATTATACAAGAATTAAAATTGGTCACAAAAGTATGTTTTCACAACCATTTTTAAACATAATTTTAATGATAAATAACTGGTTAGATAAACACTTTTTGTACTGCAGTCTTGAATTTCATTTTGTACTTTAATTAGCTACTTTATCAGCTAATCTAAACATTTGGCATTATACAGAAAGCTCAAGCATTGAGAGACCATGGTTAATTAAATTGCCTGATTAACTAAATGTTAAGGTAGAGGATCTCTTAATTCAACAATTTCTGAAAACACACACACACACACACACACACACACACACACACACTATATCTATGGCTGTGTAGTTAAATACATATATCTAAGTTAATCTTTCTTGGTGCCTCAGAATCTTACAAGGCTTTAAGGAGACTTTGATCAGAAATAATACTATTATACTATAAATGCAGATGGTTCAACATTAGTCTGTCTTATGCATATCATAGTAGATTTGTGTATTTTTCATCTTCTAAACAGGAGATGGAAAATAATTTACAGTCCTCCATTAAATGGATGCCATACATATTGATAAAGAACATGTATAAGTCCAATCAATCAAGTATTTCAGGGTCAGCAAGAGAAACACCTATATGTTAACCTAGAATAACAAAAGCTTGTCACAAATATTCACAATATCGTAAAGCAGATGAAATTAGTTGTAATAGTATAGTCATTGTGCTTTGGTCCTAGCTACAGAACATCTAGTAGGCTTTAGCAATAATAGTTGTTTGGTCCTGAAAGATGGGACACATTTTAACTGAAAAACCTAAGTTATATTTCTTTGCCCAGCATTTATACTTCCCAAAAGTGAGGATTTGATTGATGATATTTCAATATTAAAGGTTGTATTAAACCTCCCACCTGTCTACTCACTTTCAATCCAGAGCTACCTGGGAAGTGACAGATTCCTTTCATGTTCATCCCATTTACATTCTTATTCTTAGTCCCTGGCCCAATCATCTCTGTTAATTTAACAACTGGCTCCATCTCCCTAACAGAGCATTCTGTAAATATGGCTGGGATTGAGGTAGAAGAGTAAACAGTTAGTGTGAATTTCTATGAACCAGGGATAGGGATATATGAAGTCTAATCAGTCAGGTTTGAAAGTAATGGAAGTTAATTCACAGGAATCTATTTGACTCAGTTTCCTTTATATGAAGCCCTCAAGAATAACATCTTTCAAAGACCTTTTCCCCTAACTCCACCAAACAAAAAAAATATGAAGTCTTTCTCTTTATTAGACCATGAACCCAGCTTTTACACAGCACCCAGATTTCTCCCTACACAGTTAACAACTTTTCCATCCCAATTTCATTTAAATAACTTATTTCCAGGAATTCATATGACTCTAATTACACCAAAATTTTTGGAAACATATATTCATTATTTTCAGTAATAACTTCACTCAGAAGTCTTTTTGTATTTCGTGTATCCTAGAGCTTATTCTGAAAATCTCTGGCCACTTGCACATATGATTCTTGAACTGAGTATCTAAATGGTGGTGTTTGGATACACTGGACCAAATAGAGAAATTATCAGTCCACATTCATGTCTGATCTCATTTTTTCCTACTCTGGGATAAGCAGTGGACTTAACAAGTTTTTCAATGAAACAGACAAATGAAGGTTATACCTTTACTATGTCCCCAAAAGAATATCTTCTCCAAAAAACATTGGTCAACAGTAGTGGTTGCCTAATATTTTTATTACTTAGGTCTCACTTTAAATCTATAATATTAAAAACATTCTTACCCAAAGGAAGATAAAGTAAAATAGTCAATTAAAGCATGGTATTGGCTTAAGATGCACTCGACTTCAAAATTTTCACACTTTTTGTAAATTTTCTGTGCTGGAAACCTTTTCTTCTTCCTGTTCAACATTCAGAACAAAGCGTGTACATGTCTACAGACCTATTTGTCAAGAAATAAAAGTAACGAATGAGAGTCACATTTGAATAACAAGAGTGGACTAGACATAAGAGAATAGAACAGGCTTAGGCAGCTTCAATTCTCCATTTTAAAATGACTTACTATTGTTGGGAATATTAGAACATCAAAAGGATAAATTCAAAACTCAAATTAGTTCCTGTCCTCCCAGGAGAGACAGCCTGCATGATTCTGATCTGTCTTTCATGTGTCGTTCTCACTCAAACTTACACTTTCAAGGGCTAGAGTGTCATTTCAATATGCAAAGGAGCATTGGCGTTAATGAGAGTTATATTTAGAATTCCTTCTACTGGGAGATAGAATATAATATTAAACTTGTGAATTTTAAGGTCACAACAAGGACGTATTGACAAGCTAAAGTTTCAAAACTATGTAAATTAGCTACTTGGATAATCACAGGCTGTACAAATCAGCTCATATTAGAAGACAAGTTTGTTCATTCTTTCCACAACTAAGGATTTGTCAGAATAGGGCTATGTTATATTCTGATAACAAGCCTAAAATATCACTGATTTATTTTTTAAAAAGTCTATTTCTCCCTCATACCACATAGCTACCATGTCAGGTCTTTTCACCCCTGGTGCCGAGTAACAGAGCAACAACCATCTCACAGGCTGTTGGCCACTCTGACAATGGGAAAAAATAGATCTAGACTGTATTGCACAAGTGATTAACTGTTCCTGCCTAGAAGTATCCCTCACATCTCTTACAAATTATTGGCTGAAACAAACCATATGACTGCATCCAACCATAATGGGGAAGGGAAGTGCAATCTTTTTTTTTTTTATCATAGAACGGCTAAATATATTCTGGATATTGCAAGAGGATACTATTATAGGAAAATTTATTTTCTGGTTGAAACTACCTTCTACATAGAATGCATTTGTTGGCAGCAATGGGGAAGTACAATCTTTAAAAACAACAGCAAAGGTCTCTGTCTTTAGAAACTAGTGAAGGAAGTCATACATGTACAAAATATATACATAAATGAAGATAACTCTCTCTTGTAGCAACTGACATGGAAGAGATAATCAATGATGTGGTAGAGAGTAATGTGAGAGGAAAAAGATGAATAACAAGGCCCATTTCAGATAATGTGGTCAGTTACAAAAACAAAAACGAAAGAGTAGATACATTTGATATCTTACCCTTGACCTCGCAGGTCCACTCTTACTCCTTTTCCACTCTGTGCTTTGAGAGGTTGACATGTGAAAGACAGAAAAATATGCCACTTTGGTATATACTGTTAGTTTGAACTGTAGTCACTTGAAAAATAGCAAATGAAGAGACGGGCATCTCTGAACTCCCCTTATCTGCCTAAAGACAGATCCTCCAAAAGGAGCTCAATTGTCATAAATCTCCTCTCTAGGAGTTTTATCAAATGGGGAAGATTGACTCTTTCTTTGGTGTTGTTGAACTACCAATTTTGGAAAGGAGGGCCCAAAACAAGTCCATTGTTGTGGGGATACAGGGATAACTGTTATGTGAGTTGAAAAGTTCTGGGATAAAAGTATCTTTGGGATACAATAATGAAGACCAAGTTTTTTTTTTTTTTTTTTTTAAATTTTTTGTCAACGTTTATTTATTTTTGGGACAGAGAGAGACAGAGCATGAACGGGGGAGGGGCAGAGAGAGAGGGAGACACAGAATCGGAAACAGGCTCCAGGCTCTGAGCCATCAGCCCAGAGCCTGACGCGGGGCTCGAACTCCCGGACCGCGAGATCGTGACCTGGCTGAAGTCGGACGCTTAACCGACTGCGCCACCCAGGCGCCCCGAAGACCAAGTTTTAAATACAAATGTTTAGGATTAACTTGTAATTGAGTTATTGGATCCTTGATAGACAATTGGTCCCTAATTCAAGGCACACAGGGTCAGAAGTTAGGGATCTAGAAGTAATAGATCAGGGGTTGCTAAGAGGAAGGAAAGAGAGATGTGAGTCTGGGTAGAGTAGAGTCTGAGTAGAAGGATGCAAAGAAGGGTCCTCCTGAAGGGTAAGCTATTTAGTAGATCTGTGCTAGGATAAAGGCTTGCCCTCATGAATTACACAGAGCGGTAACCTCAGGTAAACATCTTGCTAGCTTCAGTTTGCTAGAGAAGAAATAGATTCTCAGACAGGAAACCTCATCTGACTAGTTTCAGGCAGAGAGTAGACTGATAAGATGGTAATTTTATGTGTCAAACTGACCAGATCACAGAATACGCAGACATTTGGTCACACATTACTCTTGGTATGTCTGTGACAATATTTCTGGATAAGATTAGAATTTGAATCAGTAGACTGAGTAAAACAGTCTAAGTGGGTCCCATAAAATCAGTTGAAGGCCTAAATAGAACAAAAAGCCTGCCCCTTTTGCAAGTCAGAGGGAACTCCTCCTTCCTAACTGCCTTGAGCTAGGACATAGGTTCTATCCTGCATTCATACTCAAACTGAAAGAAGACTGATTCATCACAGGAGAGGAAACTTGAACAACTTTACCACACAATAGCATACCTCCCCACTAATCTTCTAAGGGCCCATTCATCTGTCCTAAAAATCATGTACTCTCCCCTAAGAGGCCTACATCCCCCACCTTCCCTTCCCCAATTAAAATAGTGTTTAAGTCTGAATTCTAAGTCACCTCAGGGACTCACTCATTTTTTCCTTGGGTATACATGAGATATATGTGTTAATAAACTTGTTTGTTTTTCTCCTGTTAATCTGTCTTTTATTATAGAAATCTCAACTAAGATCTCAAAAGGGTGGGAAAAAAATATTTTTATTCCCCTACACATGTATGGACTCCATCAATGGGCTTCCTTTCCTTCTGGCTTCCAGTTAGTTTCCACCACTAAGAAGCAGAAGGGTTAAATCGGGGAGAGGCAGAAGAATGAAGTCTTTACTCCTTTTATGATGGAGATGCTGCTTGCCGGGTGTAATCCCCAGCTACGGTTACAACTCCTGTCAGATGTATTCCCTCTCTGCCCATAGTAGTGGCCACACCCTCCCCAGTTCCTTCAGGCCTAAGAGTGGTAATTCCCTGATGTTCCTAGTCCCAGGGAACTACACCACCCAGTGTGGTTTCCCTAATTGCCACAGACTGAATTGTGTCCCCTCAGATTCATATGTGAGGACACAGTGAGAAGGCAGCCCTCTGCAAGCCAGGAAGAGAGCCCCTACCACACAACTCAAGCATGCTGACAACCTGACCTCAGACTTCCAGCCTCCAAACCTGTGAGAAATAAAAATTTCTGTTGTCTAAACCACCCAGTCTATGGTACTCTGTTTTGGCAACCTGGGCAAACACACTAGCCTATACCCTTATAAGAATCCCTTTATTAAATTCCCAAATTACCTACTATGAGTTTGCCATCTCTGTTCTTCTGAGATCCTTACTAATGCAAAATATGTACCTTTAATTCTCATTTGTTTGTACCTATGATTTCTCACAAACTTGTAATTCCTATATACATGACAGATTAATTATGACTTATAAAATTAGAACAAATTATTGTTTAAAAAGGAGAAATATTTAAATCAATATATCATTTGTGTTTTATTTAAGGCACAAGATGGCATAATTATTTGTATAAGGGGACTGGAAGGCTAGGCAGATCTGGGGTTTAAAGATAGTCTCTGCACAGAGTGGCAGAATTACCTACCAAGTTATCTCTCTAATGTTCATGTTCCTCTCCTGTCAAGTGAGCATCATCATTTGCTCTATAACCAATGAAGCTATTATAGGATTGCAGTAACCGCCCAAAGTGAACCACAGAAAACTGTTACCATTAATTATTATTATTGTTACTCTCTTACCAAAAATCCTTTTGTGATAGTGCTATTTTTGGAAGCTTCTTCAATCTTGAGCATATCAATGGGTGCTAGTCCTAACAACCCGCATAGCCTATGGGATTTTTATATTAAAGAGAATGAATTAATACCTATTAACAAGCTCCAAAAGCAATATGAACTAAGGCCAGGAAACATCCTGAATTTTGTCTACAAAACATTCTCTTTAGAAGGGAAGCTAATCAAAGAATTATTACCTTTAATGAAGCTCTTATATTACATGCAGGACACTTGATATAATTTACTTTAATTAATTACTTTGTTATGCTTAGAGGAAGTTGTTTGACAAATTATTTGTCCTGCCCATAGATTCTCTTATTATCCCTTTTCTTCCCTGCTGCCAGAACAAACATAGACATGACCTAAACAAAGAGCTAAAAACTACTAACAAGCATCAGCACCTACCTCAGCAACTAACATGAGACATATTCACATAAGACCTTATTTAATTTTTCTTTAGTAACACAGAATTTTCTATGGTTCAGTCAATAAGCATCGTACAGGGCAGTTAAGCCAGGCTCTGAAATCTGCACATATTATGAACCTTTGTAACAGGAAAAAGGACTTCTCAGCAGGTAGATTGAATCATGAAAAGTCTGAAAATCAACAATTTATGCAAGAAGGTTATGCAACAAGAAATTCTTGGCTTTTTAAATCCAACGTCCAAAAATAATTTCTAATAAATTGCTACTTACACGTGACCTTGAAAGATACCTAATCAACCCATACTTCTAAGATGAGAGTGTTAAGTGAGTTATAAGACCTTGATCAAGTTCTTTAACCTGTACAGTTTTTAGATTTCTCATTAAAATGGGGGGATATAATAGCACATAGGGCAAGGGCTGCTGAGAGAACGAAATGAAATAAGGCATGCAAAGTAGTTGCTGATACATAGGAAAGCACTCAATCATTGTTCGCTATTCTATTATCATAATATCTGATACCCATTCTAGCTATAGAATATGATGACCTATTGCCCTTCTAAAAAATTGACTCATCCTACAATAAAAAGGGTTATTCTTACTATTATATGATCATTATTTTAGTTTAAGGCTTTGCTGTAAACATTTGTATGCCAAAAAGAATGACAGTTTTCAGTTTTCAAGGTTATCTGTGTGACTTATCCATGAAGATCACTGGCTTATTTAAAAAAATTCCATACCAATAAGCAAAAAAAGCTGTTTCTTATTTCTTGCTCATCAGTCTACAATAAAACTAGGGTAAATTTTATGCTAAGCAGCTTAAAGAGACTGGAAAAACAGGTTTTAAATATCAAATCCTAAATATCTGTTGATTTGCTTCAAGGATTCATTTTAACTATGCAATTAATAACTTTAAAAAAGAGCAAAAAATGACCAAATGGAGATCTTATTCATGTTTGAGGTTTCTGAGTTTTCTGATAGGTATGTCTTTTATAACTCCAAGTACCTTTGTAAAATGGGAAGAGGTATAATCCGAAATAGCTTACAACATGAGGCAATATTTCTAAAGTGCACACATGCCACATAGATGGTTGTCCTTACTGGATGCACTAGTCAGTAGGAAGGCATGCTCATCCAGTCAAACATCTTAAAGTCCACTTTTTTCCCCTCAGTCAGGACCCAAAATGTAAGGGATTAAGTAAATGAAAGTCCAGCCCTTTTAAATATCTTTCTTTTTTATTTTTTTCTTTGGAAAGAAAAGTCTTAAGACAATAACCACTTTGCTTCATAAATTAATTGCTATTATTTTAGCTTAAGGGTTACCATGTAAAAATACAATTCAAGCAAAGGTGGCATGCTAGTCAAGTTATTCTACCTCTATATTAAAGCCTAAAGCTGGATGAAGTTTGAACTTTCCTATAGGATCAGAACAAAAAAGGATTTAAAACTGATTTTCCCAAAATACATATTCACGAGACAAATCCCCAATATCATGCCATGGGCAAATGCCTCAGACCTTATATTCATTTTCACCTGGAGTTAATAACTACAGATTAACAAGTGACTGCCCACCAAAGTCTGGGAAATAAAAGGGCCCAATATAAGTGTCCTTTAAAATGCTTTCAAAAGCTCCTGAATGTGGACTGTTATACAAGATAACTTTCTTGGATTCTTCAAAAGTCAATGTCATAAAAACAAAAACAAACATTATTTTTGCTTCTCTTCCCTTATGTTCATCTGTTCTGTAACATGGAGGGGGACAAAATATAAGAGACTCTTAAACACAGAACAAACAAAGGGTTACTGGCGCGGTTGTGGGAGGGGTGATGGGCTAAATGGGTAAGGGGCATTAAGGAATCTACTCCTGAAATCACTGTTGCACTGTATGTTAATTAACTTGGATGTAAATTTAAAAAATAAATTAAATTAAAAACAAAAACAAAAGCAAACGCATATGTCAAAAAAATTCTTAATTGATTGATTTTTTTACATGGAAGCACACCTATTAAAATGGTTTGCGCACAGCAGCCAGTTTGCAATTTATAGCAAAACAATTAAAGCCCCTTGGCATCGCTGCATTAAGAAATACATTAAGGGCCGCCTGGGTGGTTGAGTCAGTTAACCATCTGACTCCCACTCAAGTAATTATCTCATGATCCTTGAGTTCGAGCCCCACTTCAGGCTCTGTGCTGACAGCTCAGAGCCTGGAGCCCGCTTTTGATTCTGTCTTCTTCTCTCTCTGCCCCTGCCCCACTCACATTCTCTCTCCATGAAAATAAACTTTTTAAAAATATATTTTAAAATATATTAAATATTTATATATTTTTTTATAAAAAATATATATTTCTCCCACAGAAGTGAGAGAAACAAAAATAATATAAAAACAGAGAGGGGGACAAAACATAAGAGACTCTTAAATATAGAGAACAAACCGAGGGTTGCTGGAGGGATTGTGGCTGGAGGGATGGGCTAAATGGGCAAGGGGCATTAAGGACAACCCTTGTTAGGATGAGCACTGGGTGTTATATGTAGGGGATGAATCACTGGATTCTCCTCCTGAAATCATTATTGCACTATAAGCTAACTAACTTAGATGTAAATTAATAAAGTAAAAATGTTTTAAATTAAAAAACAAAGAAACACATTAAGAATTTCCAAGAAATTCTTTTTTGGGGATCTACGATCCAAGCTGTTCGTTTGCAAACTGGACCCTATACATTAAGGGCAAGGAGAGAGCAAAGAAAGAAACAGACCACTCAAGATTGGTAGGTGGCTGTTTCAATAAGCAAGCGAACTTCCATATGAGGTTTGCCTTGGGTGTTGCAAGATGAGCCGATCTCTGCACTGGCCTGCCATAATCTTAAAAGTTTATATAAGGGCCTTACCTAGTTCAGTCACATGTACCATCAATGGCCTCAACAACAGGTTGCTCTTTCAAAGTTGCATCCTTGACAACAGCTCCAGCTGTAGGAAACGGTGCGCAGGACATACATTCCAAGGGGAGGGGCTGAAGAGGTTCCTATTGCCCAGATTCAGCCCTCAGGTCAACTAGAGGTTACATCCTCTTAATGATCTCCTACAACACAAGAAAATAATTAAAAATTCTACTTCTATCCATAGGTCCCTGTCCGATGATAATTGCGGAACTAGAAAGCTCTATCATGCCAAGACAGTGGATGGGTAGCAGGTTTTGTGGCATATACAGCAGAGTACACACAGATTAGAGCATGCCTTCACTCCATCATTTCTTCAAGTCTTTCTGTCTATAGTATACACAGGAGACACAGCAGGGACAATGCTAACAAGAAAATCCTTTCCTAACCTGTCTCCATCCAACCCCACCTTGTCAACTTTCAAGAAGGAAAAGTAGTTATGAAACAGATAATAGGGTCTAATTTCTTATTGCCCCACCAGAAAACACAAATGTAGACAGACACAATGGCTTTAACCTGCCCTGTGCTTTTTCTATTTAGAACCCCACATAAGATGAGAGTATCTGAGAATCTCCCTGCGTGCTTGGTCTTTGCTCTGTTGTCAGTCTGGTAGCGCTCCTGTTTCTTCACCTGTGTCTGGGATCAGCAAATCACTGAAGGGCCTTAATTCAGAGCCAAACGGAAACGGGGTAGTAAAAGAACAGAAAATTCATCCTAGTGTGTGCACAATCCCATGGGATCCTCCATAAGCTAACATAGCAGGCAACTCCACAGGCAGGTGCAATAGGTTAGTGCAAAATAGAAATCAAGGTCATAATAACAGTAATATTTAAGGACTTATTATGTACTAGATGTTAAATAAGGTACTCTCTGAATGTCATCTCTAGAATTCTGAAAAAAAAAATCTCACAGATGGAATAACTGAGACAATGAATTTACGTGCCTCTTTCAAGAGTTCACCTTAATCCAGACCTTATTCCAGTGCCTGAGTGTTTTTCATAACACTGTATCTCAAAGACCAAAGGTTTTTGGTGAAGAGGAAAGTAATGAGGGTTAGAAAAAAGGAACTAAAGCAACTTTCAGAGCAGAGTCACACAACTCCCTATCTTAAGCTCCAGGCCCCAGCCCACCAAGAAGACTTGAACTGTTTCTCACAGCCTTACTTGGTAGCCCTGCATCAGGATCACCTCCGGAGATCATTTACAATTCAGATTCCTGGGCCCTACTCCAGCTCTAATGAACCCATATCTCTAAGATAGGTACAAGCAAAGTGCATTTTGAATTGTGCTCCCACAGCGAATTTTAACTAGTTCTCCAGGTGAACCATTGGATATGATGATTCAGAAAAGGAAAAAGGCAGAGTCTAAAAATCTCTATCAGAAATTCAAAGATAAAAAAGACATTCCAAAGTAACAACCCAGGAAGGAGCTTTTGCTTGTCAGCCTCATACATTTTTTATTTTTTTTAGGAGAACAGTTATTATCAACAAACTTCTGAAGGAAACCCAGTCCATTTATTTTACTTGTTTTGACATCTGCAGATAATGACAAGCTAAAGGGAAAAACAGGTTTAAGGACTGTAGCAATTAGTTAATTTGTCACTAATTATTAAAAAATAATATATGCAGCTCCGTGGTTCTCCAGAGGGGAGAGTTACAAATTACTACAGTGGTTGTCATTGCCGCTGCCACTGCTGATGCTATTGTTGTTTTTAAAGAACTGCAGGCTCCATATGTTTGTGAATGTTAATATTGTCTGAGGTTTGTCAGGTTTCCATGGCCACTTCGGTTCCCTTCTGCCCGCAGGATGTGACGCACTGGGAGTCAGAATTATGAAGGAGCCCACTTATATAAATACAACCTGGGAAGCAGTTCAATCTGGAAACAGCCTCTTCCCTTCCCACAATTCCCCACCTTGTTCGTTTTGATACATTGACCGAAACGCACCTGCTTCCAGCCCACTAGTCCTTCACACTTGTTTTCTCTCCAGCTCAGTTATCCTCTCCAACTCCCCTCAATTCCTCTAGTTACTCTTCTGCCAACACATTCCTTAGACACACATTCTCACTCAAACCTTTTAGCAACACTTCCTCTAAGTTCTTTTCTAAACCAAAACCTAGCTTTCCCCTGATCGTGATAGTACAGTACAGAGATCCTGGTGATATCATCTTTTTTCTCCCCGCTAACCCACTCCTAGTCCCATCATCCCAATGTCTTGGAACTAAAAGTAGGTCACAAACATTCTCAATATTTCTGCTTTCTCTATTGTTTCATTATTTCCTCTCAAGGACTCCTCCCTACTTTTAACTTCCCCTGTCTAGTCAGGCCGTCCTCCTGATCTCACCTTTATCTTCTTATCTCTGGGGGGCACCCCCCAGCTTTCCTGGTTGGCCCCGTCTTCTCTTATCCCCCTGAGAGATTACACATGAACTAGACCCTAGCCACAGCTACTGTATCTCCTGTACTCCAAAACCGTTGCTTCAGTTCCATCTTTTGTTGATTTAAACTCCACTTACAGGCCCAGATCCAATGCTTCTGGCATTGTGATAATTTTCCTACAAATTGACTTGACATTCTCTCTGCATCGCCAAAGCATGGGAGCAGTAGGATGCAGTGCTTAGGAATGTGGTTTCTGGATGAAACTACATAGGTAAAGCCCTGGCTTCACCATGCACTGTTTCTGCGATTCAGAGCAAGATATTTAACCATTCTAGGCCTTAGTTTCCTCATCCGTAAAATGATGGAAATAATATCATCTATTTCATAGGGTTGTTATGAAGATTGAAAAAGATAACTCTTGGGTATAATTTAGACTGGTTGAAGGTAAGAGAAAACCCAACTCAGCCTGGCATAAAAAGCAAAAGGGTTTTTATTGGCTCACTTATCTCAAAGTCCAGAAGAAATATAGGCTTCAGGCTTGATTTGATTCAGTGGTTTAACCACAGAATCAAGGATCTAATTTCTTTCTCTCTCCCTCTGCTCTTCATTCTAAGGTGTCAGATTCAGCCTAAGCCTTGTTCTTCCCCACAGTTATGAGAGGCTATCATTAGGTTATGATAATGATAACCTTTGGATAACCTTTAGATAATGATAACATTTGGAGGACTTCTTCATCCAAAACAAAGGAGTAAACAAAATGATCACTTCAAATAGCTCTCCCATAAGAGTGAAGAACTTTTTCAGATATCTTCAAAAAACCTCTCCTGTCCCATTGTCCAGATATGAATAGCAAGCCCATTCTTTAACATTGCCCAGAGGAGAGGAATTCCTAAATTGGTTCAGATGAACAAATATGCCCAAATAGATCAATCACTATAGCAAACCTATCTTTCTACTCATAAACTGCGCAGTAAGTAAGAGCATAGGGGAGGAGAGGAGAATGGATGCTGGGGAGATGACCTAACACCCACTGTGGGGAGTCAAGTCCTTAGCTAACACTGGGCAATTAGTAACACCATACTGATATTAGCACTTATTAGTATGCCATGTTTACCTTTTGATCATTACTTCTCATTCTTCTTTATATCGTCACTTATTGTTTACACGATTGCTCCTTTACACTCTCCCATCCTCAAGCTTGAAAATCCTTTGGGCAGTGTGTTTTATTGATTTTTTCTACCACCCCCAAATTCTGTTCCTGGTAGGGTACATAAGAAAACCATAGCTTCAATAAATGCTGGCTGAATACATGAATAGACTATAAAAACGGTTCTACCCAGTGAAAAAGTCTCTCTCTGGCAGGAATTAGAGATTACACAATGCTCTTATGCCCTTCAGTACAGAACAATTTAATACATTTTAATAATGTTCTTTCTTATACAAAATAATATTACTAAACCACCATTGATTACACAGGCACGGTGTCTTTGGTATTTTCTAACTGACCAGTAAAAGCTTATTCTTTACCACAATTACATGCAATTTATCCTTTTTGAATTTTTCTCTCACAGTAACTTTTGAAATAGATGATTCCATTTGACCAGAGTAGATGCAGTACAAAGAATACTAGGAGACATGATTTTTTTGGTTCGTGTACCTGCACAGTAAAAGCTAAAAAAAAATCTTTAGGTCAGTACATTTTAACTAAGACCCATAGTTCTAAAAACCATAAATCATCAGGAAAAACTCCAAAATTACATACTTTGAATTTATAATATATTTATGTAGGAAAATACTTCCCTGTTAAGATTAACCTTTAAATGTCCCATTTTCCATAAAATATACTTCAATTTTAAACCAACATAAAGAAATATATGCCTTATTCTGTCCTATTTTTAGTAAATAACATGACTTCCAAACAAGTTTATTGTAATGCTTTTGAAAAGCAGGAAATATTAGCAATTCTGTAATAATGCAACTACCAAATGGGTAGCTATAATTTTCAGAGAGGGCAATTGGCTTTGTATGTGAGATTTTTTTTTAATTCTTCACATTTCTTTTAAAGTCCACAGGATTCCAAAATTGTATTACCTGAAAATTATCTGACTTTTAAAAAATATATTATTATACTTGAAAATGTGTTTGAGAGGAGAAAAGCATGTGGGAGACTATAAAACATTCTGGCTATCTAAGAGCAAAATAAAAGAAAATGTGGATTCCTTGGCTTTTAACTGAAATGCTGTAGCCGTGCAGAACCTTTGCTTCTTGTCTGTAGAGACCATGCAGTGAATTTTAAGAGCTGAATCTGATGAAAGAGTAAAACAAGAAATGTTTAGAGAATATAAATTAGACCATCTGAACTTCATGAAAAGACAGTAATAAATTTTAAAATCATAATTATAGCACATGAGCACAATCCAGGTAACACTACCTATATAAAACTATATTGTACACTTTACATCTAATAATCCACATGCATGATCAGTCACATTTTTATTTCACATGCGTCTTAAAATTGCCACTTTCGTTTATCTCTAGCCACAAGCTTTTCACCGTCCAAAACAAAGGAAAGCCTCTGAAAATAATGAACCAACACGAAGGATAGTTAATGCAGTGGACAGTAGGATATCCCCATAGAATTTGATGCCTGATCCAACTCCATGAAGCAGATATTGTTACCTGAGGCCAAGATGTTAAATAATTTTTCTCTATGCTACTGAGTATTGGCAATCAGTCCCAAAGCTCCTGACTGCATTGTAATGTAAGGTCTAACCAATAAATCTCTTTCCCAGAGCAAAATCCAGCAGAGAACGTGGGCACCATTGATCTCACACAGCAGACTAAATAGCCAAAAGGCTGTGCAATGTAAGTTATTCTATTACCTCTGTTGGATCTGGGTGATGAGTCATTCGGGTGAAGCTTTTGATGTTTCCTCAGTAATCAGCCTGCGTGTGGAGCAGCCAAAGTTCATTCAAACCCTCCTTCCGACAGCCTCCACTCTGGCTTCCTTGGCAACCCTGAGTATAGAAACAGTTTAGGATGAAACCAATATAATGTAAAGAGCCGTAACTTCAGTAATTGTTTATAAAATGACCCCTTGGAGATGCTCACTATCACAATGAAGAGGAAAATTAAATGCCTTTTTGTCCATAAAATTTAAACAATTTGAATTTAAAAAAAAAAGGAAAATTTCTCACTTGTGGGAGAATAAATTGATGCACTCTTGTTGGTTCTAAATTTTAAACATTCATACATTTTGAACCAGTAATTCCATTTCTATAAATGTATCTCTAGAAAAGTGTTCAAAGATACATACAGAAGATATTACAGTGTTGAATAAGGAAGTAGCTATATTTATTACAGTAAATTCATGCAATAGAATGCCATGATGCCTGTAGAAAGAATGAGGTAAATCTATACACATTGATATGGAAAATATCCCTATTATATTACAAAGTAAGGAAAAGCATTTCGGATAACAATATCCTTAATATGATTCCTATTTGCACATTATGATTCTGGTCTGTGAAAAGACTATATACATACATTTTTTCCTCATATGGATAGAAATGTCTGGAAGAACTCACAAAATACAGATAGTCTGTGAAATGTGGGAAGGATCAAAGGACCTTAAAATTCCCCTTTATCTTCTTGTCAAAACTTTTTACCATGAGAGGGGCAAGAAATTTTCTTCTCCATTATCTTGCTTGTTTGAGGGTAAAAATGGGTGCTATAAATGTTTACTGTAAAGACCCTGTCAGACACCAGGAACCCATGAATGTTGGTTCTCCCATTCAAACGTAAGCATGCAAGTACGTACATACACACACACCACCACCACCACCACCACTCCCTCCAGCACCTTCTGAATTCTGAAACCATCTTACTTAGCCTAGGTTTTTCAAAAGAAAAAGTCAGGATCTTGTATTTTATTTTCCATTTCCAAAACAGTGGAACAAAAACTCTTCCCAAGTACTATCAGTGAAATATGGAAATGTTTCACCTTGCTCCCTATTTCAATCAATCTTAAAAGAAAGACGGGTGGGAACATTTAAATATACCAACACTGTTATTGAAAATCACAAGAATGATGAAACTTTGTGCATAATGATGTTGAAATAATATTCAGTGAATTGTGGGTTCTGACAGGCAGTGAGATTTATGATTCCTTTCCTCCATCCCAAATCACAGAAACTATAAAAAACTATCTTTCAGGTGAATGGTCTTTAAAATAGATGATCTCACACCCCAGTAGTAAAGAAATTTTGACCAGGCATCCTCCATATATCATTATCTATTTATAAATCATATGCATCACACCATTATACTAATATAAACACTAGCAAATTTAAAAAAACAAAATTACAATGGATTAAATTTAAATATATAGAAAATCAAGCTCCTAGGATTATCTTTCCACATTCACCCAATGGGATATCATTCCAAAATATCAAATAATAACCATGATGGTGTCTCATTCACAATTATAAAATTTATATCCCTAAAATATCATAACTTGAATTATTATGCCAATGAAAAGGTTTCAGGAAAACTCTTGTTCCTAAAATGCTTCCTTAGATGGCCAAAAGGTATAGAATTAAATTGAGAAAATATATTATTCTTCTTTAAATTGGGGGAAAGATAATATTGAATGAGTGCCTTCTACATACCAAGCATTGCTAACAGCCCTAAAACATATTTAATGTTCCCAACAACTCTCTCTGGTAGGTCTTATCATTCCCATTTTATACAGATAGAACTGAGGATTAAAGTGGAGCAACTTCTTACTAGACAAGTAACTGAAGGCAAGGGAAATGAAAGCAAACATGAACTATTGGGGCTTCATCAAAATAAAAAGCTTCTGTGAAAGAAACAATCAACAAAACTAAAAGGCAGCCAATGGAATAGGACAGGATATTTGCAAATGACATATCTGATAAAGGGTTAATATCCAAAATCTATAAAGAACTTATCAAACTCAACACCCAAACAACCCAGTTAAGAAATGGGCAGAAGACGTGAAGAGACACTTTTCCAAAAAAGCATCAAGATGGCTAACAGACACGTGAAAAGATGCCCCACATCACTCATTATTAAATCAAAACCATGATGATATATCACTTCATACCTGTCAGAATGGCTAACATTAACAACTCAGGCAACAACAGATGTTGGCGAGGATGCAGAGAAAGAGGATCCCTTTTGCACTGCTGGTGGGAATGCAAACTGGTGCAGCCACTCTGGAAAACAGTATGGAGGTTCCTCAAAAAATTAAAAATAGAAGTACCATATGGCCCACCAATTGCACTACTAGGTATTTACCCAAGGGATACAGGTGTGCTGTTTTGAAGGGACATATGCACCCCAACGTTTATAGCAGCACCCTCAACAATAGCCAAAGTAAAGTATGGAAAGAGACCAAATGTCCATCGATAGATGAATGGATAAAGAAGATGTGGTATACAATGGAGTATTACTCGGCAATCAAAAAGAATGAAATCTTGCCATTTACAACTACATGGATGGAACTGGAGAGTATTATGCTATGCGAAATTAGTCAGTCAGAGAAAGACAAATATCATGTGAGTTCACTCATATGAGGATTTTAAGATACAAAACAGTTGAACATAAGGGAAGGGAAACAAAAATAATATAAAAACAGGGAGGGGGACAAAACAGAAGAGACTCTTAAAAATAGAGAACAGAAGGTTTCAGGAGGGGTTATGGAAGGGGGGATAGGCTAAATGAGAAAGGGGCATTAAGGAATCTACTCCTGAAATCATTGTTGCACTATATGCTAACTAACTTGGATGTACATTTAAAAATAATTAATTAATTTTTTTAAAAAGGGGTGCTTGTGATGAGCACTGGGTGTTGTATGTAAGAGATGAATCACTGAATTCTACTTCTGAAACCAATAATGCAATGTATATTAACTAACTAAAATATAAATAGTAAATAATAATAATTAGTAATAATAAATATGAGATATAGTATCAGAATCTAGTTCAGCTGATTCCAAAGTCTAAACCCTTAATCAGTTCTTACTGCTTAGAAAAGGAAAACATCAGGAGTCAAAAATATATACATGTGAAATATATATATATTTATATATATATATAATTTATATATATATATATATGTATAAAATATATACAGAATGTGAAATCACAAAATATTATATAGTAAAAAAGATGAGAAGCAGTTTGAGAGTTGGGTATTGTCTTCCTATTGTCTCTGACCTCCAGCACTCTATTGCTACACAGAAAGTTTTTCCTGTAGCTGGAGATGAAATAGGACCCCATTGTATTTATCACCAGGCATGTTAAACTCTAACAACTTAGGAAAGATTTTTGAGAATTTTTTTCACACATTTTAAGTTGTCTCTTTATATCCTTATATTACTTCCTTCAAATTGAAAACAAAACCCCACATACATTTTTTAAAAACTTAAATTGTGCATACAGTACCTGTGACAAATTCTTCTTCAAAGAATGTATTCTGTGGCAGTGGTTCTCAAAGGAAGAGAAATTTGGCTGCAGGGGACATTTGGCAAAGTGTGGGGACAGTTTTGGTTACCACAACTGGGAGTTGTGACTGGCATCTGGTGGGTAGGGATCAGGGGTTCTCATAAACATCCTAAAATCCAAAGAATTGTCCCCTATAACAAATATAATTATCTTTCCCAAAATGTCAATAGTGTCAGGTTTGAGGAACTTTGCTCTGAGGATATAATCAGTGATATGTCATAGATAACTATCTAGATGTGTTCATCACAGCATTGTTTGTTTGTAACAATTTAATAATATGAGATCATTACTTGTTCATTGGAAAACTATAAACATTAGAGATGATGTTGGAGAAGAATATTTAAAAATATAAAGAAATGTTCATGATATTTACATGTCCTAAAAGAATATGTTTAGTATGACTGCAGCATTGTATAAGTATACATGTAATTGTATGTAGGTATGGAAAATATTTTGAAAAAGTATCAGCCAAAATAATAGAATTTTTTCATAGGAACTCCCTGCTATTCTTTAGAAATAAAAAGTATACTTCATAACCAATGTCATTAAAAATATCTACACCATTATCATCCTGAGGTGGAACACAATTGAAATAAGTCATCACCTCAAAATTTATGTAAGTTCCCAAGTACATAAGATTTTGTACCCTTTCTCTTCAGAATGTATCACTGGAAAAGTTTTATTTCCTGACATCAAGTTCTTTAATGATAGAAAAGATAAGCAGCAGGTGCTCTCACCATGTGCCTTTGTAATGGTAGCAGAGTTCACTGTATATTTTTGTTAAGAACCAAAATAGCACCTACTATTCTCATTCCTTCTCTTTTAAAACCTGCATTGTTATACTATGATTCAAAAGTAGAATTACTCTCTTCCACCCACACCAAAAACAGTATGATCACAACACTATGCAAACTCAATAAATGTTTGAAACATCATGAACACTCAATATCACCATTTCAGAATGAGTGAGAGGCATCATGATTCTGTCCACTGTGCAGCCTTATAACTTTCATATTGGAATTCAGAACTATTGATGTCCCTCCAGAGACACAGGCTTATCAATTGTCCATTATTTTAGTAATTATAGCCTCGTGTGAAGAAGGAAACAAAATGGCACAAGTTCTCAGAAATTCCACAATGTTTGTATCAGCCAGCAAAACTAATTAGAGAAAGTTTGCTCACTGGTATAACTGAACTTCTAATCTTTATTAAAGAGAAAGGGAGAGAAAGAGAAAACAAGAAGTAGAGACCACTTGGCCACATTACTTGATGACAATATAATACCAATATAATCCCATAAGAGATTGATCTCCCATTCAGAATTCTAAATAATTTATGTAAATACTTACCCCTCATGGAGGTGGAGCTTCACTCCCCACCAATGAATGTGAGCTGTGCTTTGTGACTTGCTACCAAAGACTAGAAGTATGGAAGGAGGGAAAAAGTAATTTTACAGTGGAGATCCTGATAAATACTACCTCGACCAGATAACCAAGGTTAACATCATGAGTCATAAATTATGCTGATAGTATATTTTCTTGGTATGACAAAATAAGAATGGCATTTCACCTCTGTGATTTTCCTTCCACAACTATATGTTAGTCAAGGGAAAAAACTTCAAACAAATCCAAATTGAGAGACATTCTATAAAAAAAAAAAAACAACTTTGATCTCAAAATTATTAAGCTCATGAAAGAGGAAGAAAGAAAGAAAGACGAAGAAATTGTCATAAATCAGGGGAAGCTAAAGAGACATGGTGGTATCCCAGATGGGATACTGGAACAGAAAAGGAATAGTATGGAAAAACTACTGAAATTTGAATAAAGTATAGAGATTAGTTAGTAATGTACTGGTGTTCATTCCTTAGTGGTGACAAATATGCCATGGAATATAAGATATAAATAATAGGAAAAAACAGTGAGAGGTATATGGAAACCCTATAATATCTTTGTATCTTTTCTGTAAATCTAAAACCACCCTAAAATTAAAAGCTTATTTAAACAAAAAATAAGTTTAAAAGTACAGAAAAAATTTGTCCTGTTAGAATTTTTTTAATCTTGGGTAAAAATTATCACTAAAACTGAAATAAGGGGGTACCTGGCTGGCTCATTGAGTAGAATATGTGACCCTTGATCTTAAGGTTTGAATTCAAGCCCCCCATTGGTGTAGAGCTGAATTTAAAAAAATAAAAACCTGAAATTAAAAAGATAAAGAATAATATAAGCAATTTTATGCCAAAAAAAATTAACAACTGAGAAGAAAAGAATAAAGTTCCTGAAAATGACAACTTCCCATGACTGAAACAAGATGAAACAGAAAATATGAATACCCCTATTTAAAGAAATGAATTATTTAAGATCATTCCCAAACTATAGGCCCAGATAATTTCACTGATACAGTTTGTCACACATTTAAGGAAAAAATGACATAAATCTCACACTCTACCATAAAATTAAAAAGGTAAAAGCACTTCTCAAGTTGTTGTATGAAGCCAACATAATATTCATAGCAAAACTGGACAAAGATATGACAAAAAAAAAGAAAAACATCCCTCACAAACATATATACAAATATAACCTTTTTTAAATGTCAAATTGCTTTCAGTAATACATAAAAACAATACATCATTAGTAAACAAGGTTATCAGGGTATGCAAGGTTGGTTTAACATTTGAAAATCTACATATATAATTTACCATATTCACACTAAAAATCAAAGTTCATATGATAATAGACGAAGAATAAGCATTTGAACAATAGAACACTGACGCGTGATTAAAACCCTCAATCAGCTAAGAACAGAAAAGATCTTCCTTCATCTGATATAGGTAATCTGTAAAACAAACAAACAAACAAACAAACAAAACCCAGTACTGACATACTTAACTGTAAAATATTGAGTACTTTCTCACTAAATAAAGAATAAGAATCCACATAAGAGTGAAAACATATGGTATCTGTCTTTCTCTGTATGGCTTATTTCACTTTGCATCACTAACAGAAACCCATGGGGGAGGGGAAGGAAACAAAAAAAAAGAGGTTAGAGTGGGAGAGAGCCAAAGCATAAGAGACTCTTAAAAACTGAGAACAAACTGAGGGTTGATGGGGGGTGGGAGGGAGGGGAGGGTAGGTGATGGGCATTGAAGATGGCATCTTTTGGGATGAGCACTGGGTGTTGTATGGAAACCAATTTGACAATAAATTTCATATATTTAAATAAATAAATAAATAAATAAGACAAAATGTCAATTCTTACTACTTCTCTTCAAGTGGTGATCCTAACTATTGCAAAAAAGTAAGCAAAAGAAATAAAAAGTATAGTGACTATAAAGGAAGAAGTAAAAGTGCCTGTGTTCATAAATGACATTACTATTTATATAGAAAATTCTAAGGAATCTATAAAACACCTTTTAAACCAAAAAGTAAATTTGGAATATCTGCAGAATTCAAGGATAATATACAAAAATATTTTGTATTTTTATATATCTGGCACTCAATGATTTAAATTTTTTTTAATTCCATTTATAATAGCATCAAAAGTAAATTAAGAATTATGTTGAGCACTGGGTGTTAAATGTAAGTGATGAATCACTAAATTCAGCTCCTGAAGCCCATATTACACTATATGCTAACTAAAATTTAAATTAAAAAATGAAAATAAATTTAGAATTAGTAATTAGAAAAGCATTAGGAATAATTTTAGTAAAAGAACATCAAAATCTGTAGGCTAAAACCTGTAAACTATTGCTGAATTTTTTAAACACAAAAAACAGTCAGATGTAAATATATCTTATTAATTGGAAGATTCAATATGGATGAAATGTCATATTTCCCCAAACTGGCTATAAGTATAATGCAAGTATTGTCAAAATTTCAATACTTTTTCTTTTCCTTCTTTTTCTTTTTTATAATTGACAAGGCAATATAATTTATATAGAAATGCAATAACCTAGAATAACCAAAGCAATTTTAAAATAAAGAAAACAAAGTTAGAGGACTTTCACTACCTATTTTCAAAATTTTCTACAAAGCTAAGGGTGGTACTGGCATAGTTTACATGGCTGATACTTAACAAAGGCACCAAAGCAAAAAATTGCACAATTTTGAAGAAAAAATTTCAAATAACCAGTATTAGTCATGAAATGGGGACATAACTAGAATACAAAGATATTTTTAGTTTTTATTTTGGAAAATTTCAAATATGTACAAAAGTAGAAAAAATAGAATAATGAATCTGAATGTACCCATCAACCAGCTTCGGTAATTACTAACTCATGGCTAATTTTGTTTCATCTCTATCCTCCATCCACTCCCCCAAGTCTAGATGATTTTGAAGCAAAGCTCAGACATCAAATTATTTCATCTGTAAATAGTATGTATCACTAAAAGGGAGCGTCTATTTTTAAAGATGGTCACTATATCATCATCATACTTTTCAGTATTCATATTTGTTTTTGTACTTCCCAGTGATCTTATATTTTTTTAGCTTGTTTGAATCCATATAAGAACCATACATTGTTATTGGTTGAAATGTCTTTCAGTTTCTTTTAATGAATAGTTTCCCTTCTCTCTTTATCTCCCCCTTCTTCCCTATAATTTTTTGTTGAAATGGTGTCTTTTGTCCTGTGGTTTGCCCAAACTCTGGATTTTGTTGATAACATCCTACAGCCTCAATTTAATATGTTCCTCTGTAGTCTTCATTTTGCTGAAAATTGGCAGTCAGATCCAGAGTTTCGTAAGAGTCAGATTCCATTATGTGATAAGACAACTTAGTTCATAGGTGATATCATGTACTTCTGTCAAGATCTGATTCTCTGTTTTTGTGACATAACAGCCATTGATAATCATTGCCTACATCAATGAATTCATTAGGGGTGAAAATGGTGATATTCCATCATCAAAAAATTGTCAGGGAATATTCTGTGTATCCTCGTACCAATATATCAACAATACTAAATAAAATAGACTGTACTCTTGGAATATATATTGTGGAAATTGTGTCTTGAATCAGTAAGACTAATTACAATACAAGAAATTGAAAAGGTTGTTAATGAAATATCTATGTTTTAGGGACATTTTCCCAAGCCTTCAAGGAACAGACAATTCCTTTGTTAAAAAGTGTTTCAGAGCACAAAAAAAAATTAAAAATTTCACAGTTCATTTTATGAAGCAATAATCATTTTGTTATGAAACCCAATAAGAGAGTAATAAAAAAAAGAAAATTATAAACCAGTTTCACTGTGAGGATAAAAAATAATTAGCAAAATGAATTCAGCAATATATTAAAATAACTTCAAATAATAACCAATTGGGATGGATCCAGAAATACAGAGCTGGTTGAACATCAGAAAATTACTTATATTCTAAGACAAAACAGATGGATGTTCTCTCTCACTTTAATTATTTACTATTGTTCTCATATTCTACTCAGTGCAAATAAAATGTGAGGTTGTTTAATATTTGAAGATGATATGATGGTATATCAGAGAAAAAAAATGATTTCTACTGGATAACTGTACACAATAAAGAAAATACAAATAAGTAGGCTGGAATAAACTTAATATACAAAACCATTGCCTTTCACATTTGCAAATAATAACCACTTACAATAATGGAGTAAATACTGTAAAATCAATAGCAATAAAATATAAAATAAGAATAAATATTATGAGAAACTCACAAGATATAAATAGAGAAAAATTTTAAATGTTCTTGAGGAATCCAAAAAGATGAACAAATAAAAGCATACCATGTTCTTAGATAGGGAGATTAAACATCATAGAAATGTTACTTCTCCTTAAATTAATCTATAAATGTAGGGCAATATTAATTCCCAAATTTTTATGGAGCAACAGACAAGCAAGAATACCCAGGGAAAAAATATCTGAGGAAAAAAATCATAATATTAAAAGACATTAAAACATTATAAAGACACTACAATTAAAGTAGTGTGGTAGCAGCACACTGAAGATATAATCAATGCAGTAGAATAGAAAGTACCAAAATGGACCCAAATGCATACAAAAATTTCATATATGTTAAAGAGCATCTCAAATCAGTAAGAGAAGATGGCTTATGCAATGACAACTAGATAGCCATTTGGAAAGCTGGATCCATCTTATCCCTTAAAAAATTCCAAAAAAAAAAAAAAATGAAGGATTTTATGAAACATAAAAGTGTTAGAAGAAACTATCTTCAAAAACTTCCAGAATGTCAAATTGGGGAAGATATGTCAAACAATGACACATCTAAAAGAAAAGCTTGATAAAAGACCAACTAAGCAAAGATGCTTACAACTAGTATTATAAATAATGTCTAAATATCTCCCAAATGTGTGAAATATAGGGAAAGTCCAGCCATAGTCTGAGTTCCTCTTCTGTAACTCCTTTGTCAAAACAATGTGCTAATTATCTTTGCCACTCTGATAGATGAAAAATAATATTTCCACATAATTTAAGCTCATGCTATGTGTTTTTAATTTAAACCCTCTCTATTCATTTCAAGAAAAAAAGACTACTTTCCTTATTTTCTATTGCAGGTGGATACAAAGTTTTGGTTACATTGAAAATACCTTCAAACTTGGAATCAAAGTGGGCTGGGTCCAAAACGCTGCCTGCCATTTCTTCAATATATAATTATACTTAATATTACTGAGCTTGAGCTCCTCCATCTGTGAAAAAGCACTAGTAATATCTACTTCACGGGGTTCTTGTTAGAAAGAAAATGAGACAACTCTGTGAAGCTCTGAGTAGGGATTTGACAGGTAATACCTTTTTTACTCTCTCCTTTGCTTGCCCTCACACGTAGGGCAGCTACATTTCTTCAGAGGGCAAGCTGATCTGGATGGGAAGAAAGCACTTTAAAAACACCTTAGACTCCCACAATGTTCTAAGGGAAAAGAAGCAGAGAAAATAGCTAAGAGAACCCATTCGATTTACAAATGGTAAAACTGAAGCCCTTAGGAACAATTCCAGCAGAATCCCACAAAGATGTGGATGAAGGATGACAGTTTCCTCCCACCCTCCAGAAATCATCAAACCACAGTCACTGCAAAAACTTCAAAGTCCAAACTTGAACAAGCTTTTGGCTGGTTGTTCCATGTCCTATGAAATCCCAATAATCCAGTCTCCTCCATAAACCATCCAAGGTGGCAGTCCAGGAGTTAAAGAAAAAAAAATTTTTTTTCTTTTGCTAGACTATGTCATTTCTAGAATTGCATAAACAAGTTTGTAAGAGTTAACGCCGAGAATGCCTCTTGGACATAGCACAACGGCTCCACCTTCAGCTCTCAGACTGAAGAGGACTTTTGCAAAACTGCTTCTGTCTGAGTCCTCAGAAAGCACATCTGAAATATAATCTCTTCTCATAAAATTTAAACCACACAATCTTTCACTGTTAAGTACTGCAGTCCAGAATATTTACCCACTGTCCATAGGCGAAATGAACAGTAAGAGTCTCAAGGTGAGCTATACTGATATTAAATAGACAAGATAAAAAATGTATTATGTTTTCTTTAAATTCTTCAGGATGCATGTCTTCATGTCATATTCTTTATAGTTACAGCAGAGTCTGATAAGCTCTTTCAACAAATTCTCCTGTTTATCACTCCATTAGATTTATAGTCTTATAATTGAGGAAAAGGTTAATTCTTGCCTGCCCAGCAGGGCGATTCATAAATTACCAGCAATTTTTTAATATCCCCCTAAATACATGCCAGTTTTGGGAGGGGAATTTCAAAATAAAATTATATGAAGGGGAATTTGTTGGGCCTTCAAGACTGATGTCTACCAACAAGTAGTGGTAAGGAATATTAGTTTATTAAAAAAAAATGAGCAAAAGATAATTCCATAGGATGAAACTCCCAAATCTAAGTAGAATTCTAAAGCAGTTTATATAACTACCTAAAGAGTGGACAAATCTTTCTTCCATCACATATTTTGTGGTAATATATTAAAGAAAAGTAACAAAATGCCCAATTCTTTGCAAATTGTAGCATAAAGGAGGGAATTAGTCACTTTTCTACATTAAAAGATATCAGTAGATGTCAATTTTAAGCAAATACATACTTGAACACTGAATCTTTCAAAATCCGATTATGAGAGTATATTTGTTTCTAATTTTCTCCCTATTTTCTTCTTCCCAGATCAACCAAATTCCAGATTTCTGAGTCTCATTGAAAGGAAGTCATAGACATTTAGGGTTATTTAATTGTGTTTAGGTAAGGACAACCAGAAAATTAAATGTATTTGCTATCCTAGAAAGTTTCTACTACACGCCTTCTAATGATGGCTGGAATTCTTGTCTTTTTGCCTTCGGACTGTTTACAAGCCTAGAAGCAGTAGTTGCTACAGGGAAATGTGAGTTTTGTGTGTCTTAAAGACCCTGAAATGGGATAATCCCACCACCGCCCACCAGAGCAAGGACTGATACCAAGTCCAAACGTCACTTTTGTCAAAACTCAAAGTGTCCAAGTCCTTGCCCACTTAAAATTTCATTTGTAATAGTAACAGTTGAAATTTGTAGAGCAACTGATATGTGCACACATTCCTGATAAATATTCTTAAAATGTTTTCTAATCATTGTAATGATCTAAAGACTCAGTTTTCTAATTATCCTTCCTTCTGTCATTGAGAAAACCAAGCCTTAAAGAAATTAAACAAATCCAGAGTGATGTAGATGGACCAGAAGCCCAAACTCTTAATCCTTCTGCTCTATACACATATTATTCCCAGCAATACTCATAATAACCTTGAATGTAAATGAGTGTGCAATTCAATTCAACAGATATTTTTGAGCCATTTCTATTTGACAGACATTATGCCTGATGAAAATGAAGCACAGAAATGATAAAGGACTTGCCTAAGATCTCAGAGCCAATTCACAAGTGTTGAAAGTACAATTCATGCACTGAAACTAGAACTCATCTTCTGGAATCAGACATGTGCATGCTCAAATCCTGGCATCACTGCATGCTAGCTATGTAAAATAGCTCAAGTTATCCATTTCTATGCTGTGGTTTTCTCTATAAATGAGTTGGGGAATAATAATAGTTGGCCAAGCTGCTAAGAGTGTTAAAACTACTATATAAAAAGAATCTAGTATAGTGCATAAATGCAAGTAGTATTAGTTTTCATTCCAGGATCTCTTGGGACAGTGAGAAATTGTCCCAGGTTATCTCAACATTTAGTGACCTTGGTTTTTCTGCTTGCCCCAAACATGAGAAATCCTAGAAGAATGAGCATGGACAATGGTTTTTCCCAAGTATCTAATAGAAATAATGTGGAAACACAATAAATGCCTAACCTCCCTTGCTCTAGCTACTCTCCTCTTCCCCCTTCTCCTCCTTCTTCTCTCCCTCCTCCACCTCCTGCCCCCACTCCTTTTTTCTCTCTCTGTCTCTCTCTATCACATACACACACACACACACACACACACACACACACACACACACACACAGTGTCCCACCTGTAAGTGGAACCATTAATAAGATTAAAGTGTTTCACTCAATAAAAATAAGACAATAAATACAAACTCTACAGAAAGATGCTTGATTCAAGTGTTCTTTTTTTTCTGATGATAGAATAATATCTAACAATGATAAATAATTATCATTTGGCTAATTATTTCAATTGAAAAAATTAGAAGTTATAATGCCTTTTTTAAAGCCCTTTCCTCTTTGGCTTCGTGTCAAATTTGAAAGACAGCCACACCTACATAAGACCTTTTACTAAATAAGAAAAAAATCCAGGAGTTATCAGTAAGATTTTCATTACTGAGACAATATTAAGGAAAGGATTTTCCTTCCTGAAATCCCTCACCAAGACCATTCTTTAGCAGAAAAGTTCTGGATTATGTTAAAAAGGCAATTCCTCCCAACACTGTAGTTCATCCAATTTTAGAGCCAGAAGACACAAAAGAGACTGTATAGCTACCATAGAGCCTAGATACTATAGAACCTGCCCAGCTTTTGTTCCCTCTTCTGAGAATTTATTCCCACCAAACACTGGAGTAGACCTTTCAGTCATGTTTGTAATAAATAATTCTTCCCTAATAAAGTACATATTCTTGAACCAAGGTGGGAAATCATATTAGACTTTAGCCTCAAACATGCTAATTAGTCTCTGGAGTTGAACTAGAAGCTAGAGTAGCCATCTTTGATCATGTGCATACCAATCCAGAGGCGGGAGTTCATGGTATTGGAGAAAAAGAAAATAGCAAATTTAAGAAGAGAGCACATGTGTAATTGGAAAGGGATGGGAAAAGAGTGGAAAAAAATACCTTCTTCAGATCTTGACCATTTTCCAGTTCCACGTTATTAGAAATTCATGAGGCCAAACTCCACTTTCTGCCCTTAATTTCGATGACTACTCATGATTCTTTCTGGTAATTTCTTTAACCCTTAAGTTATGTTTGTTTACAGCAACAAATAACCTCTCTAAAATATTAGACCCATGCTTTCTTCCAATGCCATTCTTCAGAGAGAGACCCAGAAGGGAAAAGTTCCAGCCCATTTTCACACACATAATTAGCAGAAATGAATTCAATTCTTTTGTTCGTAAATCTTCTTTCTACAATACTAATTTCATTAATTCTCGAAAATGCTAGAATGGAAGCATGAGAAACCCAAATACCATATTCCAACAGAATCTAAGATCTATCATTTGTATGACATATCAAACAAATTAACTATGACACATTGCTAAGATGCCAACGATAGTAAGAGACATTCATTTTTCAAATATATTAAAATGAAAACTAAAATGCTCACTTGAGATGCAGTGAAAATAGTAATATAAGGGAATCACTGAGTTTGGAACAGGGTAAGGTGAAATATATTAATTTTCATCCCTGTTTGGGAAGAACTTGCCATAAGGTTTCAAGTAGGAAGATGAATATAATGGTATTCTTATTTTAAAACCCACTCTACACATGTTGCCAACAGTGAAGAATCTTAGCCAAGCCCAGAGTGCTTCAAAGATAGATACAAAGGGCACTTTTAAATACTCTCTTGATTTTCACATCCTCCATTTGATTGATGTTGAAGTCTTAACACTACTCTAGGAACTGAAAAAGAGAAAAGTGAGGTGGGAAGAGAGAAATAAAGTAGGAACCCTGTGTATCACCTTCATGTATTATTCTTTAATCAGTAATATTTATTAAGTTCTTACTCTGGGTCAGGCACCATTTCAATACTGGGCCTATAGCACAGAACAAGAGAAATATTTGTCATACAAATCTGTCATACAGCAAACATTGTAATGGAAGAAACATGATAAACAACAAAATAAAATTAAAGTGCCATGGAAAACCATTAAGTAATTTAAGTCCTTAAGAAAAATAAAGCACAGTCAGGAGTCACTCCTTAAAAAACAGTTTAGGAATGAGTGTCACATGCATGAAACAATTTTGCAAATCCTTTAAGAGAGTAGGTGACTAAGTGCCAATGTGAGTTTGGACACTTAGTATACTAGAATTCAGAGATACTCTCCCAAAGGCTCACTTTAGCCTTGAACTTTGACCTATGAACCCCATCATTTCATGACTCTGCAGAAGTCCTGATTCAAAGACGTAGTACTTGATAAGAAACAGCTACTCTGTTGACACGTCAACTCAACAAGTGGGAATCAGTTGCACATAAACCCTACTCCTGATTTTCTAGTCTTTCTTGCCCTGTAACTGAATCTTCAAATATGCCAGAAGGCAAGCTTTTACATATGTATCTGTGTTCACTGTCTCAAAGTCAGTGTACCTTTCCTTACTGAGAAATACCATCTCTATCTAACTGCTTGTCCAGAGGTATTCTTCATTACTGCTCAGAGCAGCACTATGTAATTCCCAGGACAGCAACCTAAAGCAAAGTCTTATCTCTACTATCACACTACCTGTCCAGGGTTAGCAGATTGTTTAATTATCAGTTGTAGACAAAAGAAAAATTTAAACTTCTCAAAAGGCCTGAAATCCCTTTCCAAGATCATTTTTAATTTTTTTATTAAAAAAAAATATATATATATATAAATATTTATTAATTTCCAAAAACCTCAAGCAATAGAGACAATGAATAGCATACTTGTTCCTTAATAGCCCAATCTTCAGAGAAAATTACTCTTGCAAGTTTCATGTGTATTCTTACATAATGATTCTGTGTTTTCTTTCTTAACACATATATAAACGCAAATGGAGATTTCTATATGGGTAATCTTCTATAATCTGCTTGTTCACTCAAACATTAACTATAGATACCTTTTTGTATAAATATACACAAATGTCATGTTCTTTTTAGGAGCTACATAGGAGTTTATTGTATGGAGTTACTATAATATATTAAACTACCATCATATTGATGAGAGTTTAAGTTCTCTCCAGTTTTGAGTTAAACAATGATGCTACAAAGAACACACATGTCCTTGCATGACGTATTTGTGTGTTTCTACAGAAAAAAAACTCCTGAAATTTGAATGTCTAGATCAAAGAAAATGCATGTTTTAAATTTATCAAGATAGCCACATTGACTATGAAAAAGAATGTACTAATAGGCATACAATTGTCATGTTAGGAGATTGCCTATTGTCCCACACATGCACCCAAACTGGTTTTTATCAATCATTGTCACATCTAATTAAATGATCTGATCACTAAAAACAATTATATCATTACAATATTTACCAAAACATCATGGTATTCCCTACAATAATTATTCCTTTAATTTTTTTTTTAAGAAAACAAATTCACCCTTACAAATAATATATATTCTGGTAGAAAGCTTAGAAAATAAATAAACAGTTAAGGAAAAACAAAACATCTGGTGTGAGCTAAGGTGGAGAGAAGCAGATACAGATTCTCTCTCCCAGGGATTACAACCAAAAATTCTGAAAAGAATGAAAAATGCATGACTTGAGGAATCTGAAAAGTAAAAAATTTAAAAAAAACATTTATTTAAAAAAAAACTATATCTGTATCTATGTATCTATAGATGGACTCAGATATAGACATAGACAGCAGGTGGATTGAGGACTAAAATCAGAATTTAAATCATGGCCTGCAAAGTGGGAGGCTCCAGTCATGAAGAACTTTGTAACAGCAGAAAAACCTAAAATCTAAGGGAAATAAATCTTTGGGACCAGAGTTACTGGGAAAAAAGACCCTGTAATTCAGAGAACATGGAAGAAATCTCAGAGAGGATAGAGCTGGAGAAAGGGATTCCTCTAACTCTGTGTATGAAGTGACATAAGTCCTGACCTGCCTCTAAGCCACACACACACACACACACACACACACACACACACACACACAGAACAGACTCAAAGAAAATAACAAAGGCTTCAAGAAGTGAACTACCATATAAACCACTGCCCAGGTTCAAAACTAGCCCCCAAGAGGCACATGTGCCAGACTGAACCAAAAAGCATAGAAAAGGTTTGAAAACTGAACTGACATTCACCCTCAGAAAGAGAATCAGCACTTGTGGTCTGAACATAACAAGGTTGATTGCCCGCTTAAACAAACAAATAACATTCTGCAGAGGATTTCACAGGACCCAGAGTCTACCAACATAATATTCAAAACATCCAGGATACAATCCAAAATTATTCAACACACAAAGAATCAAAAATATACAACAAATACCCAAGAGAATAAGCAACAGATAACAAGCCTGAGATACCCAGGTGTTAGAATTACAAGAGATTTTGAAGCAGCTATTATGACAATCCTCCACGAGGTAAAGGTGAACACTATTGAAATTAATGGAAAGATAAAAATTCTCAGAAGCAAATTAAAGCTATAAAAAAAAGAACTTAATGGAAATTTTAGAACCGAGAAATACAATAACTTAAATTAGAAGTCATTGGATGGGTTCAATAACAGAATGGAGATGAAAGAGGGAAAGAGCCAGAGAAACTAAAGATAGAGCAATAAAAAGTATACAATCTACACAAAAATAAAAAGACTGAAAACATAAACAAACAGAGCCTCCAATCTGTAGGACAATATCAAAAGATCTAGCATGTTATTGGAGTATTGGAGTTCCAGAAAGAAAGGAAAGAAGAAATTGGTGTAGAAAATATCACCAAGAATCCTCATCCAGAGATGATCCATTTTAATATTTGATGTAGATTCTTCTAGGCTTTTTTCCAAACACATAAACGCACACACAGACACACAGACACACACATACACAGGGTACTAGAGTAACTGCTCCTAGTAAAATTTTTTTCCTTTAAAGCTTTATGAGTGTTAGTATATTTCAGTAAATGTACATTTGCATAATAATTTTGAATGGCTAATTAATAGCTCATTGGATAATGTAGCCATAATTTACCATTTTTACTTAGTTTTCTCCCTCTTTTTTAACTATTATAAAGATTCCACACTTATCCTTATTGCCAAATATTTGTCACATCATTGTTTTCTTCACTTATATTCCTAAAAATAAAATTGCTATGTTAGAGATATTCATTCAACCAATATTCAGTCAACAAACATTTACTGAGTAGTTAATATAAACTAGGTACTGCCCATATGTGGAGGTACTGCGGTCTCTAGCCTTGTCAATTCTAAATATAATCAACAACAGTTAGTCAATCTTGAATGACAACATTTTAAAATATGCACACTTCGGCTTCTATGGGACAATTAAAGTTGGTCTCAAGAGGTCACTGATGGTATACGGTAAAGGCTCCAAAAAATTCTTTAAGAGCCTAGAGTCAAATAATTGAACATCAAGAATACAAAAAACATGTTGATTCACTTTCTTGCATATTCTTCTTCCTAAATAACATGAAATATCTTTTAGCAGCTTCAAAACCAGTTCATGTCAGAGCCACCCATTTTCTCAGTGGTGATCCATATACTATATTAAGTGGCCTCAATCTTGGATCAGTGCTACAATTATCTAATTGGCTGCAATTATTTAGTCATTTCTGCCAAACAACCAAATTTTATAAGTTTTCATATTGCTTTCTAAAATGTTCTATAGAAGGGGCACCTAGGTGTCTCAGTAGGTTAAGCGTCCTACTTCGGCTCAGGTCATGATCTCGCAGTCCTTGGGTTCGAGCCCCACTTCAGGCTCTGTGCTGACAGCTCAGAGCCTGGATCCTGTTTCGGATTCTGTGTTTCCCTTTCTCTTGGCCCCTACCCCACTCACGGTCTGTCTCTCTTTTTCAAAAATAAATAAACAATAAAAAAATTTCTTGAATAATAATAAAAATAAAATGTTCTATAGATCATTGAAAATAGATTGTTATTATTACCTAAAAGTTGATTCCCAACAAGTTAACCAATTTTCCTATAGTCTTTATCTTTTTTAATGGTTTATTTATTTTTGAGAGAGCGCAAGCCGGAGAGGGGCAGAGAGAGGGGGACAGAGGATCCTAAGCGGGCTCTGTGCTGACAGCAGGGAGCCCAATGTGGGGCTAGAACCCACAAACCCTGAGATCATGACCTGATCCAAAGTCAGAAGCTCACCTGGTTCAGTTGGTGCCCCACTCCTATATTATTTTAAAAACTAATCTCCACTTGCACGCTCTCTCTCTCTCTCTCAAAAATAAACAAACATTAAAAAAAAAAAGAACTAACCTTTGTGAAGACAAACTGGTGGTAAGAGAAGAGCACAGGGCCTATCTTAATCTGGGATGTTCTTATCCTTAGCTAGGACAGTAATACTCAACTATTTTGGTCACTCCTTCCTTTGTGACCTCATTTTATCTTAAATGTACTCCCAGCATAGCACATATGAAACAATTTACAGGATTATATTCTTTTGATTCTGTCTCTCACAGTATACACTGAACACTTTAAGGACAGGAAATGAATCTTCTTCATTTTTATATTCCCACCAGTTGTCACAAAAGATGCTAGGTAACAGGTACAGTTAACCCAAAAGATACTAAGAACAGGCATGCTGATTTTTTTTCTTAACATATTTTGGTCTCCTTCCTCACTGCAAATGCAGAAGATATTCCACTTAAAAATAAAGTGAATTAAAACAATGGATGGTTGCCAGGTAAAATGCAGAACACCCAGTTAAATTTGGATTTTAGAAAAAAAACATTTCTTAGGAATAAGTTTGTCCCAAATACTGCATGTTTCTCTAAAATTCAAATTTAATTGAACATCTCCTATTTTTATTTGCTAAATCTGGCAATCCCAAAATGAATGCAATTGAAATAACTCAAAATTTCCTAGAATATCACTCAAACCAGAGCAAGTTTCTCCCTGATCTAGGAAGTAAGAGTCTCTAAAACCGCCACAGATGGAATACGGAACTTTCCGGCTAACGTGCACTAGAGAAGTTTAAACTAGGGCTAGATAAGTCACCCTATCAGGAATTCTACAAACAGATTCCTGTATTGCTTAACAGTTTGGACAATGTCACTTCTAAGTCTTCACCGTTTTGCACATTATCGCTGTATTCCTGTGCTTTGATTTCTGGAGTCCTTACTGCTAGTGAAATGAGAAAATCTTGAAGTTTAGTATTTTATTGATTCATCTCCACCAGTCAATCCTTGTGGCTTTGAATCATACATCTGTCTCTCCATGGGCAGGCTCCCTACCTTGTTCTGGAATGCCACCCTAGTGGCAAATCCTTTGGGAGAAAGGCCCATGTAGAGATCACAGCAGCTGCGTTGGTGCACAGACAGACCCCATTTCAGAAGCTATTTGGTAAGCATAGATTTATTCCCCCTCAAATAATTCTTGCTCAGTTACCTTCCCCAAATCCCCAACTGCTGCCAAGGTTAATGCAAGCCCTGACTCTGCCTGTTGATTCTTATTAATTAAGCCAATCAATGATCTTGTATCATACAGTGTCTGTTTTTAATATAACCTATTTGACAAGGCTGTATTAATTTAGGAGAAATATGCACTGGCATTCTGGCACACATTTTTCCTAATTATTTTACAGTCCTCGTTCAGCAGTGAAATTAGTCTGTGGTTATCACAGTTAATGGAAGCCCATAGCTCTTAGCTAAGTGATCTCCACCAGTCACCTGATCTTTTCTTGCTCTCAGCTGCATAAACATGATTGCACTATCTACGCAGTCCCTGGTGAATGCATAATTTGAGCGTGGGTGTGAATGTTTTAGCAAAATCTCCTGCCTCTGTGTGTTTCTTTAAGTGGATGGGTAACAAGATTGGAAAGACAAGGCTGTGAAGGGAAAAGTAACATGATATCAGGAGATGGGTAAGAAGGTGCAGCTTCTGAGGATACAGAGAAAACTTGAAACCTGACCTTTGCAATTATGTATTAAAGGTCAGAAGATGGATTCTCCATAAAAAGCACATCGGGACATAAAAATCCTCTATGTCTTTGCTCATGATGCTCTTGAACCCTGCAGTGTCTATCCTACATTTTCCATCTTTCTCTTAAAAACTTGGTGGAGTTCTAGTCAAAACTACTAACACCTCTTCTACGTTCCCATTCACTATATTCATTCATTCACTCACTCATTCATTCATTCATTCAAGTGCCTTCTGGACACCAGACGCTGTGAAAGGCACTGGGGACAAACCTCTGAGTAAAACAGAAATAGTCCTTTCCTTCATGAAACTTTGGTCTGGTCAATGAGACAGTAAATCAAACAAGTTCATTAAAATCAATAACCATAACTGTTAAAATGAGAGGAATGGGAAAAAGCAGAATGCTCTGATAGAAAATGACCAGGAGGGGTGCCTGGGTGGCTCAGTTGGTTGAGCATCCAACTCTTGATTTCTGCTCAGGTCATGATCTCACGGTTTGTGAGTTTGAGCCCCGCATCAGGCTCTGTGCTGATAGTGCAGAACCTGATTGGGATTCTCTCTCTCTCTCTCTCTCTCTCTCTCTCTCTCAAAATAAACTAAAAAAGAAAAAGAAGAAAAGAAAATGACCAGGAGGAACCAACTTTTCAAAGGGTTTCAAAGGAAGGCCTCTCTGAGGAGGCAACATGAGCTGAGACCTGAATAACCAGAAGGAACGAGCCCTTCTTTTTTTTTTTTTTCAACGTTTATTTATTTTTGGGACAGAGAGAGACAGAGCATGAACGGGGGAGGGGCAGAGAGAGAGGGAGACACAGAATCGGAAACAGGCTCCAGGCTCTGAGCTATCAGCCCAGAGCCTGACGCGGGGCTCGAACTCACAGACCGCGAGATCGTGACCTGGCTGAAGTCGGACGCTTAACCGACTGCGCCACCCAGGTGCCCCAGGAAGGAGCCCTTCTAAGAACTAAGAACAATCCAGCAAAAGAACTAGGGGGCAGGAATAAGCTTGGTATATTCCAGAAACCAAAAGTAGGCTAGATTATATGGAGACGAGGAAAGAGAGTGAGAATATGATCCTCTATTAAGCCCATCTGTCATTGGAATCTAGGTTATAAGTGGTTGAATGTATGTCTCCTTCCCCTTTGCCCACTGGATAATAAACAACTTAAGGGCAGAAATGATATAGTATTTGTTTTTCTTTACAGTGTCAAGTATGATGCTTTGTGTAAAGTAGGTGGTCAGAAACATTAATTGAATTTACCTGTACTTATTTATATGTATTATGAATTCCAATTATATCTATGAAAAGAGAAAGCAGCTTGGTCTCTGGAAAACTAGCTAATTTTAATAGTTGATATTTACTGAACTATTATTACCAGGCACTGTTCTAAGCCACTTACACATATTCATTTATGTAAGGTTTACAAAATCCCTATGGATAGATATTATGTTAACTTCCATTTTAAAGATAAGAAACTGTGGAACAGGTCAATAAACTAGGATTGAGAGAATAATAAGTGTGCAAGCCAGGATACAAATCTAGGCAGAAAGGCTCCACATACATGTCTTTAATCATGACGTTAATGATCCTAGCAGTCTAAATATGTCTTCGAAAACTAATTAAGCCATTGAGATACATTAGTACTTAATATTCTACAATTTAAACTTGATGCATGACAGGACATGAAAGGAATATACGTACCCTGAATATGTATTATTCAGAGTATGTGAAATATACCTTTAATAAATTTCCATCTCTGCTTCCTTGGTTATAAGAAAAGATTATCTAGTCATACTTCAATTGGTTTGAGTGTTGCTATAGAAACTGCTTTTCCTTAAGTTTGCAAAGTGGCTCTCTCAGCTTATAAGACACTCAGCTATAGAAACGGTAGAACACCACAGTCTTACCAACAATGCCAGCACCAAGGAGTGACCTGGGGATATGTTAAGTTTTTCCCATTATTCTCCATCTTCTCTCCCTCTTTCCTGAAACCAAGTCAAATACAGAATCTAGATAAAATTAGTATGCTGGCCACACAAACCTAGTTTTAAGGTCATTGTTAACTCCCTACTCTCCTGCAACCTGCTTACTTCCCCTAAGATGCTCCTAAATAAAGCTCTGCTACTTTCACTGCCCAGCAATGATAGGAAAGTTATTTCTTAGAAGACTCCTGTTCCTTGGTTATTGCCCTCTCATAGGTCTTTTTCCTAGGGCATAGGCTAAAGCTAATGTAAAATACATTAATGACATTCAGAAAAGTAGGGATGTAAAGTTTTCCAGAAATAAATGAGAAGAAAGTGCTAAAGTTTTGGTAAAACAATTTATTTGTCATAGACACCCATCCTTTTATTCCTGTCATCTACTACAGCTCCTGGTACCCATTAAGTGCTCAATAAACACTGAATAAATATATGATGTCTCTGGTGCTTTGAGAGATAAATGTATGAAGGAAAGATGACAGGAAAGATAGGGGAAAATCATAAGGCTTCCCTGATGACTCCAGCCACAGCAATCTCTACAGCAATTCCTTTTGCATAGAACACCAGACCTACCCAATAAACATCTAAGATCATCTTTTGCAGTTGTTTTGAAACTGCTTTATTTTGTGATGGAGCATGTTAACCATGAGCTGATGTATTCATTTAGTTTTATTCATGTTGATATACTTTCTCTCCAAGTAGATGTTAAGACCCTTGTGGAGTCACTTCCTTTCTCACTGCTCTTTTAACATATCCTTTTTACTAACACAGTGCTGGGCATATTACAGAGGCTCAATAATATTTGTGTTGTGGGTGATAAATGCAGAGAGGTGGAGGGCTTTCTCAGTGGTCTTGTTCTTGAAGGGAATACCATTTTGTCTGTCAAGCTATCACTCTCACTCAAGAAAGCTTAAAAAGATGGAAGGAAGTATGGAAAGAAGGAAGGAAGGAAGGAAGGGAAAGAGAGAAGGGAGGGAAGGAGGGAAGGAAGGATTTATTTACCCAAAGTAACCAAAAGATAGTTAGGGTGAGAGATTGGATCATATTCTGTGTCTCTGAATTATTAGTCTTTTGTACTTTTTGCTGTATTATATGGTCAATTTTTGAGAGTCAATCTCTGTGGAGTTATAAATTTATTTTTGAAGCTTCCTGCAAATTTAAACTAAGTTAAAGACTGGGATTTTACTTTTCTTGCAAAAAGAAATTAAATATAAAATTTAGGGATGATAATCTTTGACAAACTAAGGCTGTCTTTGGTTAAAAATACAAAATTGATGATGATGATGATGAAGATGATGACAATATTAAGGCCATAATGCCCAACTATAAACACCCTCTATAGAGAAAAAAAAAGCTGATGAAGAACTGACCTCAAAGATTTACACATAGGGCTTCCAAAATATAAAATATTTCTCAAATTTATGAAAAAAGTAATATTTTCCTTCTTTTTCATCCCTCAGAAAGGTGCTGACAGAATTTAAAACATCATCCAATTTCCATTTTTAATTGAGAAAAAAATTAACCAAGACATAAAACTGTCCTTTCACAGAAAGAACATTGCAAACACAAATTTTTCTAAATTGTTTTCTTTTATGATTTCTCATTTGGGATGGTGTTCATTGTTATTGTTGTTTTGTCTTACTTTGTGGTTCGCTCTCACTGTAAAGCATCATCCTAGAATGCTTCTGCTTTGGGAGCAAATCAAATAAGACTTTATTTTAGACTATCAGTGTGATAGTCCTAGAAAAGGGAGGGAAGTGTAACGGATGATTTAGGAAGCCTTCACTACACCCAGATCAATGTGAGCCTAGTTAAAAACAGAGCAGGAAAGTCTGGGAAAACAAGCAGTAATGTTCTGAATACTTCATGGCAGAAAACAAACCTAAAGGCTATATCCCAAGGGCAACCAATAGACCTAAAAGAGAAAAACAAACAAACAAATCAGGTTGCACTGATTTTTATTTTCAGATAAATGTCAATAAAATTCGAAAGCTATTTTTTAAAAAACATAAAAATGTAGAAAGGCAAATTGAAGTAGAAAGGCAAATTGAAGTAAATCAAACTTTTGCATCTGGAAGGACTCCATGGAGATCAATTTAAGACAACTAACATCCAATGTAAAAAATAATTTATATGTACATAATATATATTTACTTATGTTTAATATATCAATTGTTTATATACTATAAGTGTATACAATAAAAATTGTTTATTTAATAATGTATAACTTATTGTTTTTATATAGGATGCTGGCCTGTATGTATATATATATATATATATATATATATATATATATATATATATATTCTAAGAACTCTAATATATACTTACATATATATATGTAAGTATTCTAAGAAGACCCTCAGTAAAATAGAAGCAAGACTAAGCACATTACTCATATGTCTTATTAAAACAATGTGAGACGTTTAAAACTGGGCTTGCCATTTCTCTGGCAGGAAAAGAAATTTAGCCAATTTAAGATTGAAAAGAAAGATTGGCACTACATACACATATCGAATGGAAAGTAAAAAATAAAGTAACTGAGTCCAGGAATTTCAAATTCAAAATCCTGGAGCTCTGTGGAAAAAGAGTGAGGAGAGGCCTGATGAAAAACAGAATCTAACCACACAAGTGACAATAAATGTGTGCTCATGTGAAGGATCATAGCTTCTCTCCTGAGAATAGGTCTCTGAGTTGGAGATGGGGAGGGTGGTTTGCAAGGCACAATATATGTCAGGTAGGCCTGAGGCACACATTCTTATGAATGCCTCTGCTTCAGGCCCCTTGACGAGATCATGATCCAGAGAGTCCCACCCCCTCTGGATCTCTCTGAAGAAAACACATCTATTTGATTCCTTAATCCATTGGTTTTCATTCACCCAACCACCTTGGACTCCACATTTCATCTCTGTAGATTTGGGACACAGTGTATTTCTCTTTGCCTCTGCAGACTTTTCTGGTCTCTGGACATTATCCTTAGTTATTCAGATTTACTGTGCCAACCTCATCCCCTCAGCCATTAGTTCCCTCTCTACAACCCACTTCCAGTATTCTTGGCTCACAACACCCATCAATGAAATGCAGCATGATACAGTAGAAGGAAATTTCAGAGTCAGATAGATCTGGGTCTACTCCAGTTGTATACTTGTAGAGTCACCATCTGGATTTACAAGTTTTAAAAACCTGACTCATTGTCACATCACATTTGCTCAAAAATTACAGTTATTATTATTATCTGAATTCCAGGCTTGACATTTCATTCCAACCTGCTATTTTGCCAGTTTTGATCCTCTGTGGAACTAAGTAAAAAAATAATCTGAATTATTCTTCATTCATTCATTCATTCAAAAAGTATTTTGCTGGATGTCTACTAAGATGTCAGCCTCTGTGGGAGGCACTGGAGATGCAGCAAGGAGCAACAGAGAGATCTAGACACAGTGCCCTCCTTAATTCATAGCTGTGAATGCTATGGTAATAAGTGCACAAAGAAGTGGAGGGGAGTGTAACCTATTCTAGGCAAAGAGGAGGTCAGAGAAAATCCTAGGAAAAGTTGCTTCAAGCTGAGACCTAAACTATAAGTAGAATGAGTTATTCAAGCCAAAACAGCAGAAAGCATCTCAAAAGGAAAGAACTATGTGTGCGAAGGCCAGAGGGGGAAAGATTTGGCACATCTGAGGACCAGGAGACAGCATGGCAGGCCAAAGTAAGACACTCAAGGGAAAGAGGGTCACTGTTAAACATATAAATAGCAAAGGGGTCGAACTGGAACCATAGAAGGAGCATAATAAGAAACCACTCCCAAGTCTCTGAATTTTTCAATGACCCAGTGAAAAAGGGAGTACAGAATCTTTAGACAGAACAGGAAAAACAGGTTTCTTGCACAAAATTGAGCTGTACACGGGCAGCAATATTGGGAAAATAATTACGTCCCAGAGAGTTCCTATTTTGTAAATATATCTCTACCCATTTTAGGGACATTTTAAGGCAGCATTGCAACTAAATAATTCTCAGCCACCATGTGTCAGTCGACCTCATAATTTTCTAGCCACAAAATCCTTCCCTCTTTTGTGCTCCCATGGACACATGCTCCTAAACCTCTTTTAACATTTCACAAACTTGACTGTAAATACCCACTTATTTATGTAGGTTCCCATGTAAACTGGGACTGTATTATCTCCAGTGTCCAGAACAGTGGGACACAAATTAAATGTTCAGTAAAAACTGTATTCATAAATTTTTCCCATGCCTGGAATATTGTCCCCCTCCCACTTCTTTTTTTGTGAATAACCTATCTTTCAGATAAATAGATGGCCTTTCTGTGTATTTCCTCAAAACCTTACTTATCACTGTCTCTACCCGCCTATATTGTAGTTGTCTCTTTTCTTTTCTCTACCTATCAGGTAGACACAAAGAATCACATCTAGTTTACAATGCCCCTAGGACCAATAGAAGATGCTTAATAAATATGGGTTAATTAACCAATGTGTTGAATTCATGAAAAATAAACTTGCTCATAAGGCCTATCAGCCTCATGTTCATTTTATAGACAGTGAGATCTGTCCAATCAGCAAATTTACACCAGTATGACATTTAGCACTCACCAAGTCTGAGTTGTAACTATGGAACTTATCCCAAATTTGGCTAATTATCTATGGCAGATCTATAGATATATCCTATCTAAGGAAGAATTATTGGCATTTAGATTTTGTTTCTTTGTCTGATTTTGGTTGATTCTGTAAAGGAAAATACTGTGGCATTAATATAAGCCATTAAATAAAACATAAAAGACATAAAGGCATAGTATCCTAAGTACCCAGAAAAGGAAATCAAGCAAGAAACTCCACAAAACCTATTCATCACAAAAGAGCAGAAAACCGCAAATTAATTATAAGACACTCTGGGGGCTGAAAATAAGTGAATAAGTGCTAACGATGCTACAAAATGCTTAACAACCATGAGCCTAAATTTGTTCTTTTAACAGAAAGAATCAGGCCATTTTATTCCAGGAGTGTTTGTCTATGTGTAAGCAATGGAACATTCTCTGTGTGAGGATGACCATGTAGGTTTGGGCTGAATGCCTCATCTTCCTCTGCAGTTAACATGTGTGACAATGAAGAAACTGGTTCCACCCGTTTAATACAGTGTTTTCCAAACTGTTTAACCTCAAAAAAAATTTTTTCTCCTTCCCTTAACACCAGTTAATACTTAAAGAAAGTAATATTCCCCAAAATACCTTTTGGAAAATACTTGTGTATGCAGTGGGAGACAGGGAGTAGATAAAAGAGAAAATCTATCCCAAGAGGAGATACATACTAGTAGGTCTATAACCACATGCAAATGTAAAACCTGTCTGGTAGAGCACTCTCATTACCGCCTTCAATTCTGCTACCTGAGATATTTCTGTGTCTCCTAAAATCAAGACAAGTTAGTCCATGAGGAGGACTGTAGGGGCTGACTGTCCTCCCTAAAAATGAAATAAAGCTAGTTTGATATGAAGTTAGAAATTCCAACTGCTTTAATAATACAGTTTCCGTTGTCAATCACATCTTTAATAGATGCATAGCCCCCAGCAACCTCCTAGTCCCTTTTTTGGATGCTTTGTACAAAATGTGCTGAGAATTTCTTTTTCTCCCTTGCTGCTCTAACTTGGTATGACATTGTCTATTTCAAACACA
Source organism: Prionailurus viverrinus (assembly GCF_022837055.1). Lineage (NCBI taxonomy): Eukaryota > Metazoa > Chordata > Mammalia > Carnivora > Felidae > Prionailurus > Prionailurus viverrinus. The sequence continues at coordinate 186,385,729 of NC_062561.1, read as the reverse complement.
TGGCTAATGACATTTCTGGGGATTTAGAGGTAGGAAATACAGAAAGGCCTACAGAAAAAAATGACAGTCATCAAGTCCTCCAGATAAGAGCTGCGCAGGTAGCAGACGTGATTTCCCATGACTGAGCTGCAATTTTTAAAACTTAGTGTTGCAGACTGAATGTGTGCATCCCTGAAAAACTCCCAGATTGAATCCTCATTGTGATGATATCAGGAAGTAGGGCCTTTAGGAGGTGATTAGGATTAGATGAGGTCATGAGAGGAGCCCCAGTGAATGAATGGCCTTTGTGCCCTTATAAGAGTCCCAAGGGAGCTGGCTTCCCCTCTCTACTCTCTGCCATATGAGGATACAATGGGAAGATGACAGTTTGCAACCCAGAAGTGGGTCCTCAGCGCAGCTCAACATGGTGGCACCCTCGTCTTGGAGTTCCAGCCTCCAGAACTGTGAGAAATAAATTTCTTTTGTTTACAAGCCACCCACCCAGTCTATGGTATTTTTGTTATAGCAGCCTAAATGGACTATGACTGTTAGTAACATAATCCAAAAATGTATTCATAATGAAGAAAAGGGGCGCCTGGGTGGCTCAGTGGGTTGTGTCCAACTTTGGCTCGGGTCATGATCTCGTGGTTTGTGAGTTTGAGTGTCACATCAGGCTCTGTGCTGACAGCTCAGAGCCTGAAGCCTGCTTTGGATTCTGTGTCTCCCTCTCTCTCTCTGCCTCTCTCTCTCTCTCTTTCTCTCTCTCTCCCCCCCAAAATAAACATTAAAAAATTTTAAAAATAATAATAATGAAGAAAAAAACCTATTTATAAAACACACCACTTGTGGATTGATTTTGGCATTTTCCAAGAGCTTTCAGATGTACAGAGCATCAGTGACAGACTTCCTTTAAGTGACAACTTTTCTTGGGAACTTTGTCGAGGTGTGCTCCATATTTAAGCATTTTTGATGTCACAATGTATACCACATATGCAAAACTACAACGGGCTGCCCTATGGACGTTCACAAATGATGAAAACAAACATGTAGTTAAACAATTGAAATAGTGTTTAATACATATTCTAATAAGATAAGATGCCATATATTAGTATCTAAAGACAAAGTAATTAACCAAGCTTGGAAAGTGAGGGAAGGCTGTATCACAGAGAAGATGTTGGAGTTAGGTCTTGGAGGATCAATAGATGTTTATTGTACGGACGAATTTGAGAAGGGCATCCCAAGAAAGAGAAATCACTTGGGATACTTGAAAAACGGTCTGGTCAATTCAAGAAACTGTGAGGCAATGAGTAGTGTTGGTTATCAAGAGGGAAGCAGAAGAGGCAAGGAAGGAAGGGGTGCCGTAGGTCTACTTGCTCTACAAAATAATGATGTTGATCGTTTTTAAACTATTTCACATCTGTAAACCAAGACTATTTTTCCTCATTTAAAATATAAATTAAATTAGGTAAGAATTTAATATAATAGAGTTTTTATAACAGCAAGTTGATACCAGAATGTAATCGTCTTTTGCCTACAATCCTTTCCTACTATACAACAAGAGCTCCTGAGTGAAACTAGAATCCATTTCTACCAAAAATTCATTTCTACCAAAACAATTTTAATTTTTCTGACACAAAATGGCAAATGGCTGTTTGCAAGGAAGAACAGAGTTTCTATCAATTTAGACAGAAAGTAAGCAACAGACCTAAATCTCCCTTACACCTTTTCTTTATTATACAAACCCTGGTCAAGGCATTCCAATGTGACTGATAGAGGCTCCCCAAAACACTGCTATGTCAACCTGATGAAAAAGGAACAGTCGTCAGTGATCAGTGTCAGTCAGTGGTTGTCTTTCATTGCAAGTAAAATAAATAGTATCTGGTTGTCTTGAGGCAGGAAGAAATGTATGGGAGGGAGATGGGACAGCTCATAGAAATTAAGGAAAAGCTAAAGTGCCAGACTTGTGAGAACAGCTTCAGGAATCGTGATTCACTGCAAGAACTTAGATCAGTCTCCTCCAGAAGCCCTCATCAGGATGAAAGAACTCCAACTATTTTAACTCTTTCTCTTTCCTTTTAAGATTCAAAATCCAGGGACAGAGAATCTGATCCAGCCAGCTTTCACTCCTATTCTACCCTTTAGCCAATGGAAGGCAGGGCACCAAAACAAATATGCTGAGGAAAGGACATTTCTGTAAGCAAAATCAGCATGCTGATAGCGACATCAGAGAGAGAAGATGCTAAGCAAACAAAATCAATAAAAGCCCACCACAGTCCATTACCATTTGTCTGCAAATAATATCACACACCTAGAAGTTTATAAATAATCATTCCACTTATTCACTGAAATTTACATCCTGTACACATCTAAATGGGTTGAGATGGAAGAGGTATTTATTATAAGGTAGGCAGACAGGAGAGCAGAGAATAAGAGCAAGATCTAGGGAGGCAAACTACCAGATCAAAACTTAGTTCCACCATTTACTAAGGGAGAGAATTCAGCCAGGTTTCTTAACTCCTCTGTGCCTCAGTTTTCATGTGTAAATTTAGGATGATAATATTAGACAGGTGTCAGATTAGGATGATAATGTTAGAGCTGTCAGGAGGAAATATGAGCTTAAAGCATGTGATGCATTTAGGGCCGTGCTGGCATCCTGTAAGCACTCAATAAACAGGAGTTAGTGTCAACTAGTTGTCTGGCACTGTGACTTCTGTACATAATTCTCTCTCCCTTTAAAAATTTCTTATTTGGGGGTGCCTAGGTGGCTCAGTAAGTTAAGCGTCCGACTTCAGCTCAAGTCATGATCTCACAGGTTCGTGGGTTCAAGCCCCGCGTCGGGCTCTGTGCTGACAGCTCAGAGCCTGGAGCCTGCTTCGGATTCTGTGTCTCCCTCTCTCTGTTCCTCCCCCACTCATACTCTCTCTCTTCTCTCTCAAAAATAAATAAAACATTAAAAAATTTTTGATTTATTATTTTAATTCTTACTCTCTCTAGACCATCTGACAAATCATATCAATACCATAATAGAAATTCATGGTGAGAGGCATCTTTGTTTTTCTTCACAGTCTTGTTTCTCTCCTACCTAAAAAGAATAGTCAAGACTCCATTTAGATTCCAAACTAATGTTCTGTGACAATTGTTCAGCATGGGTAGCATTCAAAATACAGCTCCTGTGACTTTTTTTCTCAGAAGTATACAGCTAAGGTTAATAGAGGTGCCACTTTCAAAATATATCTGCCCTGAGCAACATAAAAGAATTATTTAAAAGGGTACAGGGCATAGGACACACCCTAATATTAAAAGGCCTAGCAACTAAAATTAATTTTACAAGCTCCCACAAACCAATTTTCAGTGACTCTGAATTTTCTATCTAAATTACTTTTTTCCCCTTGTTCAGGGAGTCTTTAAAAAATGAGTAGGAAGAAGAAAAATCTTTTCATTTGCAAACCAATGCACAGACACCACCCGTAGCATTTAGAGGTACCTGACTTAGTCCTTTTGATGTTTCTTTCTTCTCCATTTTCTCTGCAGGGTTGATTGACAGCAGTAACAGTACAAAAATAAAACACCTATGTCCTTTCATCAAATCTCACTGCTTTTTATATTGTCCTGGATAGCCTTCGTTTGTAAATACCACATCTATGAGAACAGATGCCTTGAAATTTGCTAAAGATAACTGTGGCTTTCTCTGCTTTTTAATGAAAAAACAAAAAACATATCCTCAACATAAGTAAAATAGAGAAAGATTTCTAATTTTTGAAAAATTTTATTTAAGGTCTTAAAATTCTTATTTTTGTTAACTTGTTCAAAGCTTAAAATAGAGGATAAAATTCTAAATTAGACTAGACAGTTTTTCTTCAATTACATTCCTGGAACAGACATTCAAAATAAACTTCAAGCTAAAAAATTGTTGGTCAAAATGCTCTCAAAAGTATTTCAAAGTCCAAGATTATGTCTTTATTCTCTTACACTTGGTTTAAGAGTTAATCTCCAATAAATCATTTGAATTCTTATTCAAAAGCAACTGCACTCTTCTGACTCTTAACTGGTTCTGTTGGTTATTATTTGAATGCATAATTTTAATTTTATAGTTCTTTAAATTAGCTTAATGCTATTTATATATCACATAATTCAAGCCAAGATATTATAGAAGGGAAAATTTTCAGGTCTATAATTTGTTAATTAGGACTGCAGCATCCAGACAAGATTAACTCTAAGTAATCTAGAAGTCTCTAGAAACAGGCATACTGTCCCATATTATAGGAGAAAGAAAACAAAAAGTTCACAAGATTTTAGATATCACAATATGAATGAGGTCTTGCTTGGTCTTCCCTAAACTTTTTTACATAAGCTTATTAATTAAAAGACAAAAAAGGTAATGGGGGAATTTTAAAAGGTGTCTCATTGTAGATCCTCCTAACTTCTCACACACAAAAAAAGTCTCATGTATATTCCCACGTAATAGCAACCAAAAAAGAACTTAGAATAAAGATAAATAGATACATTACTGTCAAAATCTGGGAGGAACTTCTCACAATGCTATGGCTTATGAAACTGGATAAAGAAAAAAAAAATCCTTTCCCCATGCTTTGGTTCATCAGACAGAGCAACCCAGAGGGAAGATAGAAAGAGATTTCATTTCTCTTCCATTATAGTTTGATGCATGAGAGATCCGGGATCTGTCCCAATAAGAAAACTGGGTGTTCATTCATCCACTAAGAGAGTGCCTCTTGGAGATGAACAGAATACTGTCTCCTCATACACTCTCCTTCCTCAACCTTTGGATTTCTACAGTTGTCCAGCACCCACTTGACCCTTTTACAATTTCAGAATTCCCCCATTGTGTGTTATATTAGTTTCCTAGGAGTGCAATAACAAATTAAAACAAACCAGATGGCTTAGAACAATAGAAATTTATTCTCTCACAGTGCTGGAGTCTACAAGTCTGAAACCAAAGTATCAGCAAGCCCGTGCTCTCTTTGAAGACTCCAGGAGAGGACCCTTCTTTGTCTCTTCTTCACTTCTGGTGGTTGCTGGCAATTCTTGTTATACATGACTTGCTGCTACATCACTCCAGTCTCTGCTCCATCATCACATGGTGTTTCCCTATATATCTGTGTCCAAATTTCCCTCTTATAAGGACATCAGTCATTGGTGTATAATCCACTCTAACCCAGTATGACTTCATTTTAACTGGATTACATCAGACCCTATTTCCAAACAAGGTTACCTTCATACATACTGGGGGCTAGGACTTCACCATAGCTTTTAAGGAGACACAATTCAACCCACATCATGTATATTTAGTAGGAGACATGCCTTATTGTTCTGTGCTGCAGAAGGAGTCAAATTGTCGCCTTTCCTCCAGGCACATGACCTGATCCCAGACACTGGTTACCCCCATTCTATACATTAAAGTTTGACCAAGTGACACAAAGGCAAAAAAGGCTTTTAAATTTCATTGTTAAATGCAGTAGTAATGCTCTTGTAGCATCCCAATACTTGTACAATTTTTTCAAAGTATGAAATCCTTTTTGGCTTAAAATGGCCAGAATCATGTTTATTATTTGAGAAGGACAACTCTCAAAAATACAAATAGGCAAAATAGAAGGAAGGATGGCAGAGATATATCTCCCCTAGGTTAGTCTCTACAAGAAAAGAATATGTGGTCTTAAAAAAGCTAAGAAAGGAACAGTCTGAAAGAAGCACATGCTGGGGTATGTATATTAAATCAGTTCAAAATATTAAGGTTCCAGGCAGTATGGTTTTAAGATTCCCTGTATTAAAATCTCTAAAGAGGGAATGAGCTACTCTCTTACAGTTGATTTGATACAAGAATCAACAAGCAGAGAAGAACCATATGAAATGCACACAAGCTTATGTTGGTTAACATTGAATCTGGATAAACCTCTCCTAATTTGGGGATGGTTGGATGGATAGAAGGATGGATGAATAGATAGATAGATAGATAGATAGATAGATAGATAGATAGATAGATACCCTCAAAGAATTATTGATACATGCAGAATATTAAGAAGGGATTATCATACTTAAGAATCAGAGAAGAAGAATATAACTCTGGAGGTGATTTATTAGTAAAAACAAAGGAAAAAACAAATTTTATAGCACTCCTCAATAGGATGCCAGAATACCTAACCTTTGTGAAAGAAAAGCAGAAAATCAAATGTGAAAACTTGACTTGGAGCTATGTTAGGTTTTGTTTGGTTTGGTTTGGTTATGCATCGAACCAGAGGTCAATACCTATTAGGCTAAAACACAAATCAAACTAAACAAGGGTGAAATCCTGAATAGAGTTGGGTACTACTCCTAAACTCCACATTTACCATGCATCTCTTAACACAGAGATGTCTTCTATAATTAAAGTAAGAATTAAGCGAGAAAAAAAATTATTTTGTTTCATGAAACACTACAAACTGTCATATAAACTGTTTGCTATATTTATCTGAGACTTTAAATGAATAGCATAGGGTTTGAGATCTAAATCTTTTAATAAGTCAGTTTGGAAGGATAAGCCTAACTGAACGCATATTTGAATGAAATGAATAAACTATACCTCAACATAATGTGAAAAGATAGTATACAGTAAAGCCTCATAAGAATATCTTCTTATACTCTTTCTTTCTGTAGTCTCATTTTGCCTGATAAAATACCAACTTTGGTCAGAACTTCAGCTTTCTCTTAGAAAGAGATGAACAAAAAGCTTCCACACTTCTCTTCACCCCTTATTGGATTCTCTCCACAGTAGGATGGGCTATAAATGGAGTTTGGTGACAGTCTGACATCCACACATTTACTTTCCAATGGTGAACTTCTCAATTAGGGGTAATTTTGACTACCAGGGAGATTTGGCAATGTCTAGAGACATTTTTTTACTTCCATGACTTTGGGATGCAGTAGAGGCCAGAGACACTGCTAAGCACCCTGCAACACACAAGGAGAGCCCTCCCATGACAAGAATTACCACCTCAAAATGTCAATAGTGCCAAGGTTGCTACACAGGATGATGCTTTTACAGGATTCTACCTCCTGTTATTCCTTCCTTTTGCTTATTCCACTTCTCATTTCAATGAAATAAGAAAATCAAGCAGAATCTACTTAAATTTTCCACCTTCACTTAGATTGGTAAGTTTTATCCACATGAGAAGCAGGAAGCCCTGTTTGTACATGTGGTACCAAAATGGCTTTGTAAGTAACAGCTTGAGTCCCACAGAAGAGCAGACAGATTGGTGATCATATTTACCGCAGCGGGATCACTCTAACAGAATATTTGATCAATCAGAGCCTTTTCCTCTAATCATCAGAAAGACTCAAGGAGAAATGGGTTTAGGGGGTTGGATCAAGATTTCTATTAACTATAAGATACTTGTTATATATCTAAGTGGAAATGTCAAGGAGGCTGTTGGACATGAGTCTGATATTCCAGGAGAGATAAAGTTGAAGATGTAAAGTATGGAAATTATCAGTGATGGCCATTTGAAACCATGTCACTGTATAAAGTTTTTCAGGAAATGAGGATAGATGAAAAAAAGGAGACTGAGTACTGAGCATACCAATATTGAGATATTTAGAGATCAGGAAAAGGCAAAAGGATCATCAGCAAGCACTGAGAACCAGAGGCTGTACTGTGTTCCAAGAGAATGAAATAGACATTCATAGAAAGGAAAAGTCTGGAAGAAACCCTGAGAGATGAAGAGAAAGATCTCAGTTCTTGTCTACAATGGACATTAATTGGGGTGCCTGGGTGGCTCAGTCCATTAAGTGTCCAACTTTGGCTCACGCTATGATCTCATGGTTTGCGGGTTGGAGCCCCATGTTGGACTCTGTTCTGACAGCTCGGACCCTGGATGGAGCCTCCCTCAGATTCTGTCTCCCTCTCTCTCTGCCCCTCCCCTGCTCACACTCTGTTTTACTCTCTCAAAAATAAATAAACACTTTTTAAAATTTTAGAATGGACATTAGTTATTTTCCTTGTCTAACATCCATTCCTAATGTCTTAGGTTATGCACCTTAGAAGCAGAAACTGAGAAGGAGTTATTTACCGAGGCAGGTAAGGGAAGCAGGACAGGGCAGGAGTGACAGCCAATCAAGGTTATGCTCTCTCCTGAAGCTTTGGAGCAAGACATGCATTATTAACTTATTCCCTCTTTGAGAAAAAGGACAGCCCTTCGTCCCCTTGAATAAGTCACCAGATGCACGTTGCTGGAGGGGGTGGTTTACTTTCTGGATGAGCTGATTCCTTTGGCTGAAGGCATTATCTGGAGAAGAGGGAAGCTCTGAGCTGTTAGCCTGCAACACTCCCAGCAGCTCAGGGATGGATGCCCCCTGCCTTGGTACAGGGGTCCAGGAGAAGCACCAACAGCCCCTACTGTACTTTCTTCTCCTGTTAACAGACCGCAGCGTTCCTTCAAGGAACCACTCCTCCCCTATTTCAACTTGTTCTTGTGAAATTGATTCTATTCTTCCACCCCTATTCCAGTGTTCAATCCACATGAAACAGGTTTCCTCAAATAGGGTTGAAATGATGGGTTTAGGCACCAGCTCATGACCCAATTTGGAAAAGTGAGGGCCAAAACCCAGCATTTTTGTAAGACCTATTAGGAGAGGAAATATATCTTCACTAGGATTGCTAAGATCTGAAAATGTACAATGAAGTTGCAACTTCACCACCAGGAGGAAGCCTACCCAAAAATAAAGCCTGCACAGAAGAAAACTCAGCTTAGGGACAAATTCCTGATATTGTCTGTGCACCTGAATATAAACGTACTGATTCATACATGCTTTTTAGATTTGTTAAACCATCCCTCTCGCTTCAGCCGGCCTGAGTAGAGTTTCTGCCTCTTTTGCTCCCCTTCAAATCTAGATGCACTGCCTGAAACTGACTTTTCTGCGATTCCCCTCTATTATTTCCAGAATTTCCTAATGCAAATTTGAATAGCTCTCTCTTCCTTGCAAGCAAACATGCTGCAAGACATATATAATAGACACAGATTAGCAATCCAAAAACTATAATACAATTAAGTGAACAACCTCAAAATATCACCAACCATATTTTGATCTTTTCTGGATGGGCAAAAGACCCTTCAGGTAATCCAATGCCTTTGGGTTATGTTTTCTAACACCACAGCATCATAAGATATTTTTCATTTTTAGAAAAACAGATTTCTCACTGGCATTTTTCCAAAAAAAAAAAAACACGTCAAAACAAAAAACTATCCCTCGATTCCTTGCTGCATGAGAAACCAATTATTAGGGCTATAGATTATGTTCCACTTTGATTATCTATAGTCTTTTGCCTGATTTAAATTCTATAAAATTCTATAATAAATCACTTGTTCTAAAGTAACTATTATGAAATGCTAGTTAGAAATTACTTATTTTCTCTACTTATCCCATTATTCACAAAACACATCAGAATTATGCTAACATACACTGATCCAGTACAAACCTAGGGAGTAAAGACATCACAACTGATTTTGTTGAAGCCCTGACAGTTTCATTTATCTGTGTGTCTTATTCACATCTGTGTATGTGTCTTTCTGGATTATGGTTCAACATCCTGCAGTTGTTCTTTGACTCCTAAAAGGTCATGTTCATTTACAGTGATTTCAACCCAGTTCAGTTATAGCAGAGACTGAATACTGAGTCCCATGCCCAAGACTCTTCCCTCATACACATTCATAGGTATTTGGGACATTAAGCTATAGCTAGAACAACAAAAGTTAACTTTTTGAAGAGCGATCAGTGGGAGCAAACAGATCATAAAGAATCTTAACAGCTATTTAGTGAAAAAAAGTAATCATAATAACATCACACATCCAGACAAAGGCTGATGGATGCCAATTAGAGAGATAAGGTGTGATGAGATAAAAGGGCTACTGGAAAAAAATGTGATGATGGATAGATTTTTGTGCCTGTTTGTTTTTTATTAATATGACATCACCCAGTAACAAGAGTCCTTTTCTCTCTGCATTTTGTTGCCAGACGAGAGCCTTCAGAAGAGATGAATTTTCTTTGATTCCACCTCCCAACAATCCTCTGAGCTCCTCGGGGAGCAATGTCAATTATACCATCGTCAATGCAAATGGCATTTTAAAGAGTTAGTACAGCAGGCAGAGAATGTTAATGGTGCTCACAAGTACCAATGTGCACTGCAGACTTTCCCCTAAAGCCTGCAGCCCATCGCATGTCTTTATTCATTTAGATCTAATCCTATCAACTGAGAGGACGGGGCACTGGCTTGCTCTCTGCCTTTGTCACTCAAACTTACCTATTAAAAACAATCCATTTTCTAAAGTCGGACAGTGTGGAATTCAGGTTTGGCAGCAAAAGATAAACTCCTATATACAGAGCATGATAATGAGGAGCCTGCTGGCTTTCTTGCTTGATGGGTTATTCTTATTAAGATAAAATGTGTTCCAAAAGCAACTCAGGAACATAGAAATCAGCTAGTTCATAAAAAGTCATGGGAGCTTAGCCTTTCAAATTGAGGAAACAAATACAGTGAACATGAACTCAAACTCAGTAGAAAAGTGTCACCACTAGAAAGTTCTCCTTCTGTTGTATTTTTTCTGTTGTATTTTTTAATGTTGAGGTATTTTAAAGAAGAATTTCATAATTGTGTTATGATGAGAATTTAGATGACTTGATAATTGAATCATCTCTACTAAGTTTTATGTAATGAATGCTTAATTTGTCGTAACAAATAAAGTCTATAAAGTAAACTTAAAATAGACTCTAAAGTCGATGGAGCACATACCATGTACAGGCACTGTGCTAGGCATGGCGAGGGATAAGAAAGCATAAAAGGAAAGGCACAGTTCTTGCCCTAAAGAAGTAATGATATATTAGAGAAGACAAAATAACCAGAATGCAAGAGAAGATATACAGCTGGAATGTCACAATGCGTGTATATAGTAATCATAAAGAAACTCAAAAAGTAATAAAGACACAAGAGCAGTCCAGACTGAAGCGGGTTGACATCCAATGATGGGCCTTAAGTTTTAGGATATTTACTTTATTCTCTAGGCAATAAAGATCTAAAGAATCTTTGAGCAGAAAGGTGACATGATGAAGCATTGAAGGAAGATAGTACTGTTAGTGGTGTACTTACTAGACTAAAAAGAGAGTTTACCCACTGATGGTGTATGAAATTATTTTAGGTGGTGCATGAACATGGAATTAAATAATATTGAATTTCAGTGAAAAATATGTTCCATTTTAATTTTAATTTTCAGAAGACTTGAGGGAGAAGGTTTTTGGTTTGGTACTAATATGACTTTAACACCTCTCTAACAATTTGTTAATTCCCTTTTAACAAAAGGAATCACTTTCACTTAGAGTTCAATAAAGCTGTTTTTTTTTTAAATGTTTATTTATTTTTGAGAGGGAGAGTGTGAGCTTGGAGGACAGAGAGGGGGACAAAGGACCCAAAGGACTCTGGGCTGACAGCAGAGACCCCAATGCAGGATCTGAACTCATGAACCGTAAGATCATGACCTGAGCTGAAGACAGACGCTTAACCGACTGAGCCACCCAGGCACCTTTCAATAAAGCTGTTTTTGACAAATATGCATTTTTTTTAGTTACCATCTATTTATGGCAAGTGACACTCATTTCCTATTTGTGTGAAGGAGGAGAAATAAATAATATAAAGCTTCTATTTAAAATAAAATTAAAATCAGTTAATTTAAGGGGAAAATTAAGCATATAATGATAATGTGCTATGCATACATGGCAAAATTCAAGAAACAGGATGCAGTTAACTTTGGAAAACACAGACCTTGGCAAGGAGCCACTAAACAGGTTTGTTGTTGTTGTTGTTGTTGTTCTTTAATTTATTTTTTTAATTTACATCCAAGTGAGTTAGCATATAGTGCAACAATGATTTCAGGAGTAGATTCCTTAATGACCCTTTCCCATTTAGCCCATCTCCCCTTCCACACCCCCTCCAGTAACCCTCTGTTTGTTCTCCATATTTAAGAGTCTCTTATGTTTTTGTCCCCCTCCCTGTTTTTATATTTTTGCTTCCCTTCCTTTATGTTCATCTGTTCTGTGTCTTAAAGTCTCATATGATACTAATCTTTCTCTGACTAATTTCGCTTAGCATAATACCCTCTAGTTCCATCCACGTAGTTGCAAATGGTAAGATTTCATTCTTTTTGATTGCCAAGTAATACTCCATTGGATATATATACCACATCTTCTTTATCCATTCCTCCATCGATGGACATTGGGCTCTTTCCATACTTTGGCTATTGTTAATAGTGCTGCTATAAACATTGGGGTATATTAAACAGTTTTTTAAAGAAATACGTGTACATGTGCAAAAAAAAAGTTTGATCAAACATGTCACCACAGCATTATTATAATACAGAAAGACTGAAAAGAAACTAAATGTTTCTTTTTTTTAATTTTTTTAAATATTTATTTATTTTTTGGGAGACCGAGAGACAGAGTACAGGCAGAAAAGGGGAAGAGAGAGAAGGAGACACAGAATCTGAAGCAAGCTCCAGGCTTCAAGCCATCAGCACAAAGCCTGACATGGGGCTCGAACCCATGAAATGTAGGATCATGACCTGGGCTGAAATTGGACACTTATCCAAATGAGCCACCCCGGCACCCCAAACTAAATGTCTCTAAATAGAGAAGAGGTTAAATAAAACATGGCACACCATTCTGGAATACTACACATAATATTACTGGAATACTACACATAAATAAATGTACATAAATGCATAGAAGGACTAAAAAAACAATCATAATAGTAATATTATTCATCTTGGGAGATGTGAATACGGAATCCAAGGTAATTGAGGAGAGAATCACATTTCCTTTGATATAGTGATGAATTGTTTAAATCTCAAATTCATGTATTTTTTAATTATTGTAATTTTTTTTAATACTTAAGAGAACAAGAGAGACCTTCAGGTAAATTTCCATTTATTTTACTCTCTCCCAAACTACTCTAAGACATCAGAAAACACCTTCTTAAAGGGCACAAAACCACAAGGGCAAAAGAGAGAGAGAGAGAGAGAGAGACAACTGCAGCACAATTTTGAAAGCTGAATGAGTGGTAAAGAGTCTAAAGAAAAAGAATCTAAAGAAAGCTCAGTCCTAAACCAGCAGTGTAAGAAGCCAAGAAGAAACCCAATATGCTTTGCAGAATCTACTAGTTGGCAACATTGGGTCCTCTGGGAATGGATGGGGAAGTGAAATTAAAAACAAGAGGATTGTATGAAGGACTATTCAAAAAGTAGTTAAAAAATTTTGAGAATCAGTTACATCCCTATCCCTTCCCTATTCCATAAGGCCAGTCTGTACATTATCTCTGCCCTAACAGGACAAAGGGGGCTTATTCTCCAGAGAATAAGAGACTTTTACTCTGTAGATAGCAGAGCAACAGGCATAGTGGAGATAATATATGGAAAAAAAGGAATTCTCCATCAGGAATTCCCTCAATGAAAGGGCCCACTAAGATCAAACTACAATGGAACCCACAGTCCATAAGCCCCATCTGAGCTCTCAGGAGTTTCCTGCCAGCTGTTGATTGTCCCACTCTTAGAGGATCAGCAACATCAGGAAAAAAGCTTTCCCTACCCCCCCCCCCAAAAAAAAAGAAAAGAAAAAGAAAAAGACAACATGAAAGGTGGGGTTTGAAAGAAATAAAAGCAACTTGGAGAAAAAAGTTTTTTCAAGGAAAATAAAACTTCAAATACACTATCCCTGATTTACTCAAAAGATTAAACAAGCTAAAATATACATGAAATAAGAACAGGGTATTATTAAAAGAAGGAAGAACAGAAGAAGGGAAAGAAGAGAGGGGGAAAGAAAAGAAAGAATAGAACAAAAAAAGAACCTTTGGAAAAAAGAAATATATACATATATACTCATATGTATATAGATACATATGTGCATATAGTGGGATGTGTGTATGTGTAACTCAGTGAAATAGATAAATGATAAAGATGAGGAAATCTCCCAGAAACTGAAAAAAAAAAAGACTTTGGAGAATAGTTGTACCTCTATTTGTTATATTTATGTGTTTTTTTTTCCCAGAGCAGCTTGCTCATAGCTTAACAAAGCCATAGTATACTTCATTGGCCCATTTGCTTATCTTGATCTTCCAGATGCTGAGTTTCCTCTAACACTTAGATTTCCACTATTATATCAAGGCTAATTCTCCTGTATAAAAGTTCCAGTTCATATTTCCCCATTTGGTTTCCAGTCCAATTTCCCAATCTATGAAAAAAAAAATGTTAAAATGTACTTTTGGCCCTGGAAGAAGGGGGAAATCAACTCTTACAAAAAGGAAAAGTAGAAAGAATCTAGTGTTTACTTGTTTATGTCAATCTCTCCCTCCTGAATATAAGCCACATGTGATGAGGGACTTTGTTTTGTATTCTCATAGCCTAGAATAGTGCCCAATACAATATAAGAACATAGAAAATACTGAATGAATGAATAAATAAACAAATGCATGCCAGACATGCTTTTATAAGCACCATTGCAACTTGGGGAAAGAATGGACAAAGTAACAAAGAACCAGTGAGAAAGATTCTAACAAGCACAGATTTTATCTCTTAGAACACTTGCTTTGAAAAAAATCTCAAGTAAGGCATCTCTGCAGATAACTCCATTTGCCTCCATCTAACTCTAATCAGACCACACTCAGAGGAACCACAGTCAGTCTCTGTAATGGCTTACTTTAGGTACATATTTGTGACACAGGAATTTCCATCTGTTATGGGAAATTCCATATATGGGTCTTAGAGCCCTTACCCCTTCCCCATGACAAGCAATATTGTTTCTTCTTGTTAAAGGCAGATGCTTTAACAGGCTGTGAGTTATTCTTTTTTACTTCATGTCTTCTTAATTTTAGCAAAATAATATATCCACTTGGCTTTATTGTCACAATCAGATGGTGGGTTAAGGACTGAGCCATTTGGTTGAGGAGCACTCAACTTTCAACATTTGTGGGTCCCTCCTGTCTGAGGGTATATGCCTGGTTGTCAGTATTCTGAAAGTATTTCAGGAAACTAGAGACAGAGGATCTCACCATTCAAGTGGCAGACATTCAACAACATCTCACTGTGATCCCCAGCTATGCAAACCTCTCCACTGTGAACCTCCTATTTTCTACCAGAATGGACAAGGAGTAATTTCTAGGCTAGCAAGAGTGAGAGAGGTGATTTTGGCATCTTGAAGGCTCATTACACACAAATTTAACAAATCCGCATTTTCAATCTTTTGCCATGCTCCCTTTTTAAATCTGCCTGGTATCTCCAGTTCTTCAGGCTTTCTAGATTTGAGAACATATTTTCCTTTTCTCTCACTGGCTTCATCCACTTCAGGCTATAATTCCAGCTTTCACAGATTAGCTAGTTCAGTTTATACTATTCCATCCTCATTCAGTTTCCAAAATTTTGTTGACTTCTTTCCTGTCTTGTCACCTTCTCTTCTGTTTAATTTTTTTAAATGAGCATATATTTTTAATTAATCTTGGGGTGTTAGGAGTGTGCAAAGAAATGCATATATTCAATCCTTCATATTTAACTGCAAGTCCTTATTCAATGTCCTTAAGCCAACGACTCTGTGCCTTCTAAAAGGTAAGCTATATACATGCTTTGAGAAAAGAGAATTATAATGTCCTTAATCTGTTAAAGGACTCTTTAGAAATCATGTGTCTTGGGGCGCCTGGGGGGCTCAGTTGGTTAAGTGTCCAACTTTGAGTCAGGTCATGATCTCATGGTTTGTGAGATTGAGCCCTGCATCAGGCTTACTATTGTCAGTGTAGAGCCTGCTTCAGATCCTCTTTCCCTCTCACTCTCTGCCCCTTGCCCACTCGTTCGTTCTCTTTCTCTCTCTCTCTCTCTCTCTCTCTCTCTCTCTCTCTCTCTCTTTCTCTCAAAAATAAATAAAACATTAAAAAAAAAGAAACTGTGTGACTTTAGGGGCACCTGGGTAACTCATTCAGTTAAGTGTGTGACTCTTGATCTCAGCTGAGGTCTTGATCTCAGGGTCATGAATTCAAGCCCCACATTGGGCTCCATAATGGGTGTGGAGCGAAAGAAAGAAAGAAAGAAAGAAAGAAAGAAAGAAGAATGAAGGAAGAAAAGAAAGAAAGAAAGAAAGAAAGAGAAAAAGAAAGAAAGAAAGAAAAGAAAGAAAAGAAAGAAAGAAAGAAATCATGTGTCTTTGCTTTTCAGGGTTTTATAAAACAATAGTAATCAAATAAAGAAAAGAATATTATAAGCGGTTGTCACCAATAGTCTATAACTTCTGCCATGACGGAAATAATAAAGGAGGCAGAAATTCTTTCCCCCACCTCTCTCTCTCTCTCTCTCTCTCTCTCTCTCTTTCTCTCTCTCTCCCACCTCCACCGTCCCTGTCTCTAAAATGGTGCCTCTGTCAAAACTGCAGAACGTTAGTAGCATTGCTAGAAATGCATTTCCATTTACTTGTCCATGTCCATTCTATTCAAACCACATCATTTCAGGGCAAAGATTTTTCATAAAGTTGAAGAATCCCACGTTCAGACAGGGAGTAGATGGAAAACCAAACCCTCTGACAGGTCTCTGTCTCTTAGGGTCCCATCGTTTGTATTTCATTTGGGATCAAAAGGGATCCAAGTTAGACTTCCAGTGAAGCAGCATCCTTGGCCCAAAATAAGGGACAGATTGAAGGACTTCCTAAAGATGACTCCTGGTACATTGCTCTTGATCCTATTAGATGCTTTGGAGTCAGTCCATTACTATCGTATACTACTGATAAGGTGTACTATTGATAACACTGACCATCGAGTTTTGGTCCCTTCTTTCAACTTTGTCTAGCATCCAGGTGTCCAGGACTTAATCCTAATCACTAACATTCCAGGTTTCCCCATTTCTACCTCAATTTCCTGACTCACAGTCCTCAGGGTGCCTGTGAACACCAGTAAGTCTGAGGCCTCACGCTGGTGCCATTACCGATACCATCAGTTCTCTAGTACTGGTCTTATTCCCTCTCTCCTTTTTCTGATTCACACTTCAGAAGTATTAACCTGTTGCCAGCCATTTCTGTGACACCATCGTCCCCATTCAAAAATCTCTGAAGTCTTCACGGTAGTCATAAATAAAACCCACTAGACTTAGCATACAAAGTGTCATGCACAAAATACATTACCTGAAAATTATCCAAATGAGTGATATCACTCCTTAACCAACACTTTCTGTCAGATAGCTAAATTTCTGTCTAAATATCACTCCAAGGCCCTTCTGGTCTGTGCACTCCTATACATTCTTAAAGAGCTGGATCACATGTTACCCCTTCTAACCTAATGTTTTGAGTTTACACTCACCTCTCCTTTTCCGCTCTTCTCAGTTTTACACTTAATTGCATATGGCCTTACACTGCTATTAACACCTCCTGATTAAGAAAAGGACAAAACGGGGGCGCCTGGGTAGCTCAATCGGTTAAGCGTCCGACTTCAGCTCAGCTCAGGTCATGATCTCATGGTTCGTGGGTTCGAGCCCCGCATCAGGCTCTGTGCTGACAGCTCAGAGCCTGGAGCCTGTTTCAGATTCTGTGTCTCCCTCTCTCTCTGTCCCTCCCCCACTTGCACTCTGTCTCTCTCTGTCTTGAGTAAACATTTTTAAAAAACTTTTTTAAAATAAATAAATAAATAAGAAAAGGACAAAACGATGAGTTTGAAAAGCATATAAAAGTTACAGAGAAGAGAGAATGGTAAGTGAAGCTAGGAATTACACAGATCCCCAATCAACACAACAGAGCGAATGGGACAAAAATTCTTATTAATGTACACTGTTACAGTGCTATAAGCTTGTTATAAAAGAGAAAAGATTATTCAGTTAAGTAAGGACTCTTTCCAGTTTATTTACAGCCACACATTTGGACATCATAAAACCAGAATAGCTTAATTCTACATTTCCTTTTACTCTTTTTATTGGTTTTAGTAATTGCTAACCAACCTCTCCACCCATGCACCCATACATAGTCTTCTTGCCACTAAGAACATAGCACTGAAGTTATACCTTCTAGCATCAAAGTAATATCATTTGGGGAGCACCTGGCTGGCTCAGTCGGTTGAGAAACCAACTTCAGCTCAGGTCATTATCTCGCAGTTCATGAGTTCAAGCCCCACACTGGGCTCACTGCTGTCAGCCTGTCAGCGCAGAGCCCACTTCAATGTTCTGACCCCGTCTCTCTGCCTCTCCCCCACTTGCCTCTCCCAAAATAAATAAAAATTTAAAGTTATACCATTTGGGTGTTCTGAAGAAAGAGACCTATCTGGGATTCCAAAATTAAGAGACAACTCTCTTAGATGTTGTTTGCCATGTATGCCAAAAACAACAGGACTCTGAAAAATACGGACAAAAAATATACAACCTCCTCCTCCCTGCTTGTAAAAGGTGTTTCCATAACAAGTACAACTTAAAACTATTCTTTTCAAGCATCACATTGTCTCATGATATGGATATTAAAATTTCCCTGTATCACTAAGAACAAGTATACTATATTTTTTCAGCAAACTCAGTAACTACAGAAGACCACAGGGGAAGATTTTTGGTGTTAAGGCACTGGTAATTAAAGACAGAATCAAAGAAAATTTTCCTTTGTTGAAAATAAAAAATTTGGCCTGAGAATGCAGTACAAACATATTCACCATGTTTCAGGAGGAATCAACAGGGAGAGACTCAGGTCCAGGCACACCATGACAAATATTTTGGCTTACAAGGATAAAGAAAACCACCTAGGGGAATCTGGGTGGCTCAGTCAGTTAAGCGTCCATGATCAGCTCAGGTCATGATCTCACGGTTCATAAGTTTGAGCTCCACTGACAGCGTGGAGCCTGCTTGGGATTCTCTCTCTCTCTCTCTCTCTCTCTCTCTCTCTCTCTGCCCCTCCATTACATGCACACGTACATGCATGCGCTCTCTCTCTCTCTTTCTCTCAAAATAAATAAATAAATAAAATTTAAAATTAATTAATTAATTTTAAAAAAGAATTATATCTTTAAAAAATATCTCAGGATCCACATAGGAGTGAAAACATATGGTATCTGTCTTTCTCTGTATGACTTATTTCACTTAGCATAACACTCTCCAGTTTCATCCATGTTGCTACAAAAGGTCAGAGAAACTTAATAGAAGACCATGGGGGAGGGGAAGGAAAAAAAAAAAAGGTTAGAGAGGGAGGGAGTCAAAACATAAGAGACTCTTAAAAACTGAGGATAAACTGAGGGTTGATGGCGGCGGCGGTGGGGGGGGAGAGGGGTGGGAGGGAAGGGAGGGTGGGTGATGGGTATTGAGGAGGGCACCTGTTGGGATGAGCACTGGGTGTTGTATGGAAACCAATTTGACAATAAATTTCATATAAAAAAATAAAAAATAAAAAATTTATTTACGCCTAATAAATAAATAACAGAACAGGCTAAAAGCAGTCAGGTAAGAGGAAAAAACAGATTATCTACAATGAGCAAAAACTAGGCTGGCCTAAAATTTAACATTAAATTGTATTTTGAAGGAAAATTTTAGTGACTCAATTATTTTGAAATCCAGATCACTTATCTTATTTTTTTAACTTTTTATTCTTAAGTAATCTCTACACCCAACGTGGGGGTCGAACTACAACCCCAAGATCAGGAGTCACATGCTGTACCAACTGAGCTAGCCAGGCATCCTCCAGATCACTTGTATTAAACGTATAAAGATATGGTCAGGTGCACAAACTCTCCAAAAACAAACAAACAAACAAACAAAAAGTCCTACTTGAGGATACAATCAAGCCAACTAAAAAATCAAAATTAGGAACTAAATTGAGAAATGCATTAAATAAATAAATATTCTCCCTACTTAATTTGCACCAAACATTGGGAATCTGGTTTGATTATATGCTATCCATTGCATTCAAAGATAAAACTTGACTCTACAAGCCTTGCTCACATGTTTCTCTTCTGTTTCTCTCCCTTGTTTCATTCTAGAAAACATTTCTTCAACCCTCTGAGAAATGCACCAAAAAAGGCTAAAGATTATTAGTCATTTTCCCCAAAATTTTATAGCAATTTATGGCAATCTACAGCAAAGAGAATATTAAACACTTAAATAATTTTTCCAACCTATTGAACTTATTATCCTCCAAAAGGAAACAGAAACAATTGTAATACCAAAGCTTCTTTTAATATAAATAATAGGGTTGTTAGAAATATAATGGAAAATCACTGATCGTTGTCCAAAGCAGAAATCATAGGATCTAGGGGAAAATGTGTAATATCTGTCTTCCAAAACCTCTAATATGATGTTTACATATCCATTTAAGCAGGGAAAAGATATATTACCAAAATTATTGAACTTCGGCTACTGGCCACAGCATTCAATTTGGAAGCTTCTGTTGTTATTGAACATAAGGCTACTTAACATAATTGGAAAGCACTGTAGTATAGAAAATGCTTCTCATTTGTAGGAGAAAACTGAATTTATTGGCAATGGCATTGTTCATGATTTTAAGAGGGAAAAAAATGCCACTTGGATTCTCCAGACAGATGTGTTCATATCATTTCCCAAACTATCAAAGTTTCATCACAGGGGGAAATGGTTATTTGAAAAGCAAATTAATTATATTTGAGTGTTCTCTTTGGTTCTTTTGCAGACTCTATAGGCACATATGTAGCTCCATCTATAGTGCTCTCTTGCCACTTCAAGAAAGGTGCTGGCTGTGCAGTGATGCTCAGGACAAGAAGGGCAGGGTATGGACAAGAGACTGAACATCACCTGAAACCTCTGAGTAGAAGATGATAAGCACCTTCTTCCACTCCTCAGAGGGAACCCAGATATACATTGGAAGGTTCACCAAGGAGAGCTGGAGCTGTTCCTAGGAATGGCTTTTTAGTAATGATGGTGGTTCACAAAGAAAATGTGCTCTGGTCAAAAGCCATGACTGAAAACCCTAAACAAATTGTCACCAGAAACTTAATGGAAATAATACATAACATTGCAGAAAGAGTTTAAACTTTAGAATCTGAATGACGTGAATTTAAATCCTAACAATCTGCCCCAGCATATAATTTGGACAAATTATTGAGAATCTCTGACCTAGAAAAATGAGGATAATAATACCTGCTTCATGGAGTGCTTATGAATCTTTGAGCTAATAAATGTAAACCATACAGTTGCTCTACAAATATTATTAATGATGTCCCCAGATCAACTTAGAAAAAAGAAGAAATTCAAGGGGTTACTATCTGAAATAAATAATAGTAAAAATTTATTGTAAATTTACTGTGCCCTTCAAAGTTTTGAGTGTCATGGAATACTAAAATCATAGTTTTACTACATTAATCAAATAATAAACTCCTGAGGGTCATGGACTAAACTAAGAGTAATAGAAAAAGCAGAAATATTTGTAGAAAAAAGGGGCCAGGAAGAAGGAGATGGGAGCTGAGCCTTAAAGAATGGGCAAATCAGAGATAGAGAAAGCATGGGAAGATAGGAGAGGAAACTGGGGTGTGTATGAGAGAGACAGAGAGAGAGAGAGAGAGAGAGCGCGCGAAAAAGCACACACCATATAGTGGGTGACCAAATGAGTGCCATTATTGCACTAATGGCCTCATATATTAAACACATTTAATCATCAGACAAACTCTGCAAGGTATTATCTCCATTTTACAGAAAACAAAACTGAAGTTCATAGATGTGAGAGACACAGAGCTATCACTGATAGAATCAGAATTTGAACACAGGTCTGCCCAATCTAAGACCTAGGCTTTTCCCAACATCATGATTGTCAAAATAATGATAACCATGATCAGACTGGAGTGTGCGGTTCCTGTGGAAGAAGATGTCCTTTTATATTCAGAGGTCTCTGGATGTCCATTTTGTAACAAAATCCTAAATTTTCTTGAATTCCAAGGTTGAGGTCCCATTAGCCATTCTCTTTAAAATGTAAGAATTTGGCTCTTTTCCCCCCGGGCAAAATTTGCTTAGCAGATCCGAGAACCCCTGAAAAGACTTTATATTCCTTCTCTCCTATCTCCTAACCCCAATAAATTCTGTTTCTTACTGAGAGAAGAATTGATTTTCATTGGTATTCACTTGAAGTAGGGAAGGTCACGGCTAGAACATTGAAAATGTATTGTCTAAAGAGCACAGTTTGTATCTTGCTTCCAAGAGAAGATCTTTAAAGATGCCTTGGCTTAGCTGACTTTTCTTCTCCTCCTGCATCCAAGAAACATCCTCGAGGGAGAAAGTCAATTTCAAATCTTCACACTGCAGAGGCTCTGGGGCAGTCTGTTGCAGAATGCAGATCAGCCTGTTTCTTCTCTTTTGAGATAAACGGAGTCTGGGAAGAGTGTTAAAAGTTTTTGAGCCATCCTTAGGGCCTAGAATATGCTCTGATCAGCTCAAGAAACCAGATTCCAATCTAAAAGCCAGCATGTGCCAATCTGAAAGCCAACTTCACTCTAGCCTTGATCCCCTCTAAGAGGATTTATTTTTATTTCCAGGATCCTTCCCAAGCTTTACATTTGATATGTAAATATTCTTAAGTTGTGTAGTCATTAAATAGTTCTCTTTAGCAAAAGCTCTTCCATGGTTTGTTCTTAAGATGGTGTATACAAGGAATGAATGATTCTGCAATTTCCTGACAAAGAACTCTGTAGAATCTGAAGCGTTGAGGTATTTGTAATCACTCAGACACAGAATTATCAAAGCACACAGTGGCTTCATATATCCATTCCTAGCATCTCAAATCAACTTTAATTTCCTTTTTTATAAAGTAGATATTTTACATAAAATTGTCTGGAGAGAAAAAAAACTACACTTGACAGAGCAAATGTTAGGCCAGCCTTTCTCTGCTGTGAATGGCGCTGGCAAGGGTCTTGAATATTCATGCAGGATAGTTTTTAAAAATCATATGGAGTGAATATCACTTCTTTTTCCTTTCCCCAACATTTTCCCACTCTGACAAGAATAATGCAAAACTTTGGGCTGGGCACCAACCAGATTACATAATTTGTAAATTTTGATTGCAGTCACTGGCCGAGTTTAAAGCTTACAGGAAATCCTTCCTGAATGAAGATCCTGGGGAAGCAGGAACCTCTCCTAACCTGCAGCTCCTCCCAGGTAGTGAGCAAATGAAGATGATCTAAGAGATGAATTGCCAAGAGCCATAAACCAAAGACTCTGAGAGAATACTAAGCCTCTAGCCTTGGGATATGTACCAGGCCTATAGTAAACATTTTGCATGCATTCTCTCATATGATTCGTGTAACTCTATCATGCACTTTTCATAAATGAGAAAACTGAGTCAAGCAGAGTGGTCACACAATAAGTCAGTAGGGGAACCAGGCAGTCTGATCCCAGAGATTGCAGTTTTAGCCACTATGAAAGCTCATCTCTTTTCATCGCTTTCTTTTTTTTTTTTAAGTTTATTTATTTATTTTGAGAGAGACAGAGTGTGCACACAAGGGATGGAGGGGCAGAGGCGGGGAGAGAGAGAATCCCAAGCAGACTCCACACTGTCAGCACAGAGCTCCACACGGTGCTCTAACGAACCGTGAGATCATGACCTGAGCAGAAATCAAGTCAGATGCTTAACCGACTTAGCCACCCAGATGCCCCTAAATACTTTCTAGACTATAAACCTCAAAAGGTCAAGAACTTGGTCCATCTTGTTCATTTGCATACGTCCAAAATCCTAGAACAGTGTCTGGCACATAGTAGGTACCTAATGAATGTTTAATTATTTAATAATAATTAAATGATGAAAACATGAATAAATGAAATTCCCAATCTAGATTGTTCCTTTGATCTTCAAATTTATTGGAGACAGAAAACAAGACACTCCCAGGTGCATGAAAGACAGAATCAAGTGAAAAATCTCTGCCCCAGCTACTCCTCTGATGTGGACCCAGACAACTAGGATGGCAATCTTCCCCTCTCTCCATCTTTGTGAATATTTTTTCTTCTTTTTCTGTAAATTTTGATTAGCCTCTAATGTGTAATTCCCTAACACCATTCTTTTCTAGCATTTAACTAAATGGGGTGTGAGGACAAGAAAAAGGAAACAATTTTCTTCTCCACACTTATCCACAGTCACTCAGCATGAGGTCCAAAGTCCTGACATTGGGCTCCTGTATTTCAGAAAATCTCTTTTAGAATAGGCTTTTTCCTGCCATGCCAAACCTATTTACTCCTTCCCGAAACTCTCGTTTCCACCCTGCTGTCTCTCACTTGTTTTCTGCCCAGCTCCCCTAGGCAAATCCTTTGGCTGAACTGTGTGCCTGACTTTACTTCACCTTCCCGCCTGGATGCTTCCTTTATGAACTTTCTTGGTTTGTCCTTGTCAGTCCTTGAGCAATACTGTCCCATCCAAACCTGGATCAATTTCCTAGAACCCCAGGCCCATCCAACTCCTAGTCCCTATTACTAGGGTAAGAATTTGGTCATCTGTAAACTGGCCCAGATCACCTGCACTCCCCTTCTCCCCAACATTGCTATTCAGAGGAAGTATAGCATCAGGCTTAAGAAATCAAATTCTGGAGCCAGACCAAATCCACATCTCAGCTTAGCCACTTATTTGCTGTGACCTTGGGCAAGTTATTTTTCTTTCTTCTCTGTTCTGAATTTCTCCATTCGTAATAGTGGTAGCTCATCATGGTTGTAAGGATTAAACGGACTTCTCTAAAGCACTGAAACAATGCCTGACCCCCAGTAGGTGTTCAGTAAGTGTGAGTTGTTGCTGCTGTTGCTATCGTTCAGGGGAAATAAGGTATCAAGAGCATCCAAGGAGAGCCTTAGAGTGAGGAAAAGATGTCATGAATATGAACACTAAAGGCAGCTCAGTGAAGAGGGGGAGTTCTACCTCTCCTATTTTGCTGCATGCGCTATATGAATAAGTGCAGATTATACATGTAACAACCTCCTTTTCTCCCAGTGATGTCAGCAGTACATTCTCCTCTTTGCTTCCTTAAATACAGAAGCCACACCCCTGAATACAATTTTGGAACTGTATTCTTCTGTAAGAAGAATTATATTTGGATTTTTTTCAGTCTTTTTGTGACGCTTTTCTCTGAGTAAGAAGAAATGTTAAGCATCCTAGGGAATTGGGTTATTAATCTTCTGAGGCTTCAGTTTACCATGAAATAAGAGGATTGAATTTAAACTACCCAGCTCTACTATCCTATAATGGGCTGGGCTCCCTGAGGTGAGCTAACTTCAGCTGAGCCACAGAAAGTTAAACCTCCTGATCTTCACTGTTCTCACTGTCCTAAGAGCAAGGTGTGGCCCTTAATTTTTAACCATACACCAAAAAACAGGGTGAAGAGTCTGTGGGTGGGAAAAGACAGGAAGTTAGGGCAAAGAGACTGGAATGAAGAATAGGCAGGAAGAGAAAATCTCAGAATGTACCTAAAACATTGTTTTCAAGACTGTCAATTTAAAAAAAAACAACATGCTAGAGATTTGGCATTTATAAAATAGATCATATTACAGCAAAAGATTGAAAACAACTTACATGTGCATCACTGAATAGGGTAAACAAATTACAGTAGCATCATAAAATGAAATACTCTGCAGCCTTTAAAAATACTTAGGCAGCTCTATGCTTTATAAGTCCTGTTAAGGAAAGATGTCCAAGGCATATAGAGATGTGAAAAAAGCAAGATCAGACCATAAATATCATTCTCTTTCTTATACACACAAACACAAACACACACACAAACACACACACACACACATTTATACATGCATAAAATATTTATGGACAAATATATAAGAACTAGCCATAGTGGCTGCCTCCTGAGAGAAAAGAAGACAGACAAAGAAGACTTACTTTTTATGGATGCCCTCTTGAATACCTTGCATTTCGAACCATGTGCATGTATTATACGCTCAAGTAACTAAACCAATACAATACTGTACATCAATTATTCTTCAATTAAAAAATAAAGTAAATAAATATGAATTTGAATTTATCATAATTCTCACAGTGGAGACAATAGAAAGGTACAATATTTGAGAACACAAAGGATATTATATAGTATATACATTCAACTTCTATAAAGCAGGCATATGCAATTCTGCTGATTTAAGTTAAGCAAAAAAGCTTAACTGCTATAATACCTGGAAATTTCTTCAAAATAATACACATAGAGGGGAAATGAATGGGAGTTTAGATGAAAAGATAATTAGCCACGAATTAGTAATTGTTGAAGCTGATGATGGGTACACACGGTTCCATATGCTTTCAAAAAGTATTCAGGGATTCTATCTACTTTCTTAAGTGACTAAAATTTTCCATAATAAAAAGCATTCTTAAATGGTTTCATTAAGAATCTATAAATAAGCTGACAGGCTTTTTATAGGGCTCTGAGGTAGATCAAATTGATTTCAGGATATGAATGAAGTCTGTGAGCACAAACTTAGTAAAGGGGAAGAAAGCATTTCATCAGTATTTAGCACAAGGAACACTGGCTTGAAGGCAGCCATGAAACTCAGATCAGGCTGAGAGTGAAGACCTTGCTGAGGCAGAGCTGAAAGCACATGTTGTCACAGAAATAATACTTAAGTTGACATTTGTTTTATTAAAACTTTATTTTTTACAGCAGTTTTAGAATCACCGCCAAATTGAGAGGAAGGTAGACTTTGCCATATACCTCCTGACCCCATACATGCACAGCCTTCTTCATTAAACATCCCCCACCAGAGTGCTACATGTATTACAATCAATGAATCTACTTTAACACATCATAATGTCCTAAAGTCCATAGTTTACATTAAGGTACACTCTTGGTGTCATGCATTCTATGGGTTTGGACAAATGCATAATGACATATATCCACCATTATGGTGAGTACTTTCACTGCCCTAAAAATCCTCTGTGCTCTGCCTATTCATCTCCTCTCCAATCCCTGGCAACCACAGATCTTTTTACTGCCTCCACAGTTTTGCCTTTTCCAGAATGTTATACACTTGGAACCATACAGTATATAATTGACATCATTTTAAGTGTGACGTAAGTAACTTTTTTAGATCTTTCTAAACCAGGATCGCCATCCCAGTTATGTTTTCAGGTCAAAATTATCAAATAATCCTCTTCCTTTTAATTGGTTATTTCTCAGAATTTCCATGTTCATATTTGCTTTCTGCCTACACTCAAGGGTAAGATAGAACAGTACAATGATTTTCTATTTATCTCAATATTTTATACCTTGAATAAATTCAGATATTCTGATTTTATTTTTTTTTAATTTTTTTTTAACGTTTATTTATTTTTTTGAGACAGAGAGAGACAGAGCATGAACAGGGGAGGGGCAGAGAGAGAGGGAGACACAGAATCTGAAACAGGCTCCAGGCTCTGAGCTGTCAGCACAGAGCCCAACGTGGGGCTCGAACTCACGGACTGTGAGATCATGACCTGAGCCGAAGTCAGACACTCAACCGACCAAGCCAGCCAGGCACCCCCAGATATTCTGATTTTAAATGCATTGACAATTCAAGAGCTATGACATAAAAATGCTATTCCTCTTTTAAACTCAAGTTGCTCAGGAGTTCCACAGACGCATTTCCCACGTCCAGCTCCATCAACTTCTCATTACATTGCTGCTGAATTCCTAAGAGACCAAGATGGACCATGTGGGCCCATAGAGGGATTATGTGACACTGATATTTCTAGGACCCAGCACCCCTTTTCTGAGACAAAGGTGTCTCAGAGGCTGCTGCTAAGCTTTCTAAATTCTCCTCCATTGCTTATTGCTATGTAAATGGTGGTTCTTTGAATTTTCCTTTAGAAAAGCACCATTTTTAAAGAAAACCTAAGGACTGCTTTCCTCTGGGGAGAATTAGGGTTACTACAACATTTCATTCATTTGCAAAAAGTTGGAATCAAGTACAGGTCCAGTTACAGTGAAAAAGTTTATTAAATGTTTGGGAAGTTTTTTTTTGTTTTTGTTTTTTTTTAATTTTTTTTTCAACGTTTATTTATTTGTGGGACAGAGAGAGACAGAGCATGAACGGGGGAGGGGCAGAGAGAGAGGGAGACACAGAATCGGAAACAGGCTCCAGGCTCCGAGCCATCAGCCCAGAGCCTGACGCAGGGCTCGAACTCACGGACCGCGAGATCGTGACCTGGCTGAAGTCGGACGCTTAACCGACTGTGCCACCCAGGCGCCCCTGGGAAGTTTTGTTTTTAGGCCTCCTCTTCCTCTCCCTGATATTGCCTCCCCCCCTTTTTTTTTAATTTATTTTTTTTATTTTACATCCAAGTTAGTTAGCATATAGTGCAACAATGATTTCAGGAGTAGATTCCTTAATGACCCTTTCCCATTTAGCCCATCCCCCCTCTCACAACCCCTCCAGAAACCCTCTGTTTGTTCTCCATGTTTAAGAGTCTCTTATGTTTTTGTTCCCCTCCCTGTTTTTATATTATTTTTGCTTCCCTTTCCTTATGTTCATCTCTTTTGTATCTTAAAGTCCTCATATGAATTAAGTCAGATATTTGTCTTTTTCTGACTTATTTCACTTAGCATAATAGCCTTTAGTTCCAACCACGTAGTTGCGAATGGCAAGTTGCGATTTCATTCTTTTTGATTGCCAAGTAATACTCCAATGTATGTATACACTACATCTTCTTTATCTATTCATCCATTGATGAACATTTGGGCTCTTTCCATACTTTGGCTATTGTTTATAGTGCTGCTATAAACATAGGGTTGCATGTGCCCCTTTAAAACAGCACACCTATATCCCTTGGATAAATACCTAGTAGTGCAATTGGTGGGTCGAGGGTAGTTCTATTTTTAATTTTTTGAGGAACCTCCTTACTGTTTTCCAAAGTGGCTGCACCAGTTTGCATTCCCACCAACAGTGCAAAAGAGATCCTCTTTCTCCACATCCTTCCAACATCTGTTGTTGCCTGAGTTGTTAATGTTAGCCATTCTGACAGGTGTGAGGTGGTATCTCATTGTGGTTTTGATTTGTATTTCCCTGATGATGAGTGATGTTGAGTATTTTTTCATGTGTTGGTTTATTGCCTCCCTTTTTATATGTGTTGTAAGAAGAGAGGGCAGTGGGCTTGCAGATCCAACTGCAAACCTTTGCTTCTGTTACTCCATACTTACTTGCTTTGAAACTTTGAGTAACTGAATATCGATCAGCTCATCAATAAAAATGGGGATAAAGGACTCACCCCACGAACTTGATATGTCTTGAAAATGAAATTGAGGGGCGCCTGGGTGGCGCAGTCGGTTAAGCGTCCGACCTCAGCCAGGTCACGATCTCGCGGTCCGTGAGTTCGAGCCCCGCGTCAGGCTCTGGGCTGATGGCTCAGAGCCTGGAGCCTGTTTCCGATTCTGTGTCTCCCTCTCTCTCTGCCCCTCCCCCGTTCATGCTCTGTCTCTCTCTGTCCCAAAAATAAAAAAAAATAAAATAAAATAAATTAAAAAACGTTGAAAAAAAAAAGAAAATGAAATTGAAAAGTCTTGTGAAATTATCATGTGTTACATGCTGATACAAGCTGGTTTCAGGCTGCTTAGAAGACAGACTGCCTTTGCCTTTCCCACTTCCCAAACAGCCTCGCCCAGACTGCTTTTCAGCCCCATCATTCCACTGAAATTGATCAGGCCAAGATCACTAACGACCTTCATTTTACAAAGATCTATTGGACATTTTCTGTCTTCATATTCATAGACATCTAGAAATCGAACAACTAATAGCTTTCTTTTTTTTTAAGTTTATTTATTTATTTTGAGAGAGAGGGACAGTGGGGGAGGGGCAGAGAGAGAGGGAGAGAGAGAATCCCAAGCAAGATTCGCTTTGTCGGCACAAAGCCCACCATGGAGCCCAGTGTGGGACTGGATCTCGTGAACAGTGAGATCATGACCTGAGCCGAAATCAGGAGCCTGACAACCAACTAAGCCCCCAGGCACCCCAATCACTTTCTTGAAACACTCTTTCCTAAATTTAGGCTCTATTCTTCCACTCTCCTAGGATGTTACAGCATTCTGGTAACTCCTCATCCTTCTATGTTAGCTTATTCTGTGTTAATGTAAATGTTTTCTAAATTTCTCATAATTTAGTTAAATAAGAAATTAACCGAGATGCTGGTTTCATTTTTGTTGTTGTTGTTACCTTTGTACATGTAGAGGAAGTACACATTCCCCTTTAGTTTAACAGAGAAAATTTACAAGTATTTACACTTCTTCAAAAACAAAGATGTCAATTTAAATATTATTGCCAGGACAATACATTTGTTTAAAAAAACTAATGAGATTGACAGACATTTTTAGAGGTTAAAGGTTATTTTCACAGAACCTATCAATATGTGATGTCCAAGTGCCTTATAGATGCCATTTTTAAAACTATCCACAGCAAAGAGACTTTTATGATGCAAATAGAACCTGCTTTTCTGCCAGCTACAAAAGAAGGTGGAATTTTTTCCTTGTGGCACTAAGATTTCTTGCACCAGAAATTAGAGGAGGCTATACAGTTTGGAGGCTAATTCTGGAATTCCATTAGTTACCTCAGTGAGTAAAAGAACCATGACTGAAAATGTTGGACTTAAAATCTGGGAATTAGAGGAGATAGGGTAGGACAGGATTTTCAACAAATGTGAAGATATAATGCTTTGCATTGTTTTGATCCAGATCTCTAAATATTTAAGGTCCTCTGTGTTCATTCCCAGGTCTCTACTACCATTCTTTCTCTATACCCCTTACTGCACGATTGTATCTATTCTTGTGACCTTAATTAACTTCATATTATATATCTTATCTGGCTCTTCTCCTGGGGTCCTGACAGGTATTCTATAAGTGCTTGCTTGGATTCTCCAATTAAAAGATTCACAAGCACCTCAAAATGAATATATCCAAAACAGAACACTTGATTTTTGGTTCCTGCAACCTTTCTGTCCCCCACAGTCACTGATGTCTAACTAAATGGCACCATCCTGCAACTACCCGGTTTTCCAAACCAGAAATTGAAGAATCATCCTTGACTCTTCTCTTTTCTTCACATGTCTCCAAATTTCTCCAGTTATTGCCAAGTTCTATCTATCCTACTTTTAACCTGTATCTCAGTTCCATCAACTTTTCTTCAGCTCTAAGGCCACTACCACATCCAGGCCATGATGATCTCCTGCCTGCACTATTGCAATCAAATTCTAACTCATCTCTTGCTTTCATTCTTACCTTAATCCAATTCATTCTCCCTACAACCATCAGCATAATCTCTTAAAACCATAAATAAGGACATTTAAGTGCCTTGCTTAAAACTTTTTGATGATTGGGGTGCCTGCGTGCCTCAGTTGGTTAAGCATCTGACTCTTGATTTTGGCTCAGGTCATGATCTTACAGTCTTGAGAAAGCCCTGAGGCTGGGTTTACACTGGGCATGGAGCCTACTTAAGATTCTCTCTCTTTCTCTCTCTCTCTCTCTCTCTCTCTCTCTGCCCATCCCCAGCTCTCTCATGTTCTCTCTCTCTCTCAAATGAATAAATAAATAATTTTTAAAAATCCTTTTGGAGGCACCTGGGTGGCTCAGTTGGTTAAGCCTCCATCTTTGGCTGAGGTCATGATCTCATGAATCCTGAGTTGTAGCTCTGTGTTGGGCTCCGTACTGACAGCTCAGAGCCTGGAGCCTACTGTATTTCCCTCTCTCTCTGCCCCTTCCCTGCTTGCACTCTGTCTCCCTCCTTCAAAAATAAATAAACGTTAAAGAAGATTTTAAAAAAATAAAAAGAAGAATCTCCCTGCTGACCACCCTTCTTGGTTCCCTGTTGTCTTCCCTCGTGACATTTATCATAAATTTTGTCACATATTTCCTTATTTACTTATTTGTCATTATCTGACTCATCCACAAGACTAAGCTGTGTGAAGACAAAGACTATAACTGGTTTGTTCTTCATAACATACCAGCATCCAGCACTGGGCCTAGAATAGAGTAGGACTTCCCATAATCTGTTCATAAACATCCTATTTACAAATGAATTTACAGGGGCACCTGGGTGGTTCAGTTGGTTGAGCATCTGACTTTGGCTCAGTCACTATCTCACGTCTCCTGAGTTCAAGCCCCACGTCAGGCTCTGTGCTGACAGCTCAGAACCTGGAGACTGCTTCGGATTCTGTGTCTCCCTCTCTCTCTCTGCCCCTCCCCCTCCCCATGCTCATGCTCACTCGCTCGCTTGCTCTCTCAAAAATAATAAACATTAAAAAATGAATTTACAGGGGCACCTTGGTGGCTCAGTCAGTTAAATGGCCGACTTCAGCTCAGGTCATGATCTCATGGTTCAGGCGTTCAAGCCCCGTGTCAGGCTCCATGCTGACAGCTTAGAGCCTGGAGCCTGCTTCAGATTCTGTTTCTCCCACTCTTTCTACCCCTCTCCAGCTCATGTCCTGTCTCTCTCTCTCTCTCTCTCTCTCTCTCTCTCTCCCTCAAAAATAAACATTAAAAAAAGTTTTTTAATGAATTTAAATTTTTAGGATTATGTAAAGCAGAATGTACTTGTAAATATGCTAATTTTTCAATGGTAAAAAGAAAAAATCTTCAACTAATTTCATGATCATGGTAATTCTTTGATCTGGCAAGAAAATCGAAGAATGAGGGCTGTCCTGTGCATTGTAGGCTGCTAAGTTTTATTTCTGGCCTTTATCCCTGAAATGCCAGTAGCATTGCCTTCCCTCGCCTATGACAACCCAAACTATCTCCAGATATTGCCAAATGCTCATTAGAGGGTAAAGTCATACCTGACTGAGAACCGCTGACCTACATAATAAACACTTAATATGCCAGTTTATCTCTCCCTCCAAAAAAATTAAGTTAGGAAGATAATGCACTAAGAACACTGTTTTAAGTTTTAGGGTGGAATATACTTAGGAGTAGAAAGGAGATCAAAATCTAGCAAACAGACCTGCCATTTAATGCTAAAATAGACCTTTGGTTTGTAAACACCTGGTTGATCTGCTTTCCTGGATATGAATATATTCACTTTGAAAGATAACAGTAATTATAATCCCATCAAAGTTAACATTAATTAATGCCAATAAATTAGAAAGACAGTCACACTGAGTTTATAAAAATTCTTTGAAGCATGGAACAAATTCTTTGTTTTCCTTAGTTTTCGGAAAGCTTTATATCAAATGTTTGGTTTCTAACTATATGGGTAAGGCTTTTAGACAAATTAATTTTAAATAATGAAAAGTTAGCTTTTCCAGTAAAATAAAAATTTCAGAATTATATAAACATTCTAGATTTCAGTTGCTCTTTAATAATTCATATAATGTGCATCTCTATCTGACTTCAATGGGTGTTTCATTCTGCATGTGAATAATTTCCTCATATTTCATGCACCAGCTTGTCGTATTTCTTAATCAAATTCATTTGTCTTCTAGACCAGGTGTAGCTTTAGGTTGTCCTAGAGGTAAACCCAAAGTTATGTTTAGAAAATACCAAAGCATTATCATTAAATTCACATAAGCAGAAGATGGAAAACTCACCCAAGACAGAATAATATCTACCTACTATAAATTATTCTTTGCTATGAGGTTGGTGCTGTACTAAATACTTCACATACTTTATATCACTTAGGCTTTATAACAGCCCTTTGATATAGGGACTATTACACCCATTTCACAAATGAGGTAAACAAATTGAGTAACTCATCTAAGGCATCATGTAAAGTCAGGAGTGGAAAGTCAGGTCCCTCTGACTCCAAAAAAATAAATTATTAACAACCAAATTATATGTCCTGCTTAGTGGGGCTGAGAATAAATCCATTTTATACATCTCTGATGGCAAGTCCAGTCATGATACCTGGTCAATGACTTTTCTTAAAAAACACATGAGGTTGGGGGGCCAAGGTGGCTTAGCTGGTTGAGTGTCTGAGTCTCAGTTTTGGCTCAGGTCATGATCCAGTTATGCACTGATGGTGCAGAGCCTGCCCTGCTTGGGTTTCTCTCTCTCTCTCTCTCTCAATAAATGTATAAACTTTATATATATATATATATATATATATATATATATATATATATGGCTTAAGAGAAGCCTCATCTTTCATCCTAGAGGAACCATAAACTAGAGGTGATCTGAGTCAAGTAAATTGGTCCCATACATGCCCATATATCTTGGATTGAACAAGATAGGACATCTAGGAAGTTGGGGAAGGAATGCCATCAACTCTTACTGGTCCTCCCAGAATCTAACCTTTACTTTTTTCAGCCATGTGGGCTAGGGTGACCATTGTTCTGGTGTTGCCAGGACCATCCCCTTTTATCACTGGAAGTTCTATATCTGAGAAACCCTATCTATGGATATGTTCCCTCTCTACCCTCTACCAAATCTCCCTGATGCCAACTGCCCTTCTGGATCTCTACATGTGGCTTTTTGTTCATTTTTTAAATGTTTTTAAATGTTTATTTTTGAGATGGGGATAGAGAGAGAGAGAAGACACAAGCAGGGAAAGGGCAGAGAGAGAGGGAGACACAGAATCCAAAGCAAGCTCCAGGGTCTGAGCTGCCAGCACACAGCTCAACATGGGGCTCGAACCCATGGACCAGGAGATCATCACCTCAGCCCAAGAGCAACACCCAATGATCTGATCCACCCAGGCACCCCTATTTTTTGTTCATTTTTTGAGGAAACATTTTAAAACTTTACTGTATGACAAGCATCATCTGGGTGCAAATGATACCAAGGCCAAAAAGCAAAAACAAAAACAAAAAACAATCCAAATCTTCCTACAGTTATTATCTCTCTGCTGTATCATCCTTTCAAACTGATATCCACCCTTTTGAACACAGGCAGGACTAAGATCTACCACCTGCCATCATACTTTATAAATACTAGGTCCTATTTGCCCAGTTCTTCTTCCTCAGCTAGTTGCTCTAGCAACTGCCTTGTGTCCAGCTGCTGTTTGTACATGGGCTAGTCTATTCATCCACTGATTAAACTCCTCATACTATACTGACAAAGGTTTCAGTATGCCCTTCTGGATATAAATCCATCACTTCTTACTTCAGTGTGACATGTTTTGGGTTTTTTTTTCTTTATTTATTTATTTTGAGAGGAGTGTGAGCAAGGGAGGGGCAGAGAGAGACAGAGGGAGAGAGAGAATCCCAAACAGGCTCCACGCTGCCTGCACAGAGCCCAATGTTGGGCTCAATTTCCCAAACCACAAGATCAGGACCTGAGCCTAAATCAAGAGTCGGATGCTTAACTGACTGAGCTACCCAGGTGTTCCAGTGTGACGTTTTAGATGACTTTAGGGAATGTGATCATTTTCTTTACAGTGTTGATGATCCTCAACCATCAGTTATTCTAAGAAAAAGTGGCTTAAGTAGTTTCCCCAAAATTGATATAGACATTTTTTATTAAAGAAAGCAGGCACAGTTGAAAAGAGAAAACAAACGGAAATGGATTATTGAGAAAAAAAAAAAACCTACTTAGCCACAAAGAGAGCTTAAGGCAAAGAAAATGCCTCAGGAGAACTGATGAGTTAACGGTGTGTTTTCTCAAGATCTAGATCATAGATCCTCAAGTAAAACACCAGGAAAACTGTGGATTATCAGAGGAACTCCCTTTTAAAAGATAATTGCAATTCCTAGAAATCTTGTTTTCCCATCCTTATTACTTTTGTTTCTCTGCCCTCTTAGTTCTATATTTGTGCATTTTCTCCTTCTACTTGATGAAGCATCTAGAGTGAACACTGAGACTTTCTCAGTACTTCCTATATCTGCTTTTCAGAAATAATATATCTCTGAATATGTTGGTATCAGTCTAGCCACTTATCACCTCTGCTACCTTGAGGAAGTCATTCATCTTTCAGGACCCTATTTCCATTACATGAGTAGAATGATAATATACTAATGAAATAATATTTACTGACATATGTGTCATGGAAACCTGTTGGTTTTGCCTATGCTATATATATCCCTTCATTCTCTTCCTAGTAGCAAAATCTATTGTTAGTCAATAGATGCCCTTCATTGTTTCTAACAGGTTGAATTGAATTTTTTTGTCTCTTACAAACAAAAGAAATTTGAACCAACATGAGACCCAGGCCTGGCCAATCAGTATACACACACACACACACACACACACATACACACACATATATATATATATATATATGTGTGTATGTGTGTGTGTGTGTGTGTATATATATATATGTGTGTGTGTGTGTGTGTGTGTGTGTGTGTGTGTATATATATGTGTGTGTGTGTGTGTGTGTGTGTGTGTGTGTATGTATACATATGTGTGTGTGTGTGTATATATATATATATATATATATATATATATACCCTCATATTATAATACTCAGGGTGTGGGGATATGCAGAGAAACAAAAGTAAGCTCTCCTCAGGAGTGCTCAGCCAGTGCTCTTAGAGAAAGATGTTTTCTTTCCTTCCCCAGGGTTGCTAAGCAATCTCTCTCTGCAAAGAAAAAAAAAACTATCTCAGAAATAAGTCTCTTTTTCTAATCATATTCTTTGAATTATGGAATGTAGTAGTTCCAAATCCAGGTCTAGTCTGTAATTTTTAGTTACATGAAACATATTCCTTTTGTATAATGAATTTGAATTGTGTTTCTATTATTTATAAAAGATTTTGACTAGCTCCTCTATGCAACTTGATAAGACTTTTATGTACATGAGAAATGGTAAGTATCCCCATTTCATAGATGAAATAAGTGGCTCAGAGAAGTTAAGTGACTTGAGCAAGGTAACACAGCAAGTAAGCGAGAGCTTCTGAACTCAAAACTTTGTTCTTACTAATTGTGTTAAATGGCTTCCAGAAGATTTCCTGCAATCGCTCAGAATTCTTGGATTCTGATTAGCAGCTAAACACTATGGGGCAAAATGGAATGGGACAGGCTACATGGATGATCTCAGTGGTATGTTCTCAGAAAAGATTTCATCAAAGTTTTAACCTGCTACAAAACTCTTAACAGCTGTGGATTCTGTTTGTCATTGTCAAAACCAAGTAATTCAGCATATTCATTTTCCTCCAAAACCAAAACTGCCTCCCAGGTGAATATTTACGACCTGATTTAAAGGAATGCCCAATATTGATGCCCAAAAGTGAGCCAGCAACATTCACATTCTACTGTTTATTAAAAAAAACAAAACAAAACAAAACAGTTTAAGGATCAGATGACAGCATCTTTTAGTATTAATTTCAATTAGTAGTGGTGTGGTGGTGGTGTGGTAGCGATAATATCTTCAAAACAGACATTTAAATCCAAACAGGAAGAATTCTAGTAAGAAAAAAAACAAAAAACAAAAAAACAAAAAGCAGAGCCTGAATTAAGTCACCTAAAGAGAAGAGTAAGTCCCATGGTACATCATAAAGTCAAGTTCCTTTAGTCTTCCCTTCTTTTTTAGAATGAAGGAAAAACTAAGTAGAGTATGGGTTGGTTACACCTTTATCCTGTACTATCCAATTATTACTGTCCAGATACTGGACAGCATTTAGAGCTGGCCCTTATTTATGCATAACTTTGAGATGGATTCATCTCTTCCAATTCAGAGAGGAGAGTAAAGGTTTAGTATGAGCAATTAGACCCTGTCTTGTCTCTCAGCCCCTGGAAATGGGTATGTATATCCCTAGAACTCTAGATTAGTGTATAAAGTCTCCTATTGCTGCCATAACAAAATATTATGAACTGAGTGACCTAAAACAACACAAATTTATCTCTTAAATTTTGAAGGTCAGAAGTCAAAATGAGTTTTTAGGGACAAACATTAAGGTGTTAGGAAGGCTGGGGTACCTGGGTGGCTCAGTTGGTTAAGCATCCAACTTGGGCTCAGGTCATGATCTCATGTTTCATGAGTTCAAGTTCTGCTTCGGGCTCTCTGCTATCAGCACAAAGCCTGCTTTGGATCCTCTGTACCCCTTTGTCTCTGCCTCTCTCTCTCTCTCTCTTTTTCTGCCTCAAAAATAAATTAAACATTAAAAAAAAAAAAGGTGTTGGGAAGGCTGGTTCCTCCCAGTGTCTCCAGGGGAGAATCTGTTCCTGGCCTCTTTGGGAATCTAGAGGTTGCAACATTTCGTTGGCACCTGTCAGCATCACTCTAATATCTGCTCCATCATAAGCCTTCCTCCACATTTGACCTTGCTTCCCTTTTACAAGGATCATTGTGAATACCTTGAGAGCCCTTAGGATAATCTCACCACCTTAAGATCATTAACTCAATCACACCTCCAAAGTTTTCCTTGCAACAGTGTAACATTCATGGGTTCTGGGAACTAGAATGTAGACATCTTTGGGAAATCACAAGTCAACATACCACAATAAGGAAAAATGAACTCCCACTGGACACTTAGAGGAGAAAATTTTTAAATAAGAATTTAAAAATAATCATACTAACAGTTATGAAACCCTAGATAGCTTTCTAGGCAGAGTAGAACAGGTATGGATGAAAAAGAGCCATGCACGTCATTTGTAGGAACCAATTAATTTACAACATGGTGCAATTAGGCCAGATCCAGGAAAACCAGAGCTGAAATTTATAAAAATAGGTTGGAGCCCTAGTTTTACCACTTGCCGGCTTGGTAAGGCCTTGTATGAATTACCCAATGTCTCTAAACCTGCTACTTTCTCTGTGAAGCAAGGATATACACCCTCTTCATAGTGCTATTGCGAGTACGAAATGTAGTCCATGTAAAACATAAGCCCAATGCATGGAATGCAGTACATAACATATAAATGTTAACTATTTATATAATATTAATAATAATAATAATGATAATTGTGATCATTAAACTTGTGAAATGATTGACTATATTGGCCAAGATTTGGAATTTCTTACAGTTTTGTGAGTCTTTTTAAACAAGACTAGAAAATTTTTTTCTCAGAGACTGCCATAATTTTTAGAATCAAAAGGGATCCTTTTTGCCTGATGTCTATCTCTAGCAAACAAGGAGAAATTATTGATCCCCAACTTGTTATGCAACCCTGCACTCTTCATAGCAGGAGATTAAAAAGACTAAGATGTCTTCTCTGTCCTCAGGAGCCTTGCACTGTAGTTAATGTTGACAAGACTAACTTATTTAAACCACAAAGCAAAATAAGAGACAATATGAAGTTGAGTCTAAATTATACAGAATGAATTATAAATGCAATAATATCCCAGGAGTAAAACCGATTAGTATGGACTAGAGTAGTTAGGCAAGAGAAGAGGCATAAACTAGAACTTGAAGGATGAGTAATATTTGAAGAGCCACGAAGAGGGCATTGTGAGACATGGCAAATTGAATGAGCAGAGAGGCAAAGGCCAGAGGCCAAAAAGAGGGAGCAGTCATTGCAGCCTGCTGCCAAGCCTATGAAGGTTAAAGACTAATGTCAGGAAGCAAGTGTTGGAAGGAAAAAAAAATATATATATATATATATATGTATGTATGTATGTATATATATATATATATATATATATGTGTGTGTGTGTGTGTGTGTGTATACATATATATGTATATATATATGGTGTGTGTGTGTATATATATATGTATATATATATGTATATATATATGTATATATATATGTATGTGTATATATATATGTATATATATATATATATATATATGGCAGTGCTTAAGAGCAGGGACTTAGGAGTCACAAAATTTGGGCATGTCTTCATGCTAGCTTTGTGACCTTAGATAATTCCCTTCACTTCTCCCTTCTCCCTTCTTCTTCCCTTCACTTCCCCATTTCCTCACCTATAAAATATGGTTGATAATATCTACTTCGTAGTTTTTCTGCAAGATTAGAGAAGACAATAAATGTGAAGCACTCAGCACAATGCCTCACACATGTGAATAATGTAATAAATGCCATTTCTAGTAATAGTTGTACTGGTAAAAATAGTAGAATAATCATGTTTGATTGGAGTATCACAGACACACAAATAGAACAGGCTGCAGAGATTATTTTATCAAGGCTCCTCATTTAAGAGGTAAGATAACTGAAGTCTGGAGAGAAAAGACAATCTGCTTAATCTTTCATTGGCTGACTCAGAATCCACTGTTCTTTCTACCTCACCTGTCAGATTAAGCATTCCTACTTCCAAAATAACTAGTTGTTGGTGCTCTTGAATATGCTATAATACTGCTAATTTGGGAGTCTATTTTAAAGGATTGCTGAGTGTTAGCTGCCTCCAGTCAGAGGGAGGATATGAGAAAGCCAAATTCTACAAATAGACATTTTCAAGCCTGCAATAACCACTCCACCAAGAGTAGAAGCTGAACAAGACCACTACGAACTCAAACTCATTTGCCTGGTCTTCCTCCAGGTCAACTTTTACCCATCTTTCATCTAGAAAAATTCCACTTTGGTCTCCTGAAGTTTAAACTAGGTCCATTAAAAATCTCTAACACATATTTGAGGGTTTTTTTAATGCTCTGTAATTTCTCAGCCCTGCAAATATATGTAAAAATAATTTCACAAAACACTTGATGTGATTCCTAATAAAAAACATTCTGAAATGCAGATTCTTTAAGGAGCTGGTGCAGTAAAGGATCAACAAACCATGTTCTTATATTGCCCCCTTCCGGCGGATGGCTGAAAGAGAGAGTCTTGCATGGTTTAAGAAATTAGCTCAATTTCATTTCAAATAAAATCTCTCTTTTGTAATCTCCTTGCCCCAGCCCTGTTGATAGGCAGCTGTAGGTAATTTCCTTGCTGGAAATAGTTACCCTGGATGAATAACTCATTAATGTTAAAATGAAAATAGCTTTGGTGCAGTAAGTAGGGAAAAAAATTACTCAGCTGTCTGCATCAGGCAGGATCACTGAAGCTGGGAAGAAACAGAACCTGTTTCTTGGTTTCTGAGAATGGATGGTGGGAAATTTCCTCAGGTGCTGAGTTTAGCTAAATCATAGGAACATTCCATTAAACATAAGGTAAGCAGCATGAATACCCATCTGAGCTTTCTTTTTTGGTAAGAGGGAAGGAAAGTTTGATTTCTACAATTTTGTAACTAGAGATCAATTTGTAGAATAAGTTTTAGCCTCTGATAGATCTTTCTTCCTGAAATAGGATTTTTAAAAAATCTTGAGGGAAGACTTAGGCAGGTATAATCCCTCTTCATCCAATCTATTAGCTATGATAAAACAGGTTATGCCACAGTGACAAATAACCATAAAACCTCAGTGCCTTAATCCAAAAGTTTATCTCTCACTCACATTGAATCCCCATGACCAAGGCACATTGTTCTTATCACACTGTATTGTAATTGCCTATCTGCCTGCTTTTCATAGCAAACCATGGACTATCTTTGAGTAGAGACTACGTCTATTCAGTTCTATGTTGTATCCCCATTAATTAGCACAACATCCAGCACATAGGTGCTTGAATAATATTTGTTGAATAAATGAAAGAATGAATAGATGAGTAAGAAGCAAACTAAATACCTCTGGACATCATTTCAGGAGCTCTGGTTTCTCCTTCTCCCTCTCTATACTTGCAAGTAGAAACCACCTACCACATCCCATTTTAACATTAGGGTTTTGTTACCTTGTTCCCCTAGGCTTCTGCCATGGTACCATGCCCATGTAATTGTGTGATCTCCTTTAAAGGTCTTCTTAGGGGCACCTGGGTGGCTCAGTCGGTTAAGCGTCCGACTTCGGCTCCGGTCATGATCTCGCGGTTTGTGAGTTGGAGCCCCATGTCGGGATCTGTGCTGACAGCTAGGAGCCTGGAGCCTGCTTCGGAATCTGTGTCTCCTTCTCTCTCTGCCCCTCCCCCACTTGTGCTCTGTCTCTCTCTGTCTATCAAAAATAAATAAATGTAAAAAGAAAAAAAATTTTTAAAATAAAAAATAAAGGTCTTCTTAGTGAGCCCTTGACAAACTGAGGGTGTGAGTCAACAAGGGTGGAAAGTAAATATTCTTAGCAACCAGGCTTTGTAATGCTTTGATTGGGAAGAAGGTGATGGATATAGGACACAGGTCACTGGAGCCCTTAGAGATAAGCTGCTTGGAGAACCACGTCACAAAATGTTGCAAGCACAAAGCAAGAGAAATCAAAAAGGTAAGACCCAATGAAATTACAAGGAAAAAGCAAAAAAGAAAAATACTCTAGGTAGGAGGAAAGGAAGAGAAGAAAATGGAATCTGAAGATGTGACTACTCATCAAAACAAAATTTATCCATAAATCTTACCAGCAGAGTGGAAGGCTCCAGGAGACCTTTTACCCTTCCCTGTTCTCTTTTCTTTCTGTGCCTCTCCACTTTTTATCCACCAAACACTAAATGAACTTACACTGTGACCAACTATCTTGAAACCCCTTCCCTAAAAACCTTTTTTCCTGACTGCTTTTTAGCAAAAGCCCTTTTAGCCTTTATTCATTGATGGATACCACGCTGGCAGCCATGGCTCTCCATATTCCTAAATTAAGACAAACAATCCTCCATGTATTTATTATTTGATTATTATTTTGCACCTAAGACAAGATAGAGAGTATGTGTAGAACTGCAAAGGGTGCTGGGACATAAAAATCTCTGAGCCATAAATCTTGCAGCTTAATAAGAATTGTACCAAGCGGTACTGAGTATGTGGTTTTGGAAAAGGAGGAATTCTATGGACCATAGCCTTATCCTTAGTACTTAGAGACT
This sequence comes from Prionailurus viverrinus, assembly GCF_022837055.1. Taxonomy (NCBI): domain Eukaryota; kingdom Metazoa; phylum Chordata; class Mammalia; order Carnivora; family Felidae; genus Prionailurus; species Prionailurus viverrinus. Next base: position 186,343,143 of record NC_062561.1, on the reverse strand, counting down.
GAGGAATGGCTTACAACTTGTACTGAAACATAGAGCTACTAGCCCCAATTCCTTTCTCCTTCCTGGCCCAATGCACCTGATCATGTATCTCCAACAGAAAGTGCCATTCCCCACCCCCACCGCATGGTTAGAGGGAGAACTGCACTGCCATTGGGGCTTATATTTGTCTGACCTTTTGCATACTCACATTAGGCAATGATGACTATTTCTGGACTGCAAAATACTAACTGAAGAACAGATAGATTATATAGTGTGCCTTCTAAATGGCATGTTGCTATGGTTTCTCACTGAAAGAACAGAATTCTCGCCATTAGGTCATCTGAAATTTGCAGGATTGCACCAAAATGTTTCTGCAAAGTAATGGACTGTCCTTTGCACACCATTCCATCTATATGATCAAATCCAGTCTCAAATTATCAGGGAACATGATATTTTTGTGAAAGAACGTATTTATTGAATGCAGTAGGATTTGCAGGACATTCAGTCTAAAATTTAGGCACTGACCTTTGTTGATAAGGGACCTTTCCAGTATTTATTATCCATGTTCTTTGTGCCAAAAAGCTATTAACTCTGAACCACTGGGCATGCCAGTGGGCACACAGAACTCCTGTGCTTACAACCCTCCAAAAGATACCCACTGCTCGTAAGATAAAATCCAAATCCTTTTGCGTGGCCAATCGTGCTTAGTCTGGTCAAACCCTGGACTACTCTATCCTTACCTCATTTCACCCCATTCTTCCCCCGCCCCCAGTTCACAATCTGTTACACTCACCTTTTTCTACTTCATTCAAGGCTTCCTATAAAACATCACTTTTTCCCTACATAGCAAAGTACATGCTATTTCTTTCGCTTGGAATGCCCTTCCTCCATTCCTGGCCTACCTGAACTCTCACAAATCTTCCAGGCCTCAAATTAAATACCACATTCCCCAGATACACATCACCTCAACCTAAATTAAGTTGCCATTTATGCCCTCTGACAGAACTCTGCACTTCCATTTCAGAGTGTGCATCAATATTTGAAATTAGTTGTATATTCTTTTTTATAATGTTTATTTATTTTTGAGAGAGACAGAGACAGAGCATGAGCGGGAGAGGGCAGAGAGAAAGAGAGGGAGACACAGAATCCAAAGCAGGCTCCAGGCTCTGAGCTGTCAGCACAGAGCCTGACACAGGGCTCAAACCCACAGACTGTGAGATCATGACCTGAGCTGAAGTTGCACATTTAACCGACTGAGCCACCCAGGCACCCCAATATATTCTTGATTAATATATATCTCCTACACTAAAAGAAAGCCTTGAAGTCATGGGTTAGGTCTTTTTGGTCTGCTATATTTCCAGCACTTACTATAAAACTTAGTAATAGGCATTCAATATTGAATGAATGAAAGAGCCCACTTACTTCAATGCCATCTACTTAGTAATTAGGAGGGTTTGAATGTCTATTTACTCACATATTCATTGAGCAAGTATTAAAACTGAGGAAAATTCAAAGAGGTCTTGCCCTCAGGTAGCTTATGAATAAATATGGAGAAATATGCTAGGGAAAACAAATGAAACAGTAACTTGATTGGGACATGTTTCCTTGACTCCTGGGAACCTAACAACAATCATGGATAATGAATGCCCCACACATTGCAGAGTTGTACTAGACACATCTCTGAAGAGCTTGCTAAAAGATAACCAGTCTACTAATAACACCTGGTTCACCAGAAACCCCCAACTAGGATAAAAGAAGCCCAGAGATTCAGTATGGAAGAGAGAGTACATGAGGGATATTTGTGGGAATAGAGTGCTGTGACATTTATCTCCTCTTTCTTCAAACCACATGAAGGTCAGCAAAAGAATCCTTTAAGGAGACTGGAGAATACAGATCCAGAATGTTTGGGGGGAAAGGGAGGCAAGAGCTCACACAGGAAGTTAGCTGAACCATCTTGAAAGGATTCCTGATTCAAGACAAATGGAACACCAGGAATGCACTGCCAATGGGCAGGAGCGAAGAGGATGTCAATAGACTTAGACAGCAGTGCTTGTTCTTCATAGGACATCCAAAAGGTCCTTACAAGAGCCCCACAATAGAAAGAGCCAGAAGTTTACCCTTGTCATGAAAGAAAGCACCATTAATTGGTAATTAAATTGACCATCATCAGGCAAGTAGTAATATTTTTCCCTTTCCCTGTACATTCAGCATACACACACACATACACACACACACACACACACACACACACACACACATACACACATTCATACACAGTCTATGCTCAACCCAAGAAGAGACAGAGGAGGTCGGCGGCAAGATGGCGGCTTAGGAGGACGCTGGGCTCACCGCACGTCCTGCTGATCACTTAGATTCCATCTACATCTGCCTAAATAACCCAGAAAACCGCCAGAGGATTAGCAGAACGGAGTCGCCGGAGCCAAACGCAGACGAGAGGCCCACGGAAGAGGGTAGGAAGGGCGGCGAGGCGGTGCGCACTCCACGGACTGGCGGGAGGGAGCCGGGGCGGAGGGGCGGCTCGCCGGCCAAGCACAGCCACCGAGTCTGGCTTGCAAAAGCGGAGGGGCCTGACGGACTGTGTTCCCACAACAAGCGCGACTTAGCGTCTGGGAGGTCATAAGTTAACAGCTCTGCTCGGAAAGCGGGAAGGCTGGAGGACAAAGGGAGGGAGAGCTGCTGAGCCCCCTGACAACAGAGCTCAGTTTGGTGGGGAACAAAGGCGCTCGCCAGCGCCATCTCCCCCGCCCATCCCCCAGCCGAAATCCCAAAGAGAACCTGTTCCTGCCGGGGAACTTGCTCACTCCGCGCAAACACCCAACTCTGCGCTTCGGCGGAGCCAAACCTCCGGCAGCGGATCTGACTCCCTCCCGCTGCCACAGGGCCCCTCCTGAAGTGGATCACCTAAGGAGAAGCGATCTAAGCCTGCCCCTCCTGCCCCCGAGCACCTTGCCTACCCACCCCAGCTAATACGCCAGATCCCCAGCATCACAAGCCTGGCACGGTGCAAGTAGCCCAGACGAGCCACACCACCCCACAGTGAATCCCGCCCCTAGGAGAGGGGAAGAGAAGGCACACACCAGTCTGACCGTGGCCCCAGCGGTGGGCTGGGGACAGACATCAGGTCTGACTGCGGCCCCGCCCACCAACTCCAGTTATACACTACAGCACAGGGGAAGTGCCCTGCAGGTCCTCACCACTCCAGGGACTATCCAAAATGACCAAGCGGAAGAACTCCCCTCAGAAGAATCTCCAGGAAATAACAACAGCTAATGAGCTGATCAAAAAGGATTTAAATAATATAACAGAAAGTGAATTTAGAATAATAGTCATAAAATTAATCGCTGGGCTTGAAAACAGTATAGAGGACAGCAGAGAATCTCTTGCTACAGAGATCAAGGGACTAAGGAACAGTCACGAGGAGCTGAAAAACGCTTTAAACGAAATGCATAACAAAATGGAAACCACCACAGCTCGGCTTGAAGAGGCAGAGGAGAGAATAGGTGAACTAGAAGATAAAGTTATGGAAAAAGAGGAAGCTGAGAAAAAGAGAGATAAAAAAATCCAGGAGTATGAGGGGAAAATTAGAGAATTAAGTGATACACTAAAAAGAAATAATATACGCATAATTGGTATCCCAGAGGAGGAAGAGAGAGGGAAAGGTGCTGAAGGGGTACTTGAAGAAATAATAGCTGAGAACTTCCCTGAACTGGGGAAGGAAAAAGGCATTGAAATCCAAGAGGCACAGAGAACTCCCTTCAGACATAACTTGAATCGATCTTCTGCACGACATATCATAGTGAAACTGGCAAAATACAAGGATAAAGAGAAAATTCTGAAAGCAGCAAGGGGTAAACATGCCCTCACATATAAAGGGAGACCTATAAGACTCGTGACTGATCTCTCTTTTGAAACTTGGCAGGCCAGAAAGAATTGGCACGAGATTTTCAGGGTGCTAGACAGAAAAAATATGCAGCCGAGAATCCTTTATCCAGCAAGTCTGTCATTTAGAATAGAAGGAGAGATAAAGGTCTTCCCAAACAAACAAAAACTGAAGGAATTTGTCACCACTAAACCAGCCCTACAAGAGATCCTAAGGGGGACCCTGTGAGACAAAGTCCCAGAGACATCACTACAAGCATAAAACATACAGACATCACAATGACTCTAAACCCGTATCTTTCTATAATAACACTGAATGTAAATGGATTAAATGCGCCAACCAAAAGACATAGGGTATCAGAATGGATAAAAAAACAAGACCCATCTATTTGCTGTCTACAAGAGACTCATTTTAGACCTGAGGACACCTTTAGATTGAGAGTGAGGGGATGGAGAACTATTTATCATGCGACTGGAAGCCAAAAGAAAGCTGGAGTAGCCATACTTATATCAGACAAACTAGACTTTAAATTAAAGGCTGTAACAAGAGATGAAGAAGGACATTATATAATAGTTACAGGGTCTATCCATCAGGAAGAGCTAACAATTATAAATGTCTATGCACCGAATACCGGAGCCCCCAAATATATAAAACAATTACTCATAAACATAAGCAACCTTATTGATAAGAATGTGGTAATTGCAGGGGACTTTAATACACCACTTACAGAAATGGATAGATCATCTAGACACACGGTCAATAAAGAAACAAGGGCCCTGAATGAGACATTGGATCAGATGGACTTGACAGATATATGTAGAACTCTGCATCCCAAAGCAACAGAATATACTTTCTTCTCGAGTGCACATGGAACATTCTCCAAGATAGATCATATACTGGGTCACAAAACAGCCCTTCATAAGTTTATAAGAATTGAAATTATACCATGCTTACTTTCAGACCACAATGCTATGAAGCTTGAAATCAACCACAGAAAAAAGTCTGGAAAACCTCCAAAAGCATGGAGGTTAAAGAACACCCTACTAACGAATGAGTGGGTCAACCAGGCAATTAGAGAAGAAATTAAAAAATATATGGAAACAAATGAAAATGAAAATACAACAATCCAAACGCTTTGGGACGCAGCAAAGGCAGTCCTGAGAGGAAAATACATTGCAATCCAGGCCTATCTCAAGAAACAAGAAAAATCCCAAATACAAAATCTAACAGCACACCTAAAGGAACTAGAAGCAGAACAGCAAAGGCAGCCTAAGCCCAGCAGAAGAAGAGAAATAATAAAGATCAGGGCAGAAATAAACAATATAGAAACTAAAAAAACTGTAGAGCAGATCAACGAAACCAAGAGTTGGTTTTTTGAAAAAATAAACAAAATTGACAAACCTCTAGCCAGGCTTCTCAAAAAGAAAAGGGAGATGACCCAAATAGATAAAATCATGAATGAAAATGGAATTATTACAACCAATCCCTCAGAGATACAAACAATTATCAGGGAATACTATGAAAAATTATATGCCAACAAACTGGACAACCTGGAAGAAATGGACAAATTCCTGAACAACCACACTCTTCCAAAACTCAATCAGGAGGAAATAGAAAGCTTGAACAGACCCATAACCAGCGAAGAAATTGAATCGGTTATCAAAAATCTCCCAACAAATAAGAGTCCAGGACCAGATGGCTTCCCAGGGGAGTTCTACCAGACGTTTAAAGCAGAGATAATACCTATCCTTCTCAAGCTATTCCAAGAAATAGAAAGGGAAGGAAAACTTCCAGACTCATTCTATGAAGCCAGTATTACTTTGATTCCTAAACCAGACAGAGACCCAGTAAAAAAAGAGAACTACAGGCCAATATCCCTGATGAATATGGATGCAAAAATTCTCAATAAGGTACTAGCAAATCGAATTCAACGGCATATAAAAAGAATTATTCACCATGATCAAGTGGGATTCATTCCTGGGATGCAGGGCTGGTTCAACATTCGCAAATCAATCAACGTGATACATCACATTAACAAAAAAAAAGAGAAGAACCATATGATCCTGTCAATCGATGCAGAAAAGGCCTTCAACAAAATCCAGCACCCTTTCTTAATAAAAACCCTTGAGAAAGTTGGGATAGAAGGAACATACTTAAAGATCATAAAAGCCATTTATGAAAAGCCCACAGCTAACATCATCCTCAACGGGGAAAAACTGAGAGCTTTTTCCCTGAGATCAGGAACACGACAAGGATGCCCACTCTCACCGCTGCTGTTTAACATAGTGCTGGAAGTTCTAGCATCAGCAATCAGACAACAAAAGGAAATCAAAGGCATCAAAATTGGCAAAGATGAAGTCAAGCTTTCGCTTTTTGCAGATGACATGATATTATACATGGAAAATCCGATAGACTCCACCAAAAGTCTGCTAGAACTGATACAGGAATTCAGCAAAGTTGCAGGATACAAAATCAATGTACAGAAATCAGTTGCATTCTTATACACTAACAATGAAGCAACAGAAAGACAAATAAAGAAACTGATCCCATTCACAATTGCACCAAGAAGCATAAAATACCTAGGAATAAATCTAACCAAAGATGTAAAGGATCTGTATGCTGAAAATTATAGAAAGCTTATGAAGGAAATTGAAGAAGATTTAAAGAAATGGAAAGACATTCCCTGCTCATGGATTGGAAAAATAAATATTGTCAAAATGTCAATACTACCCAAAGCTATCTACACATTCAATGCAATCCCAATCAAAATTGCACCAGCATTCTTCTCGAAACTAGAACAAGCAATCCTAAAATTCATATGGAACCACAAAAGGCCCCGAATAGCCAAAGGAATTTTGAAGAAGAAGACCAAAGCAGGAGGCATCACAATCCCAGACTTTAGCCTCTACTACAAAGCTGTCATCATCAAGACAGCATGGTATTGGCACCAAAACAGACACATAGACCAATGGAATAGAATAGAAACCCCAGAACTAGACCCACAAACGTATGGCCAACTCATCTTTGACAAAGCAGGAAAGAACATCCAATGGAAAAAAGACAGCCTCTTTAACAAATGGTGCTGGGAGAACTGGACAGCAACATGCAGAAGGTTGAAACTAGACCACTTTCTCACACCATTCACAAAAATAAACTCAAAATGGATAAAGGACCTAAATGTGAGACAGGAAACCATCAAAACCTTAGAGGAGAAAGCAGGAAAAGACCTCTCTGACCTCAGCCGTAGCAATCTCTTACTCGACACATCCCCAAAGGCAAGGGAATTAAAAGCAAAAGTGAATTACTGGGACCTTATGAAGATAAAAAGCTTCTGCACAGCAAAGGAAACAACCAACAAAACTAAAAGGCAACAAACGGAATGGGAAAAGATATTCGCAAATGACATATCGGACAAAGGGCTAGTATCCAAAATCTATAAAGAGCTCACCAAACTCCACACCCGAAAAACAAATAACCCAGTGAAGAAATGGGCAGAAAACATGAATAGACACTTCTCTAAAGAAGACATCCGGATGGCCAACAGGCACATGAAAAGATGTTCAGCGTCGCTCCTTATCAGGGAAATACAAATCAAAACCACACTCAGGTATCACCTCACGCCAGTCAGAGTGGCCAAAATGAACAAATCCGGAGACTATAGATGCTGGAGAGGATGTGGAGAAACGGGAACCCTCTTGCACTGTTGGTGGGAATGCAAATTGGTGCAGCCGCTCTGGAAAGCAGTGTGGAGGTTCCTCAGAAAATTAAAAATAGACCTACCCTATGACCCAGCAATAGCACTGCTAGGAATTTATCCAAGGGATACAGGAGCGCTGATGCATAGGGCCACGTGTACCCCAATGTTCATAGCAGCACTCTCAACAATAGCCAAATTATGGAAAGAGCCTAAATGTCCATCAACTGATGAATGGATAAAGAAATTGTGGTTTATATACACAATGGAATATTACGTGGCAATGAGAAAAAATGAAATATGGCCTTTTGTAGCAACGTGGATGGAACTGGAGAGTGTGATGCTAAGTGAAATAAGCCATACAGAGAAAGACAGATACCATATGGTTTCACTCTTATGTGGATCCTGAGAAACTTCACAGGAACCCATGGGGGAGGGGAAGGAAAAAAAAAAAAAAAGAGGTTAGAATGGGAGAGAGCCAAAGCATAAGAGACTTAAAAACTGAGAACAAACTGAGGGTTGATGGGGGGTGGGAGGGAGGAGAGGGTGGGTGATGGGTATTGAGGAGGGCACCTTTTGGGATGAGCACTGGGTGTTGTATGGAAACCAATTTGTCAATAAATTTCATAAAAAAAAAAATAAATACAAAATAAATAAAAAAAAAAAAAAAAAAAAAAAAGAAGAGACAGAGGCAGCAGAGTGAATGGAAGGATAAGGTAAAGCAAAGGGAAACAAATAATGAACCACATAGAACTTTCCCAGTGGCAGACTGGGGAATCAAGGGTCAGGACTGGAGGGAAGAGAATAGATAGAGAGAAAATTTGAATTGGACAAGAGATTAAAGTTTTGATTTAGGGTGTACTAGAATTCACAATTCCTGATAATTAGACTGTTCGAATACCTGAAAGTATGTGATATTTACTAAAGGTATCTTCTGAGTTGGAGAAGGTGACCCAGAGTCTAGTTGAAGGCTGTGCTTGGAAAATAACAACACTGATTACTGATTATACCTTCTCAACTCCAGTCTGTCCAATAAACCAACCATATAAAACAGAAAATTATAAGTTCAATTGGAAGTGATCTATAAAGAACTTGTCAAACTCAACACCCAAAAAGCAAATCACCCAGTTAAGAAATGGGCAGAAGACATGAAAACACACTTTTCCAAAGAAAGCATCCAGATGGCTAACAAACACATGAAAAGATGATCAACATCACTCATCTTCATGATAAGATACCACCTCACACCTGTCATAATGACTAAAATTAACAACACAAGAAACAACAGGTGTTGGTGAGGATGTGAAGAAAAGGAAATCCTCTTACATCATTGGTGGGAAAGCAAACTGGTGCAGCCACTCTGGAGAACAGAGTGGAGGTTCCTCAAAAAAATAAAAATAGAATTACCCTACAACCCAGCAATTGTACTATTAGGTATTTACCTAAAGAATAAAAAATACAGATTCAAAGCGGCACATGCACCCCAATATTTATAGTGGCATTATCAACAATAGCCAAACTATGGAGAGAGCACAAATTTCCATCAACTGATGATTGGATATATATGAATATTGCTCAGCCATCAAAAAGAATGAAATCTTGCCATTTGCAACAATGTGGATGGAGGTAGGAATGTATTACGCAAAGTGAAATAAGTCAGTCAGAGAAAGACAAATACCATATGATTTCACTCATATGTGGAATTTAAGAAAAAAGACAGATGAACATATGGCAAGGGGGGAAAGGAGACAGGGAAACAAACCACAAGAGACTCTTAGTGATAGAAAACAAAATGAGGGTTGGTGGAGTGAGTTGGGTGGGAGATGGTCTAGATGGGTGATGGGTATTAAGGAGGGCACTTGTGATGAACACTGGGTGTTGTATGTAAGTGATGAATCACTGAATTCTACTCCTGAAACCAATATTTCACTGTAGTTAACTAACTAAAATTTAAATAAAAGAAAAAAGAAAAAAATAAGCTCAACTGGAAGAGTAAAAATAAAGTACAGTAGGCTATCTGAATTGATATAATCAACAAACACCCTTCTCTGCTTGGGAAATAACTTAGCAACCAAGGTTCTAGGAATATTAGAAATAATAGAATCATACTTGTACCTATTATATATGTAAAATGTATTCATATTTTCCTCTTCCTTCAGCAGAAATTATTCATGAAAAAGATAAATTTCTCATCAACTCCCAGGAAAATTGTGCATCCTACCACTGTGAATAATTCAATAATTTTTGTGAATGTAAAATGACAATATATTACATCTGAATATGTTGTCCTATGCAAAGAGCTCCAATGACAAATGTCTCTCACTCAAGCATAACCACCCCAGGTAATTGGTAGAGAAAATGTTACAAGCCTTCCATTTTATGAGCAAGGAATGTAAGACCAAAATAGGGTCTCACATTATGACCCACCACCTACTTTTGTATGGCCCATGAGCTAAAACTGGTTTTTACATTTTTAATTCATTGAAAAAATGAAAAGACAAGTAATATTTCATGACATATGAAACTGGTGTTATTCAAACGTATAAATAAAGTTTTATTGAAACATAACCAATGCCATTCACTTACATATTGTTTATAGCTGCTTCCACACTGTAATAATAGGAATGAGAGGTTGTGACAAAGACCATACATCTGGCAAAGCTTAAAATATTTACTATTTTCCCATTAAGAAAATATTTGCTGATTCCTGCTCTAAGAGGTCAAATGACATCTAATTTCAAATGCTTAGTTAGCTGCAAAATAGTCAGAAAAACACTGTTCAGGACAAAAATCATCTCACTATATTTCCTATATAACAACAAATATTGGTAGTGTTTACATGTTTTTCTCCCTTCTATTGGGCCACCAAATTTTCTTCTGGAAAACAAAACTTCACAAAACTCAGAAAGTCTTTGTTCAGAATGCCCTTCCCCTATATTTGGCCTGCCTTAACACATACAAATCTTCCAGGTCTCAAGTTGAATACCACATCCTGAGATACTGATTACCCTAATCCAAACTAAATTTCCTTTTATGCCCTCTGACAGGATTCTGCACTTTTTCCTCAGAGCACTTATCAAAAGAGTGCCATGAATGGGCAAGAATTTAACAATCGTACAATCCAGAAGTCAGCAAACTTTGTGCAAAGGGCCATATATTAAACATTTTAGGGGCGCCTGGGTGGCGCAGTCGGTTGAGCGTCCGACTTCAGCCAGGTCACGATCTCGCGGTCCGGGAGTTCGAGCCCCACATCAGGCTCTGGGCTGATGGCTCAGAGCCTGGAACCTGTTTCCCATTCTGTGTCTCCCTCTCTCTCTGCCCCTCCCCCGTTCATGCTCTGTCTCTCTCTGTCCCAAAAATAAATAAACGTTGAAAAAAAAATTTAAAAATAAAATAAAATAAAATAAAAAAATAAATAAATATTTTAGAATTTTCAAGGCCATACAATCTCTGCAGCAACTATTCACATCTGCCACTATAGCACAAAAGCAGCTATAGACAATACCTAAATGAGTGAGCATGGTTGTGTTCCAATAAAACTTTATTTGTTGGGCACCTGGGTGGCTCAGTCAGTTAAGCATCCAACTCTTGATTTCTGCTCAGGTCATGATTTCACAGTTCATGGGATCAAGTTCCATGTCATGTTATTAGCACAGAGGCTGCTTGGGATTCTCTCTCCCCTCTCTGCCTCTCCCTGCCTTGCGCTCTCTAAGTAAACAAATAAACAAACAAACTTACAGAAAAAAAAACTCATTTGCAATAGGCAGCTAGCTGGATTTGGCCGGAGAATTGCAGTTTGCTCAACCCCTGACATAGCTCATACCTTAGTTTCATTGGATTTTTTGCCCCCTGGAACTTATCACAGAACCTGACTTAGAGCAGACTTTTACTTAATAAATTTCTGAGAACTAAATGAATAAAGCAAGAAAGAAGGAAGAGAAGAACACAGGGACACAAGCAAATGTACTCACAGTCATTTCTTTGAAACTGTTCAAAATATAGTTAGGGACACAAGCCACACACAAGTAAAAATATCTCATGGTAAAAAGCAGTGTACCCAAAGTGGCCCAGATACTGCGGGCCATCTGAACTCAGAAGAAGGAGACATCATAGGTAAGACTGGATTTGACTACATACTGAAATGTATTGCTTGTTTTCATTTGTTTTTGTTCTTGTTTTGTTTTGTTTTTTTTGGTGGGGGGGCAGGGGAAAGGGGTGGCATTAATTAAATTTGTATAAAAAGGATCATCACATATACATAAAAACTCACTACTTTTACTTGTTTATTTTAATTCCAGCATAGTTAATCTAAAGTGTTTTATTAGTTTCAGGTTGTACAATACAGTGAGTGATTCAATAATTCTATACATTACTCAGTGCTCATCATGATAAGTATACTCTTTAATCCCCTTCACCTATTTCACCCCTCCCCATACCCACCTCCCTCCCGGTAACCATTAGTTTGTTCTCTATAGTTAAGAGTCTGTTTTTTGGTATGTCTTTTTTCTTTGTTCGAAAAGCTATTTTTTAAATTAATTTAAGTTTATTTTTGAGAGAGACAGAGAGAGTGGGCAGGGGAGGAGTAGAGACAGAGGGAGAAAGAGAGAATCCCATGCAGCATCTACACTGTCAGCACGGAGTCCAGTGCGGGGCTCAAACCCAGGAACCATGAGATCATGACCTGTGCTGAAACCAAGAGTAGGATGCTTAATTGACTGAGCCACATAGGTGCCCCCAAAAACTCACTATTTTTAAAACACTATTTTTAAAACACGACATAAATGTTTTTGTAGAATAAGAAACCCTTGAGTGGTACATATAATCATTTTTGTTCTAGGATTTGGATATGTTAGGTTTTCTTAAGACATGGCATATTTTTGTTTGGAAGCAATAGCATCCCAAACAAGGAATTCCCTTAGGGCAGTGGTTTTCAAACTTTAGGGTGCTCAAGAATCACCTAGAGAGATTTTAAGCATGCAGATTCCTGCATCCCACCTTAGATCTTCTGAACCAGAATCTCTAGGTTACAAACTGGGAATGTGCATCTAAAAAAATTCTCCCCCATGTAATTCTTCTGCAGTTAGTATGTAGAGAACACTGCATTAGGCTCTTGCTGTCATGGAAATTGAACTTCTGTATCAATGGTAAAGATGTTATGAATTCATGGGGAAAACACTTTTTAGAAGAGACTAAATGTCAGTATGTCAAAGTCCATTGTTTTCAGGCTAATTTTTTCCAAGTGTGTATTTTTTGCAGTGTCTTCTAGATACTGATCAACTTCTAAGATTTAAAATTTTCTGTCTTCAATTGGCAACTAATACATTAATTTAAAGGAGGACTATGTGTTAATGTCATTTGCCTTCTTTTTTAGATTTCTCAATGCATTAATTATGTCTTTAAAAATTAGAAAGCTTATACATTCACCAACTATCCTATGAAGTTACGGAAACACTGTGTGTTGTTTTACTTTGAAGCCATTTTATACCCTTGAAATATCAAACCATATTTTAAATATATACAGTATCATGAATTCAGAATATATTTTATTAATATTTGGTACCCGCAAATTGGTGACAGGGTCCACTGATCATCATTACTGATGAATGTATGCCAGACACCAACAGGGATCTCAGTATTTAAGAACTTAAATATTTCATTCTCCCCAGCAAAATGTTTCCTACTACAAGAAACATGTCTAGCAAAATGTTTCCTACTACAGAAAGACATTTTCAACCATCAGGCTGGCAATCCTTGATCACTAGACTGATGTATATTATTAGCATGTATGAAGCCAACACATGCTTATGAAGATGCTCAGGAATAAAATCTCCTTTGTTCCTCCCTCCTGGAAAGAACCAATTCTTCATACTTTAATGTGAAAAGATCTGGTGCCATAATGAGAAAAGCTAATTAACTGAGCACTTACTATGTACCAGACACTTTAAATATCAGTATCAATTTGTCGTCATTTACAGTCTGTGATGGAGGTTCCATTATCATCTTCATTTTACAGATGAGAAAACTGGAGATTAACTGTCCAGGGCCACACAGCTATTAAGTAACAGAGATGAGATTTGGACTTGTGATCATCTGACTCCAAAGCCTGTGCTACGTGATTTCCCAAAAATTATGAGATCCTTGTGAGCTGGAATGAGCATCAGGCTGAGAGCCAAGAGATAAATGTTCTTGTCTCAGCTGTAAGTAACTGGGTAGTTTTGACCATGATATTTCCCCTCTTTGGGTTTCCATTTCCTCTTTTACAAAAGTGGTAATTAGACTACTAGATGAATAATAAAATTGCTTCCAACACTAATATACCATGATTTAAGAGCAGCCACTTTGCACAAAAAAAAAGAGGACTAGAAGACAATGGGAGCCATCTGGATGTGGAAATGATGAATGGCAAAAGCTGTTGGAGGGGATAGTCTCAGATTAGCATTCAGTGCCACAGGGTCCACACACCACAGTGCCAGTCTCCTGCAAATTGCCTGCAGCTGCACTGATCTAGAGGCCATTTAGAGTGCAGAACCCTTAACAAATTGTTCAAGGTATTTGGTCGTGGGTTTCCCAGGAACCCATCTAGCCCCATAAAATTACACATCTTGTGATTTTGCCAACTTTGCTGTTAGAAGTGGAACAAAGTTTCCTTGTTTGTTTGTTTGAACTCAATTATCACTTCATTTTGCATAGAAAGGATGCCTTTGCAAATTCTTTCTTGAGTAGCTGATTGTGGAGGATTTTCACATCAGGCAAAAAATGAAAACCCTCTAAAGAAATAATGATGATGAGAGAAAAGCCACAGTATTCTCATAATCCACATGTCTGCTTCCACTTCTATAGGGGCATGCTTCCAACACTCATGCCCCAATCCATAATGCTTTCCTCAAGGTTTTTACAGATATTTAGGGATTTATTCTCATTATTACTACTTACTCCTATGTGGAAAGCCTACAGAAATCTCATTCTCACTCATTCTAACCTCCCAATGGCCCTTTTTCTCTATGTCCTATGTTAACTGTAAGTTTCCCAGTGTATGATTCTCACAAAGCAGTGTTGCAGATGACCAAAGAAGGTTCCATCACAGCATACAGAGCAGAGCAAACAGTTCTAAATCTAATATGACACATCCCCGTTCTTAAATTTTTCAAGCCATCTTTGCCACTGGGAATTTTTCAATATTTGTATTTTGTCTCAAAGTCCTAGCCTCAATTGTTATGTTGTTTGACCCTTTCCCCCAGTCCCTGGCTCCCGTTGAGATACTCTCTCAAAAGTCAAATGCCTGTAAAGTTCTTCTGCAGAAAAATTAGCCATCCATATTGCCATCTCCTTCCAAACCATGTCCACAGCCTACTTCTTCACACTCCCAAAGAACTCTGCCATTGGCATGCTAATTTACAGAAAACCACCTGGAACATCATTTGCTATTACCCAGTGGTACAAATATATTACTCGAAGATAAATGGGGCCCCATATAGTCCAGTATCACACAGTATATTACCCAAAGAAAAAACGTAATTCTGATTTTGACTTTTCAAGTATTCAAAAAGATTCCTTAAAAAAAAGAACTCACCACATCATATCTTAAAATTCTTGTCCCAGTTCTCTGCATCCTAGTGCTCATGCTAATTGCCCCAAAGTCTTCTCCCCAACTGCTGATTACCAGAAGGGAGGTGAATGGGGGAGATTGGTGAAATAGGTGATGGGGATTCAGGAGTGCACTTGGGATGAGCACTGGGTGCTGAATTACTATACCATACACCTGAAACTAATATAACACTGTTAACTATATAGGAATTAAAAAATAAATAAATAACAAAAAAATTTCTCCCCATTCTTCGCTCATTTTCTGAAAGAAAACAAAATTTTTTAACAACCCAATATTCCCATCCTCACAGACACTCCTATTTTCTCATTTCCCTCCCAGACTCCCTTTTGTACCAGCATTTTTTTCTTTGCATATTTTAATTTTGCAGTACCTCTCAGCCCTTTCTGAAACAACCGCCACCCCACCTCTGGTTCCCTGATTGATCTGATCCCCAGAATAGGTAAAAGCAGAAGAGGGAGTGTGGGCAGGAACAAAACTGTCAGGTTCAGGTACTGGGAAAGAAAACAAAATGATACTCAAACATCGTGAATTTTTGCCCCTTATAAATTACAATTTGTGAATGAATGGAAACAAGACAACAAACGAATTGCAGCTGAAATCTTGCGTTGACAATAATTGTACTTGGAGTTCTTAAGACTTCAAAAAGACAACATGCCAGAAACAAATTAAAGTGCTTTTTGACATAGTAAAATAAAAGATACGACTGCAAAGAGGTTTAACTTGAGAATTGTACCTGAAAAATGACAGCTGTGAATTGATTTGATGCAACAACAACTATTAAGGGAACCAAAAACAACTATTTGCTACAAATGCAAAAGAATAGTATGAATGGTATATTTGTAGCTCTAGGCAACATTCAGGCAATGGAACAAAACAGACCCAAAATCCAGTCCAACTGAGTATTGACAGCAGAATGTAAATGTATGAGAGCTCTTAAATCATTGATAAAACAACAAAAGACTCGGACTATCTTCATCAAAATAGGACATTACAGTAGCTCCACTTACCTTCAAGGGCTACATTCAAAGACCCCCAGAGAATGCCTGAACCTATATATATAGTCCTAAACCTTATCTATACTAAACCCTTATATATACTATGTTTTTTCCTATACACACGTCTGTGATGAAGTTTAATTTATAAACTAGATAGAGTAACAGATTAACAGCAATAATTAATAGTAAAGTAAAACAATTATAACAATATAGTATAATAAAAGTCATGTGAATGTGGTCTCCCCCTGCCTCAAAATATTCTGTGCTGTTCTCACCCTTTTTCTTCTTGTGATGATGTTGGATGATAAAATATCTGTGTCCTGAGATGAAGTGAGGTGAATGACATAGGCCTTGTGACATAGCATTGGGCTCTTATTTGCCTTCCAGCAATATATTACAAAGAGGATCCCCTGCCCTTGGACCACAGTTGGCCATGGATAACTGAATCTGCACAAAGGGAAACTGCATATAATGGCGGGGTGGGGGGGGACTATTGTATCATAAAAATATGAAAAATATGAAGAAATACACAGAATGGACAGGAAGGTTTAAATCTGGCCATCTAACTCCTCTACTGTAAATGCTTAAATTTTTTTAAGTATACTTAAAATCAAGACCAACCATTGATACTACCTATACACTGTGGATGGCCTGGATCCTTCTGCCTCTCCAGCAGTTTATTTCATCTCTCTCTCCTCTCCCTTCATCTCTAGGTTCCAGTCAGACCTCCTGGTTTTCTTCTACCATTGTCTTCTAGACACAGGGCCTTTGCACATATTCTTATGTCTTTCTAGATGCTTCCCCACACACACACCCCTCCTTCAACTAGTTCTCATCTACTCATCCTGCAAACAAAAGCTCAACCTGCACTTCTCAACTAAGTGAGTTCACAGATGGAGATATAGATATATATATATATATATATATAATGTTTATATATATATATATATATATAATGTTTATATATATATATATATAATGTTTATATATATATATATATATATATAAACATTCAAATTAAACAACAATAAAAATATTATCAACTCTAGCAGGAGCTAAAAATTTTTGTGAAAGAAAAGAAAAATAAGATACAATACTTGTGGTATTATGAATATAATACCACATGGCTGAGGCATGAGTAGTGTTTACAGACAGCGATCCCATTGCTGAACACTGAGTTTTCTAGCCAAAATTATGACAGAACTATATTGAGTGAGTGAAGGATCAAGAGAATAATTATGTATGTGAAGAGGAAGGGGTGAAAGAGAGCTAAATCTTCATCTTCCATAGCAGAAAGGCCACCAAAAAGTGCCTAAAAGTGAAAAAGCAAGACATAATACTGAAAGCCTATTATTTAGAACTTTGAAGATAAATACCACAAGAAATAGCTGGAAAGGTTCAAAGTATTTGCCTCTAAAGGACTGGGAATGGGGGAAGCAGGAAATAGGGTTGGGAGGTGAACAAATCTTGAAAAATTAACAAATTTGAAAACAAATCTTAAAAAATTATTTGACTCTTAAAGCCAGGTATGCATATAACTTTAATTTTTAAATGACAGTATTTTTAAAAAGCAGTTAATGTGCTAAATGGAAACTAAAATATGAAAGATACAATAAGATAGGGGTGAAACTAATGCATATTTTAAGAACTTAATCTCCTAGAGCTGGGCCACCAATTTGATCTTCTCTAGTAATGTACTCTGAAAGAACTTTTAGCCAAAAATCTTGTTCACAGAAAAATAAAAATCTCAATGATTGCAATTAGCATCTTATGTCTAAAAAGGCATCCTCATTTAAAATTGTTCATTGGTAAGCCACTGGTGGAGCTTCCAGAAGTATTAGGTCTCCGGGAAGGGCCTATCTAGAAGAATTTTCTCCCCAAAATGCATCAGGACAACCAGTGATATTTCCATTTAAATGAAAATATGATGTTTGATGGCCCATGTATATTATAAGGCAATTATTTCTGATACAGAAAATAATAAGAAGGTCATGCTCTGTACAGAAAATGCATTAGCTTGATAATTGGGAGAAATGAGCTTTGGACCTGTCCTATCCAAATAGTAGTCATTGGCTACAATGTGGTACTGAGTATCTGCAATGTTGCTCTCCAAAAGGAGATATTCTATAAATGTAAAATACGTAATGGCTACTAAAAAATTTAAAATTGCGTATATGGTTTGCATATTTCTGTCGGACAATTGTGCTCTAGTCTTCACTTTTTATTCAGTGATTGTATGGTGGTGATACCAAATGCAAGTCACTTACCTTCATTGGGCTTCAATTTTTTTTATTAATGTTTATTTATTTTTGAGAGAGAGAGAAAGAGAGAGAGAACATGAGTAGGGGAGAGGCAGAGAGGGAGACACAGAATCTGAAGCAGGCTCCAAGCTCTGGCTGTCAGCACAATCTGACATGGGTCTCGAACCCACAAACTGTGAGATCATGATGACCTGAGCCGAAGTCAGACACTTAACCAACTGAGTCACCCAGGAGCCCCTAGGTTTCAATTTTAAGTGTGAAATGGGGGTTGAATAGATGTCCTCTAAAGTCCCTTCTAACTCTAACATTTAATGATGGTAGAATCCTAAAGTGTGATAGACTAATGAATTCCAGACTCGAAAAGACATGATTCCTTCACATGGCTCACCCCACCGTGCTGAGCTTCCCTCCCTCCCACCATCAACCCCATCCAGACATTGTTACTAAATGCTGCCTACACTAGTTGCTGATATATATCCTGTGTGAAAAGCCTCACACTTATTTCATCACATACTAATCCCTGCATGATGAAATCAGTGTTATCACCAGGTTTGTCAGATGAGGAAACTGAGACTTAAAAAGGTGGCTTGACTTGAGAAAATCTCAGAACGAGGATATGGAGGAGTCATGATCCACATTCCTCTGAATCTAACACCCAATTCTTCACCCATGTGCTCTGCCCATCTTTACAGAAACCAAACTGGTTTTCTGTTGGCACTTAAAAGATAGCCTTAACTTTTTGAGTCATTACACTTCTCCTATGTTATTTTACATCGCTGCATTCTCAACTCCTGAAAAGGATGATTAATGAACAGTATGTACCATGACATTCTGAACTTCTGTGTTGCTTGGTTTAAAATGAATATTATACTTTTGGGACACCTGGGTGGCTCAGTCGGTTAAGCGGCCGACTTCAGCTCAGGTCATGATCTCACAGTCCATGAGTTTGAGCCCCGCGTCAGGCTCTGTGCTGACAGCTCAGAGCCTGGAGCCTGTTTCAGATTCTGTGTCTCCCTCTCTCTCTGACCCTCCCCTGTTCATGCTCTGTCTCTCTCTGTCTCAAAAATAAATAAATGTTTAAAAAAAAATTTTAAGTGAATATTATACTTTAAGGTTTCCCTATAAAATAATGTGAAGTGGTTGACAATAAATATCCAAAAAGACATACATATGACTGTTGTCCATTTCAGATCAATAATTGGAATAGTTATTCCAACATTGTTGTCTTAATTAAATTGTCTTGGGAGCCTACAATGTATTTCTCTGAATGCCTGTAGCACAAATTTTCTTTTTCTTTATGTATTGTTTTTGTCTTACAGAGAACAAGATACCAAAAGGATTCAAGAGTCAAGCTGAAGAAACTCCTAGTGACTTAAGATGGGACAATTTGAAAATGAAATAACAATAACAACAACAACAACAACAATAATAATAATAATAAATGACTCAAATATAACAAATTTTTGAAAAATCATACTGAAAAAAACTTCATTTATCATGACTGGAATTTGCTATGTCACCAACTCACACTCTAAAAATTGACAAATTAAGGGAATAATTCAAGCATTTAGGCCAACTTTCCTGTATGAACTGTTATTTCAAAAAAGCTAATATTGGCTGAATAAAAAGTCTTTTACAGAATATTTCTAGCTAACAAATACAAAAAGAGTGATAAAATTAGAAAATCACCATTTTGCAACCCTTAATAAAATAATGGGTCAGGGCAACTATCACCACAGATGCTAAGACCATTAGGTGAAATTTGGTGAAAAACTTTCTAAGAAAGATCAAGCTGATACTATCTAAAAGCAGAACATTCAAAAGTATGTATCTCTCCATGTGGTGTAACAAAGAGTACAAATCACTTGCTCTGAAAGAAAGAAAGAAAGAAAGATGCAAACAAACTTTAAAAAATAAAAACCAAATATAATGTGTACACCTTGTTTGGACCCTGATTCAAACTAACTCAAAAAAAAAAACACTCGAAATAATCAAGAAAACTTAACTATGGACTGGGTATTATATAATGTTAAGAAATTGTTAATTTTGTTAGGTACGATAATGGCATTGTGATTGTGTTAAAAAATGTCTTTATATCATGATTGAAGAAATAACTAGCAACTCAAGTTAGATGACATGATATTTGGGATTTGCTTTAAAGGATAATATCCCAGAAAAAAAAACAAAAAAAAAAAAAAAAAAAAAAAAAACAACTCCACTAATGTAGTAGCAGTAGTAATAGGAATGGGAAATAAACTATGGCTAACAAAATGTTTTATAATATGGAAATCGGATGTTAGATAAATTAAGGTTCATTAGGTTTTTCTATTTCTATATACATTTAAATTTTTCCATAACAATAATTTAGGTCTTGGGGCGCCTGGGTGGCTTGGTCAGTTAAGCGTCCGACTTCGGCTCAGGTCATGATCTCACAGTCCGTGGGTTCGAGCCCCGCGTCAGGCTCTGTGCTGACAGCTCAGAGCCTGGAGCCTGTTTCGGATTCTGTGTCTCCCTCTCTCTCTGCCCCTCCCCTGTTCATGCTCTGTCTCTCTCTGTCTCAAAAATAAATAAACGTTAAAAAAAAATTTTTTTTTTAAAACAATAATTTAGGTCTCAAATAATTTGGAACCAAGTCTTACGAGTGAAGGTTAATTAAAATGCATTGGGCGCCGAGGTGGCTCAGTCTGTTAAGCATCAGACTCTTGATTCTGGTGCAGGTCATGATCTCACAGTTCATGAGTTTGAGCCCCAAGCAGGTTCCACGCTATTTGCATGGATTCTCCCTCTCCCTCTCTCTCTCTGCCCCTCCCCCACCTGCTCATACGTGCTCTCTCTCTCTCTCTCTCTCAAAATAAATAAGTAAACTTTAAAATATGTGTTATTTCATTTTGGTTGAAAATTATGTTTCTACCATAATGAGTGGTTTTCTTTGTGTTTCTGAAGCCAATTTCAAAAGAGGAGAAGTGGGTTTTGATTACCATTCTAGGTAACCTAGGGAAACCAGGCCTCCACACACTTTGCTTTCCTTATCAGTCAATAAGAAGTTGACTTTACCGCCAAGGTCTTTTCCAGTGCTATTCCAGAGTTGTTAAAATAATAGGATAAGAGAGTGGTTTTTTAATGCAATAATAATTACTTTATTATACAAGTATCCTTTCTTAAATAATTTAAAAAACAGCTTCATTACCTATAACGACTATATTTAATATTTGACTACAGTGGTTATACAAGGTCAGAAATGTTTAAAAGCAACCAATCTATGAACAACATCTTGTGAAAAAACTATGTTAATTTGTACTTTTCCTATAAGAGTGAACCCACCACCCTGGGAAATTCTTACCTGCTAATCATAATCCAATTCTAATGGTCTATATGGCTCAGATCACCAGACAACAGCTTAAGCTATAGGAAGTAGACTGGTTGCCCCATCACACAGCAAAGATTCTTCCAAACAGTAATCTGATACTGTGTAGATTAAAAGAGAAAACTTCGAGGTTTCCTACTCTTCAGTTGTGCTGATGACTTGTGGTTGACCTGGTGAATCAAATATTACCAAACTGACCTCGCCCTTACAACCCCACTTTTCATACACACAGAGATGAAGTGAGGCCAGCAGGATAATCCAATGTGGGCTTTGTTTTTTTGATTTTGTTTCTTTTTTTTTTTCTTTCATCCTCAGTCATTATTTTTTCCACAACTCCCTTCTATACTCTTCCAGTTCTTTGAAAAGTTTCCAATTAATATCAAATAAATCACTCATCAAAAATATTTCTACGTCTTTCCATTGATTAATTTAATTCAATTGCTAAATTGCCACTGCATGATTTGATTCTTTTGGGGTTTTTGTTGTTGTTGTTATTGTTGTTGTTTTTTGCTTTGTTTTGTTTTGTTTTTGTTTTTTGAGAAAGAGAATGCATGCATGTGCATGAGCAGGAATGGGGCAGAGGCAGAGAGAGGGTAGAGAGAATCCCAAGCAAGCTCCGTGCTCCCAGTGCAGAGCCCAACACCAGGCTCAATCCCAAGACCGTGAGATCATGACCTGAGCCAAAATCAATAGTCAGGCTGTCAACCAACTGAGCCACCCAGACACTCCTGCATGATTTAATTCTTAAACTATTATTTATAAGGCAGTGGTTTTTTCATATCCAATGTTGTCCCTCTTTATTTAAGCTGATTTTAAAACTCCAAGTCACTCACTGTTTTTCAACAAGGAAAGAAATATAACTTAAAATCAGTAAAATAATTAAATATTGTATCAGAACATGGTAGATGTAATTAATTGCAACCCTAATTAGGTTTATATCTGAAATATTTGAGTGATGGCTAATTACCTTAAAAAACAAAATTGCAATTATTTGCCTATATTACTTAATATAAGTCCTTTTTTTTTCTTAATTGCAAGTAATACACCAACCTGTCAATAATTTACATGTTAAAGATGTCAGAATTTGATGCTGCAGTTTTGAAGTTTTTAGAAATATGTCTGGCTTCTTGCCCTGCCTGGAAAAGAGAGTAATCATATCCTACTTACATCTAGAATTCTGAGAAAATTTATGCAATCATTTTTGTTTCATTTTTCTAAGCCCTTTTAAGGTAAAACTCTCTACTGATTGATGAAATGAGAGGTCTGATGAATGTGAAACAAAGCATTGCTTTTCAATTCCTTCTTGAATTTCATATCAGGCTACAAAACCCCAACTAGATAATTCTGGGCTGAAATGTTTGAATTTCCCTTGAGTAAACTTCCAAATACAAATTATGATTGTTTGCAAAAGCCCTGTAGGGCACAACTTGAAAATTTTTCATACTTTAATTGCTAAACCAGAAAACATATATTTCAATTCCAAAAGGCCACCACATTGCATATCTTCAAGCAGGACTATGCCATCCCAAGCCCCTAAGAATGATGCACCTTGGGCTGTACTGCATGGCTGTGGACAGTTGCCCTCACCTCTGGCAACTGCATGTTCAATGTCATGAAAACGCTCTACCAAGAGTAAACACTCCATAAATATTGTTAATTAGTAGTTTCGATAGCAGCAGATTCAGTTGAATATTGGTGAGATATTAGAAGACACAGACTGAAAACTTTCTTTACTGATTAAGTAGTACCTATGAAACAGTTTTTATCATATTAAACTCTCCTAACTTGGGCTATACCCACACAGTGCAAAATGAGTAAATATTTGGCAATCTTTGCATTCATTTATTAAGGAGAGATATACAAACTAGATCTATATTTCAAACCAACAGTGTGATGGCAGGCATTGACCAAGCAAATACAATGAATACCAAAAACCTGTTTTGCTCTTGGAGAAAGACCTAATTAGTCATTTCAATGTCCAATATAACATGGATTTCTATCTATGATTGCCCTGCTCTTAACAAAATGCTCCCACAGGGGTGCCTGGGTGGCTCAGTAGGTTCAGTTTCCGACTTCGGCTCAAGTCATGATCTCACAGTCTGTGGATTTGAGCCCCACATCGGACTTTGTGCTGAATGCTTGCTCAGAACCTGAAGCCTGATTCAGACTCTGTCTCCTTCTCTCTCTGCCCCTCCCCCGCTCATGCTCTGCCTCTCAAAAATAAATAATAAAATGTAAAAAAAAAATTTAATAAAAAAATTAAAAAATAAAATGCTCCCACAGACATCTTATCTTTTCCTTCTTTTTAACATCATGAGGTGGTATTATTATCAGTATTATTGCACACTGGAAGAAACAGAGACTTGGAGAATTTAAATAACTTAACCATGGCATAGCAAGTGATAGTACCAAAACTGAAATCCATGCCTTCTAACTCCAAGACCTGAGCACATTCTACCACACAAGGTCAAGTTCCATTTTAGTTATTCTTTAATTCTCCCAACCTTCTCTCTTGTATTTTGAATGTAAGAGCATAATGAAAAAAGGACTAGGTTACAAGAAATAACTGTGATGAGAAAAACTGCCAAAAATAAAGATAGGCAATCTTTTGATTTGTGAATTTTTGCTTTAGAAGTTTATAAACTGAATGGCATGGAACATGGAGCCTACAAATTGACTTTCTCATTAAGAATTTTTTTTCCCCTTCAGTGAGTAGCAAAAGTTGGAGGCAGAGAGAGGTAGAATAAAACAGTCGAACTGGAAGCAAACCTTAAAGCCCAGATTTATTCTAAAACTCTGTGTTCAAATCCAACTATGTATTCTCGAGCAATACGGAATGTCTCTGACTCTTCCTCAACCTCATGCATCCTTGGCTCTCACCTCTGAGTTCCCCTTAACCTTTCCCTCCTGGGCCTCAACTCCCAGGCTGCACTTTCCATCAGCCACCATCTTCCCTAAGGAAAGGAAGATCAGATCAGATAGGTTACAGGTCAATAAGCCTGAAGGAGGCATGGCTGTGGCCCCGTGTTCCAGCAGGATGGCATTTAGGAAAAGTAGCTGGGGGAAAGTATAGCATGCTTTAACATGGGCGGGCGGGCAATAGCCCTCCTTCTCCAAAATTCCTCTTTCTTAAGTCCCTACTGATATCTCTTTAATTTAGAACACTCTTTAGTTTGATATTCCCCCTATTCCCTAGATTCCATCCCCTTCATCTCTGAGCCCAAACTTCTTTTCCTAAGAACTTACAGAAAGCCCAGCTGTCTTCCCCTCACCTGTTCTGGAAAACTCTTTTCCTCTATTTTCTCCTACCTACTTCTCTCTTTATATTTTTTAATATTTTAATGTTATCTTCATCCTTCATATTTTAATCTCAGTTAAAAGAAAAAAGAGCCATTTTATAAATGTTAGCTCAATAGTAGTATAGGTGTAATGACATGAAAAAAATGAAAAAGAACATGTGGAAACTGAAGTTTGAAAAACAGTGAACTAACCCAAATCTTTTCCTTTGGAAATGAGAAACTGAAATCCAGTGATGTTACATGAATTGCTCAAAGTCACACAGCTGACTAGTGCCAGGGCCTGAACAATCCTTAGTCTTTCCAGCAGCCTGTCTCCCAAAGCAGAGACATATTCAGATTAGCTATGGTTATTCAACACAAAGAGATATAGCATGCCCATTATAAAGAGGCCCAGTTCCCCACCCATCTGGAAATAGTTAAATGTCCTTTTGTTTAAAGACCTCTCAGCCTCTTCTACTACTCTATTTTCAATTACAATCTCAAATTGTAGAATAAATGTTTGTTAAGAGTGGAGGAGATATGCTTGGCTGGTTCATTCAGTAGAGCATGCAACTCTTGATCTCAGGGTCATGAGTTCAAGCCCCACACTGGGTGTAGAGATTATTTAAAAATAAATGAATAGGGGTGCCTGGGTGGCTCAATCAGTTAAGCGACCGACTTCGGCTCAGGTCATGATCTCATGGGTCGTGGATTTGAGCCCCGCATCAGGCTTTGCGCTGACAGCGCGGAGCCTGGAGCCTGCTTCGGATTCTGTGTCTCCCTCTCCCTCAGCCCCTCCCCTGCTCATGCTGTCTCTTTCCATCTCTCAAAAAAATAAATAAATGTATAAATAAATAAATAAATAAATAAATAAATAAATAAAAACATACCCAAAAATTAAAAAAAAGAAAAACACCTCAGTGCACCTGGGTGACTTAGTTGGTTAAGCATCTGACTACAGCACAGGTCATGATCTCACAGTTCATGAGTTTGAGCCCCATGTGGGGCTCTGTACTGACAGCTCGGATCCTGGAGCCTGCTTCAGATTCTGTGTCTCCCTCTCTCTGCCCCTTCCCTGCTTGTGCTCTGTCTCTTCTCTTTCTCTCTCTGTCTCTCTCAAAAGTAAATAAATGTTAAAATTTTTTTTAATTGAAAAAAAACCTGGGGAAAGGATGTGTCTAGCAAAATATTTTCACATAGTAGGCCCTATTAGAGGACATACACACACACACACACACACACACACACACACACACACACACGGACTCTAGACCCAGAGGATATTGGTGATAAATTTCAGTAAAAAAGGAAAGCTGCATCTCTTTTCTTTTAGTGATGAAAGACTAAAATGAGAAAAAAAAAAAGTCATACTAGGGATCTTTAAAAATGCTGAGTGACAAAATCTGAAGTTTTTATAGGGACCTCCAAATGCTGCAGCCATTCCACATCTAGAACTTAGTCGGTTCTTTTTCTAAGAAAGTAAAGTTAATAAAGATCTATTGCCTAACTCTGGGCTGAGGCTGAGTCACTGTGTAAACAAACTTCAGTTACCAGCCTGCTTTCTCAAGGGTGAATCAATTGCCTTGAACAATGAATATAGTGAGTCTCCAGGCTTAGTCCTGCAGAATAGAACCACCCAGCATTGTTCTGTGGGAGAATGAAGTACAAGTCAATGTCTTCTGGGCTTGCTTCTTCTCTTCTATTTTGGAATTTGAATTTGTCCAACAAGCCTGCAAAGATGAGCAACTAAGAGAGGAGAGTTGGTATAGTGCCGTGATGGCACAAGAGACCATAAGCTTAGAGATCTGGATTCTTTTCATAGCCAAAACAAATAAAATTTCAAAGTCCCTGAAAAGAAAACTTACCAATACATTCACAGTAAGATGCAAAAGACTAATTCACAGGCTCTCCTTCTTTCTTTCTTTTTTTTTTTCAAGACTGCTCTCAGGAAAAAGATGGGGCACTACTATTCCACTGCCCCTTACATCACTTACTAACTAGTCAGGCAAATCATTTAAGCTTTATGACCCTCAGCCCCCATCCCCACTCCTCTAAAATAAGGTGATATTAGTATTATCTACTGCTAGTGTAAGAATTAAGTGAGGAAATACATATAAAGCATTTAGTAATATGCCTGACATACAGTAAAACCCCAATAAATGACAGCTATGAGAGCTATCATTTTTATTGCAATGCATGGCAATGACAGTGTTGCTGGAAAATAATTTGAAAATTACTCAATCCAGTTTACATGTGGTTAGGGAACAAGATAAAGGTGAAAAGTTAAAAAGGAAATAGATTTTGTTGAAGAATGGTTCCAGGTTTATAAATAGTCAACACCCAAGCACCAGGAGGTGTTTTATTTTTCTTATAAAATCCAACCAGTCTTCACATGAATAGACCCTGTGCTGACCTAAGCAGACTAGAGTTGCCAGATTTAGCAAATAAAAATACTGAATGCCCAGATACATTTGAATTTTAGATAAATTAATTTTTTAAAAAAATTTTAATGTTTTTAAATTTAGTTTTGAGAAAGAGACAGAGAGACAGAGATAGAGACAAAGACAGAGACAGAGACAGAGAATGAGCAGGGTAGGGGCAAAGAGAGAGGGAGACACAAAATCTGAAGCACACTTCCAGGCCCCGAGCTGTCAACACAGAGACCGACGCTGGGCTCAAACTCACAAACTGCAAGATCGTGACCTGAGACAAAGTCAGATGATTAACCAACTAAGCCACCCAGGCACCCCAATAATTAATAAGAATTAATTTTAGTAGGAGTATTCCATGAAATATTTGAAACATGTCCTTATTTAAAAAGGATGTGTTATATACCTGAAGATCAAATTTAACTGGGCATCTTCTATTTTATCTGGGAATTCTAATGAATACCCCAGCTGCAGAAATGAGATGAATCTAGATGATGTACCTAGAGCAACCTTCAAAACCATAAGTATAGACTGGGAGGCTGATGAGGATATTTAAAGAAAATGGACACGTGATATTTACTTTAACTGACTTGAGTTTCTTTTCCTTGAAACCAAAAAAGTTTCAATACCAAAACACTTACCTTGTCTGTTTTAAGTTTTCCTTCCTTAAAAGATGAAGGAATATACTCAAAAGGTTCTTGTAAAGAGAATATAGAAACTGAATGTGAAAGTGCTTTGTAAACTTAGGTTTGGGGGATTTCCAGGTAAAAATACTAGATTAAATACATGCT
Organism: Prionailurus viverrinus; assembly: GCF_022837055.1. Lineage (NCBI taxonomy): Eukaryota > Metazoa > Chordata > Mammalia > Carnivora > Felidae > Prionailurus > Prionailurus viverrinus. The sequence continues at coordinate 186,314,845 of NC_062561.1, read as the reverse complement.
CCCTCCAGAAACTCTTCTCAAATAAAAGGAAGGGTATTTTTTTAAGGCATGAAGCCAAGAGGTAAGGGAGAAGAGAACCCAAAAAGGCAGAGAAGAGACAATAGGAACCCCTCCAGTGCACCACACAGGTGAGTGACATTGTCTTCCACCTTCAAAACCAGACCAGCTAATACCATCAAGTGACTTCAGTCAACAGCAGATGGAGAACAATCCCCCAGCTAAATCCTATTCAAATTCTTGACCAACAAAATGATGAGAAATAATAAAATAGTGGGTATTTTAAGCCATTAATTTGGGGTGATTTATTACATAACACTGGAACACACCAAAAAAGGCAGAATGGGGCTGGTGTCACTAAGACATAGAATGCTATGGGGATATATGGGTGGAGACCCATTTCTAACTAAGCAAATTGGAGGAGTTTGCAAGGAAGGTAGCATTTCAGCTGGTCCTAAAGGATAACTGGAAAACAAGCATTTCAGATAGTATAGTATAAGCTTAAAGACCTTCTGTCTTCCAGATGGCTTTTGAGAGCTCTGGATACTAGTCTGAATGTTCCCTCAAATTATGAGGAAACACAAGAGTAAACTAAGAAGTAAGATCCCAAGTGGTAACAGGAAAGAAAAGTAACTCCATTAAAAATACTAGCTTCAAATCTAAAAATATATAATTATGAAAAATACATTATTTACCAATACCTTTCAAATATTGTTATCTGCAGAAAGTTTTCCTTAGCAGTGCAGAGACCCTGAACTTTTAATATAAGTATTACTGCTTTTACTTTTTATTGACTGTATTAGAAAAAGATCATTTCTGTTGCAACTGACAGAACACCAATTGAAATCAGCTTAAGCAATGAGACAACTTTATTGACTCAAGAAACTTAAAAGTTCAGACATGAAACTGACCTCCGAGAATTCAAATGAAAATTTCATTATCTCTCTCCTTCCTTCTGTGTGTCATGTGTGTGTTATTCTTTCCTATCATACAGAGGCTTCTGTCATAAGATGTTGAGGAGCCTATGACTTCAGATAAGACTAAGTCATCCCAGCTTAGTAAACCCAAAACGGAGACATTCTTGTTCACAAAACCTCCTTACTAGTATTTAAAATCCCAAGGAAGGGGGGCGCCTGGGTGGCGCAGTCGGTTGAGCGTCCGACTTCAGCCAGGTCACGATCTCGCGGTCCGTGAGTTCGAGCCCCGCGTCGGGCTCTGGGCTGATGGCTCAGAGCCTGGAGCCTGTTTCCGATTCTGTGTCTCCCTCTCTCTCTGCCCCTGCCCCATTCATGCTCTGTCTCTCTCTGTCCCAAAAATAAATAAATGTTGAAAAAAAAAAAATCCCAAGGAAGGTCTCTGATTGGTTGACTTGTTCACATGCCCACCTTTTGTCTAATCATTTTCACTAGCTGATAGGGTAATATGATTGGCCAGTGCCCAAAGAAGTAAGTTATTATCATTGTCATCCCCAAAAGAACCACTTGTAATGAAAGAATGACAGTTCCTACAAAAGAAGGGATAAGAGTGCTGTATATCAAAAGCAGAGTAGGGGAACCTGGGTGGCTCAGTTGGTTGGACGTCTGACTTCAGCTCAGGTCATGATCTCACAGCTCATGAGTTCAAGCCCCATGTCAGGCTCTGCACTGACAGCTCTGAGCCTGGAGCCTACTTTTGGATTCTGTGTCTCCTCTCTCTCTCTCTATCTGCCTCCACTCATGCTCTGTCTCTCTCTGTCTCAAAAATAAATAAACATTAAAAAAAAAGGAGAGTAAAAGTATTCTAACTAGATATGAAAAAACAGATGCCTAGCACATGGATACAATGACTCATTTTTTGTGTTTTTGGTTTTTGCCGAATTACAATTTAATCAATGAACCCTCAGACTTTTAAGGGCAGCAAAATTTCAATTCATTCCTAATGCACTCTTTCCTCATCCCACCTCTATTTAGCCTGGTTAACTCAAGACTTAAGAAATAATAGGGACACCTGGGTAGCTCAGTTGATTGGGCATCTGACTCTTGATTTTGGTGCAAGTTGTAATCCAGGGTCATGGGATAAAGCCCCCAATCAGGCTCTATGCTGAGTGTGGAACCTGTTTGGGATTCTCTCACTCTCTCCCTCTGCCCTTCTCCCCTACTCACTCTCCCTCTTTAACAAAAAAAAAAAAAAAAAAAAAAGATTTAAGATATCATAATCCTTGAGGGGCTAAACAACTTACAGATCACAAAGAAGGTCAATGAATAGACCTAGTGCCACATCTCACTGTTTCTGAATTCCTTACATGTGTAGCAAAGGCAAAGCATTCAAGCAAGGATACATACCTCTTGAGAATGCAAAATAAAAATATAGACAACAAAAATAACGTGAAGAATGGATACATTTTCCACTCCTGCACAGCAGATTTTATTTTCAAACATCTCATTCCCTCTCAAAAACTGCAGTGCAGATTTTGCAAACACTATGGGTTACATAAGTAGGATTATGTACTCTTCATGCAAACTCTGAAGCCAGCTGTCCATCCAGTTCTATTTCCCAGAGAGGAAAAAGGATTACTACACAGTTCCAACCCAATACTGGATAGACATTGATAAATTCTGACTGTCTCACTTCAAATTAGGAAGAGGAAAATATATTTGAAAAGTTCCTCTTAATGAAAGCAATGGCATTTTGATTGTGATCTGGGTTTTACAGTTATATATGCACATGTATATCAGCAATCCACACAATATAATTTAGTATCACAGGTTTCACTGCGTCCTCCCAAAATTCATACATTAAGTCCTTACCTCCCTTACCTGAGAATGTAACCTTATTTACTGATAGGGTCTTTAAGAGGTACTTAATTTATAACAAAGTCATTAACATGGGCTCTAATCTAATATGACTAGTATGCTTATGAAAAGGGGAAATTTGGAGTCAAACACACACACACACACACACACACACACACACACACACACAGAATGCTATGTGAAGATAAAGGTAGTGAGCAGAGAGATGCTTCTAACAAGCTAGGGAATATCAAAGACTGCTGGAAAACTACAGAAACTGGGAAAGAGGCATGGATCATATTCTCCCTCATGGTTTCAGAAGAAACCAACCAAGCTGACACTTGATCTTGGCCTCCGAACTCCCAGAACTGTGCAATAATAAACCTCTGTTTTTTTTTTTAAGCCACCTAATTGGAAGTACTTTGTTACACCAATTGTAAAAAACTAATATGCTAAGCAAGCAACTTCACATCATGGGAGTAGAAATAAAAGAGGGAATGTTTTATCTCTGAGAAACTTAATCTGTAATTATTGCATTCATCTTAATAAAAAAAATGGTTTAGTCTATACTCCCCAGACCAAGTAAAAGCCAGAAATTAAAGTTTAAATATCTTTACAACAGAGGCCAAAGATTCTCCTATGTTTTGTTCAGTAAAATCAGATTAGTGGAAGCAAAATTAGGTTCCTTCCTGGTACGGTACCTAAAGTATCCAGATAGTGGTCTCAATCCTAGACTTTGGTTGATCATTGTGAAGTAAACCTGATTTCAAGTAAAGGAGTTTATGGGGCGCCTGGGTGGCGCAGTCGGTTAAGCGTCCGACTTCAGCCAGGTCACGATCTCGCGGTCTGTGAGTTCGAGCCCCGTGTCAGGCTCTGGGCTGATGGCTCAGAGCCTGGAGCCTGTTTCCGATTCTGTGTCTCCCTCTCTCTCTGCCCCACCCCCGTTCATGCTCTGTCTCTCTCTGTCCCAAAAATAAATAAACGTTGAAAAAAAAAATTCAAGTAAAGGAGTTTAGATCCACTTTGACCAATAAGGCTTAACACCTCCATCAGTCTCTGTTCAATGGCCCATAGAGAAGAGACCATACAAAGGCAGGATTTTCCTCCCCTAACCTGGGACTATCTAATAAACAATCTGGACACAATGTGGATTTCAGTGTGTGACTGACTTTTCCCTTTCAGTTCCATGTGGGTTCATGTTTCTTCTTATGAAAGTGGTAGTGGGGGGGGGGGGTGGTTGGGGAGGCAGGGTAGAGATGACATTGGAAAAGCAAGTACAGCAATTCAAACCATCTATCTATGTGCCTGTGTCAGGTGAATGTCAAGACCAGTAGCTGCCTGGGAGAATATCCAGACTTTTTAACTTTTTTTTTAATGTTTATTTTTGAAGGAGAGAGAGACAGCAAATGAGCCAGGGAAGGGCAGAAGAGAGAGGGAGACACAGAATCCGAAGCAGGCTCCAAGCTCTGAGCTGTCAGCACAGAGCCTGATGTGGGACTTGAGCCCACGAACTGCCAGATCATGGCCTAAGCTCAAGTCGGAGGTTTGACCGACTGAGCCACCCAGGTGCCCCTATTTTTCAACTTTTCCATTCCAGATACATTGAAATCCCACTCAGACAAGAAAGGGAATCGGACTTTTACTAAAGAGATTATAAAGCTGATATCCCTGACCCCATAACTCCAACAAGTTTTTATATAAGCAAATGTTTAGTTTTGGCAGAACTATTTGGTCCCTAGCTCCTATGTTTTGGTCAATCTGAACATGAAATTTAATGGTTTCCCGAATAGGTAGCAAGAAGCAGGATGCAGTGAAAGCAGTTCTCAACTGGTCCTAAGGCAGCCTAGAAAGTTTGAGCCTTATTGTCATTTCAACCTCATTTGGGGTTACAGGCAGGCATATTAAATGCAGTTAAGTAATCTTATCTGCATCCTTCAAGAAACGAGAGGGTTCGAGGAGATGCATGTGGTCCTGTTCTTGTCTCTGTTGTCTTTTTTTAGAAAACAGGGCTATTTACCCAATTGCAGAAGCCCACTTAGGAATGCAAAGAGCATAATAGATGATGCTAAACTATGATGCTAAACTGGCATTCAAAATGGCAAATGCCAAGGTGTCTTATGTAAGTAGATGGTGAGCATTTGGAAAAGGTTTTGAGGTCAATAGGTTAGGAACAGAAATAAGACTGCAAAGCCTCAAGGAATCCCTTCAATTTTAGCTCTATCTCCTTCCCAACCCTACATAGTTCCCCCAGATGACACTCCTGTCACTTCAGGCTTGGCATGCCTGTCTGCAATACCAACCTTCCCTAGGATCCCACCCTTCACACTGCCTCTCAGTTTTGAAATTTGCTTCATTTGAGTTACTCTATTCATACCACATTGTTATCCTACCTTGACTTCACCCCTGAAGGTCATCTCTGTCTCATTCCTACATCCCAGCAGCAGCTTACCAGCCTGACGGCTTAAAGCCTTGGTTTGTTACTGCTATTTTGAGCTTGTTCTATATTAAGAAACATACATGATTTTATCCCAAATGCTAGTTCCTATTAATTGCTATAGACTGCTTCAGGTGCTATGTTAGGAAGGATTCTGAGGTCTCATCCTAACTTAGTCAGAAAAGGATGTCTTGGCTGTTAGAAATATTTGCCATAGTCAATGGAGAGGAAAATGGAAAAAAATCTGCTATATATCTGCCAAACATCCTCTATATTACTAAATCCTGTGCTTTGTTTTAGTTATTTCCTCAAACACACACACACGCACACACACATATACACACATAATTTTAAATGAGTGATTTTCGTTTTACGTTCTTATGTCTAGTAGTTCAACCCACGTAATCAAAACAATTTTAACCACATGGTAGCAGCCTGGTGTTGCAAGTCCAGACATTTGAAAATGGGGTTTGTGAAATTAACTTGTAAAAAAACAAGAGTAACGTAACAAATTATAAAACATTTACATGTACATTTATGTTTACTAACCACATTGCCTCAAAAGATCCGGAATAAAAACAGTACAAAACAACTCACTTTGATGGACTAGAAGGGGAAGAAGATATGGTCTAAGCATGGCATAAGGTCTGGGAGGTCAAGCCTAAAGAATGGAAGGTCTTTGCCACACCCGGTTTAGAATCACCCAAGGAGATCCTGGAAAAAAGGGAGGTACCTCTGAAAGAAAAAGACACCAAAATCAAGTTGCGTTAGTTCAGGGCTTTCGAGGGTAGATGCTAACTATAGGAAACATCTTGTGAATGAGATGGTATTAGACTCTGTCCCAAAATGAATAACCTTGAAATTGAAATCCACAAAAAGAAAAATCATATGAGTTAAAGCTTCCGTAGTCTATCTTTAAACAGAATTTTGGGGAAAAATCTATTTAAAACAAGCATTTAGAAAAGCATCATTTCCCTGGCATGATTATAATGTGCTTCATGTTGGCAGGAAGACTTCATTTCCAGTGATATTTTCCAATTGTTAAAATAAAAAAAAATCCCTGCCGCTTTCTTTGCAATCCATAATTTTGTATTTTTAATTTCGATAACTCAAGTGTCTCTAAGCAGAAATAAGCTGCATATTCATGAGCCCTGATTTGCTGTAATCATTATTTCTGAGGCTTTCTATCTGTGAAGACTCCAAGTACTTGAGTCCTTGTTCTCAGGCAATTATATCAGATTGGCTTGGAGCTGAGGGAGTTGGGAGACCCCACTTCTTCATTTTCTCTTTGAAGGGCTCTGTTGGTCTCTCTGAGGTCAACTTTCCTTGCTCCCAAACAGGGATGATAATTAGTTGCCTCAACACTGGCAGGAGAGATAAAAGTCTATTTAATATGTTAACTAGAGAACTGTTAACTTTTCATCAATCAGCCTTTGGTCATAGACAGCAAAGGGAAAACCAAAAAGAAAAAAAGGGTATATTAAATGAGCTGAGCAAAAAGTAAAGGAAGGAAAACATATATCAGCTATGTTTTGTATATGTGAAAAATAATGAATACAGAAATAAAAAATTAAAATAAAACATAGATAACCAAAGGGCAAAACAAAAATAATAAAATAAAATAACAAATTACTAGGAACAAAAGAAACATCTAGAAATCATCGATCTTCCTGTCTAAAACATGGCTTCTCTTGGTGGAAACAGCCCAGGTTTGGGGTTTGAAGAAATGGGAGTCTGAATGTCAGCTCTGCTACTTACCAGCTAGCTGTCCAAGCGCAAGTTCCTTAAGTTCTAGGCTCTGCTTTCTTTGTCAGGACTGACACCCCCAATCTATGAGGGAATAGTCACACTTCCTTCTAAAGTTTTGTTGGCAGACTTAAATGAGATGTCTCAAAGCGTGTAGTGTGGAGTCTAGCACAAAGTATGCACTCAGTGAATGCTAGTGCCTTGTTCTGCCTGATTTCTCTTTTCTCCCTTCTGGCTAAATAGCTATTCTGTTTTTAAAGGCCTTACAGCTCCTCTTAGCAACCATTCCAGATTATAACAAATGTCCCATTTAGGTAGTTCTTCCTAAAAGTACCAGAAGAGATCTCTAAACGTCATCTATCCCTTTGCCTGCGATTGGGCTTTCCTTGGGTATAATGGAGAGAGCACAAACTCGGGTTCAAAATTAGGCTCTGCTATTGACTTGAAAAATGACCTTGGATTCTCTAAACTTCAGTTTCTTCATCTGTAAAATGGGGGGTAAAATACCTATAACATAGGGTATTTTTTGGAATGTTTTTAACAATTGTATCAAAGGGCTTATTACAACAGTAACTGGACAAGACAATAAATGAACAATTAACACTTCATGTTGTGACATGTACTGTAGTCTTCCAACTTCCCCAAGAAAATGCTACCAAGAAGAAACAGCCCACATGGGGACAGTGTCCTTCCTTTCGGCAATTAGTTGGCCATAGTTATATGGCCACGTCATTCAGATCCAGAATCAGTTGGAATCAGTAGCTAGATTCCACCCAAAACCTCCATTTTTCAGATGTTTTAGTTAAAGCTTAGAGAGTTTAAGTCCCCTTCTGGAGTCACATAGCACAGGAAATCTGAGATTTTTAAGGCCATGTGATCAAAATAACTGTGGGTCTTAGGGCAACTGCTCAGCTTTCTAGAACACCATAAATCTGTGTCTTTAACAGTCCAATCCCAAACCATTTTTTCCTGTCTGTCAGTCTGTTTCTATATTTTTTAGGATAAGTTCAATTTGAAATATATGTTAGCAGCATATGAATTTGTTCACTGATTTATAGAATGAATCTCTACCAGGGAAACAATGACCTTTACTATGTAAACTCCTTGAAGATAAGGACTATGACTTAATCTTCAGATAGCTAAAAGTACTTAGTAAAATGCCTCCTAATCAGTATTCATCAAATAAATCATGGAGAATTATCTAATTGGGGCTCTCCCTTAGTTTTGTTTTTCCCCTGGCTCCTTCCTTGCTGTGTCATTCATGAAAGACAGAGCATCTCTTTCCCCCTCTAAATCTTCGCACTTGTTGTTCCTCTCCCTGCATCACTCTTCCCCACCGAGTCAATTAGTTGGCTCATTCTTCTTTCAGTTCTTGGTTCAAGCTCCACTTTCTCCCAGAGAACATCACAGACTTTCCTTTGTAAATGCCAGTTACTTACTATCCAACAACCCTGTAACTTCTTCCATTGTTCCCATTCCACTCAGAATGACCAGATGGTGTCGTTTACATGAGCTATAGGAAAACATTACTTATCTGACCTGTTCTCTGCTACATGCCTAGGGCCTAGCCTTGTTCCCAGCAGCCAGGAAAGACTAATACATATTCGTTGGAAAAGTGAGCAAAAGAATGCAAAGCAAGAACACAGAGTGAATTTCTGATCTAGTGTCAGGAATTCATGAACCGACTCCTATTTGTCTTCAGTTACAGAGTTAGAAACTGTGAACTCAGTGCACTTGGTTTTCTTTCCTCATTATTTAAAAAATGAATCAACTAATTAAAGCATTCCAGGGTGCAAGTTTAGCACGGTGGTGGATTTTGAAGGCTTCAAGTCCCACCCTGAGGCTTCAGCTTGATCCCAGGTGAACGTTAAGGCTCCTAAAAATCAAGCTTGGTGATTGCACTGGAGAGTTTTGTGTTTCTTTTGAAAATGGAGCCTCATCTGCGATTCAAGAGATGAGCACTTGCACTTTAGATCGTTCTTGTTTGGTTACAGAGAAAGAGCATGTCGATTCCCAGGACAATGATTAAAAAGGCATTTCCCCCTCTTCTAATCTTTCTATATGAGTGAATCAGATCTGACAGACCATTACAGCAGTACAGTACCCAGCTAACAATACTGGCTGAAAAGCAACTACCTTGCTTATTTTCTGTTGACTTAATGATGGGACAGGCACAAATGGAGCTTGCTGTTAGCTTTTAGTCCGTAATCCTGTCATACTGCTTAAACACTACCATATTGGCCATGTAGAAAGAGATAGCAAGCTAAAAATAAAAGCCGGCCCAGGTATTTTGAAACTACCACAAGGCCGTATTACTCTTACATCTAGAGTTTTCTTCCTCACATCATATAAATGAATCAAATGAAAATATACCCCACATGCCTCATTAAAAGTAATTTTTGTGGGGCACCTGGGTGGCTGAGTCGGTTGAGTTCCAACTTCGGCTCAGGTCAAGATCTCGCAGTTCGTTGAGTTCCAACCCCATGTCAGGCTCTGCGCTGACAGCTCAGAGGCTGGAGCCTACTTCAGATTCTGTGTCAACCTCTCTCTGCCCCTCCCATGCTCATGCTCTGTCTCTGTTTCTCTCTCTCAAAAATAAATAAATATTTTTAAAAAGTTTTCTTAAAAATGAAAGTAATTTTTGCTATATAAACATTCCTTTTTTAAAATTTATTTAAATGTCTTTTTTTTAATCTTTTTGAGAGAGAAAGAGACAGAGACAGAGACAGAGCATGAGCAGGGGAGGGGCAGAGAGAGAAGGAGACACAGAATCTGAAGCAGGCTCCAGGCTCTGAGCTGTCAGCACAGAACCCAAGGCAGGGCTCGAACTCACGAACCCCAAGATCATGACCTGAGCCAAAGTCAGTCACTTAACCAACTGAGACATCCAGGCGTCCCAGCTACAAAAACATTCTTAAGCATTTTATAAATTTCATCAAACTATATCAAATTTGTATCAGTAATCATCGTAAATTCCTATGAGGTGAGAAAATTAATCTAAAAAAGGTTGTCAAATTGAGTGAAATTCTATGACATACATTTCAGAATTATTATAATTGACAAAATATTGTGTTTTGTGAATATCTGGTTCAACATTTATTCCATTATGATTTTTTAGCTTTTTATTGTATTTTTGAGCCAATTAAAAGAATTTTTTTTTTCAGGTCTCAAACATAGCCCTTTAAAAAAAGCCCATAAACCCTAATCTCTTAGTAGATAAATCACTCCTGCATGTGCCTGATCCATTCAAAAGTCAGATTTAGAACTGATCACTTTCCATAGGTAATCGTTCCTCTACAGTAAAACCACCGGCAGATTAAACTGCAATTGTGCATAAAAACAAAATACATAATGTTTGATCTATGGAATAGAGAAATGAGTAGTCTGTTGACCCTATTTGGTGAAAGACTTAATGGAGATGAGATAATTTTGACAGACCTAAAGACAGAATCTACCAAATAGTAGGTACTCACAATCATTAGTCCTCAATTTAGTTTATATTATATACAGTAGCCAGAAATGTATCTATTTCCTCAACCTAAACCAAATATTCATGCACCTTCATTTGGTGGTGAAAGTGACTATATTCAAATATTTTACCTTAAATTTATGTTTCTTTTGTTTTCGACAATTTGGAAACTTCTGATACCCCAGAATCTTTTGTTAAAATTGTCATAACCGGTTTCAAAGAAACAGGTTGCACACTATACTTTCTTATATATACGTACAGTGAAAGGGCTCACAGTTATCAATACTTTCTGAGAAAGTGTATGTGGGGTGTAAATGAGAAGACAAAATAAGCCAGGGCATGGGATATCCATATTCTCATTTCCAAACAGTTTGGTATTAGCATTCGGTGTCATTTGAAGCAACCTTTTTAAATCACATTGGTGATTAGGTAATTTTCCTCTTCAGCTATCCAATTTTTCAGAAGCTCATCCCTTGAATTGAGTGTATTAATATTAAAGCTTGCAAAATAGCGACCTTGGAAAAAATGTATGCTCTGACTTTTCCCCTTTCAGAAGTGACTTCATAAGTGGCTGCAGCCCTCTGATGCCCAATCAGCTGAATCGCAATGACAATAATTAATATTTATCGAGCACATGTAATATGCCAACACTGTGCTTTACATACATTACTTCATTTAATTTCTACAGCAGCACTATGAAGCAGATACTCTCTCCATCCTATAAATGAGAGAACTGACACTTAAAGTCTAAGCAAGCTGTAAAATCTGACAGCTGGCAAACAGTGCAAGCCACATTAAAAGCCAAGAAGCCTACCAAAGAGCTCACACTCCTACCTTCCAGACTACGGTCACTTCTTCTCTTAAGGGGATAATTTAATCCGACTGATTATTTAACAGGCCCAGGTAAAATTCTAAGAGAATGGAATTTTTCTTTTTTTCAGTGGACCAATAATCCTGAGATTATGATATAAAAACACTACAGCCTGAACTCCCCAAACCTAAACTGATGCTCTCTCATTGTCAGATATTCAATAAGATTTAATTGGCAGTGTTATGCAGACAAAACCTTTCTGGATATGGCAAGGGTTGGGGTGTCCAGGCATCCTCATATCGACGGCATCAGCTTAAAAGATGTACGCTAAGAAAGCTACAGCTTTTAATCTTCAACGTAAATATTGATTGACCTCTTTTTTCCTCCAACTTTTCAAAAAGATATGGAAAGAAAATAAAAGGGTGAGCCAAGCTGAGAACACGATCCAGAAGAGGGGGGAAAATACCACTATCGGGTGCTGCTTGGTTTCACGTTTCTCCAGTGAACTACTCTATCCTGATAGCTATCTGAATAACTCCACTTGACTTGGGTCATTTGTCAGGGAAACTGATAGCCATAGAACTGGGAATATCCTTTTGAACTTGCAAAAGTCTGCATTATCTTCTTGAAGCTTCCTTTTGCATCTTTTGTAAACACAAGAAAGGGAAGCACAAAAAGGTTCACTAGGATTCAGCAGAGTTCCTCATCTACCTTGGTGTTAGCCCATTCAAGCTGCTGTCGCAAACACCACACACTGGTGCCTTACCAATCATAGAAATTAGTTTCTCATAGTTCTGGAGACTGAAGGTCCAAGATAGGTTACCCCCATGGTCAGGTTCTGGGGAAGGCCCTATTCCAGGTTAGACTGCCAGCTTCTCACTGTGTCCACACAAGGTAGAAGGGGTGAGTTAGCTCTCTAGACCTTCTTTTATAGGGGCATGGATCTCACTCCTGAGAGCAGAGCCCTTGTCACCTAATCCCAAAGGCCCCATCTCCTGATACCATCACATGGGGCAATGGGATTTCAACATGTGAATGTGGGAGGACACGAACATCAGACCATAGTACTTTCCTAGATAGGTATAATCTCACTCCCTCCTCCCTCTCTCTCTCTCTGTCACACACACACACACACACACACACACACACACACACACGCAAAATAACCTTTATTTACTTCACAATTACATGCGCACTCCAGCTACCTAAGGGCTTTTATGATTCTAATATGTATACATTTCCACATGTTTTCATCAAACATTTACTGAATTCCTATTACGTCCTAGATGCTATGAAACAACATCAAGTATACAACATAAATAATCTATAGTTCCTATTGGATTTTGGAGAGTCTTTGTTTAAGGAGACATTGAAAAAAAAGGTCAATTTTTTTGAGTACTTACATGTCCAGCAGAGTGATTTCCATTTATGCTATCACTTAGTCATCACAAGAGCCTCATGATGTAGATAATAATTTTTTTTTCCATTTTCCAGTTGAGGTAACTGAAGCTTACATAAGGCAAGTAATGACAAGATCCAGGTGATGAATTATTGCCACTATAACTAGTAGAAGCTCACATATATATTAAGCACTTACTGTGAGCCAAGAATTGTTCCAAGCACCTTCCACGGATTAGTTTATTTACTCTTATTATCTCCCTTCTACCAATAAGGAATCAAGAGCACAGAGATGTTAAATAAGTTCTCCAAAGTTACCCAACCAGCAGATGGCTGAGCTGGGAGGCAAACCCCAGCATTACGATACCAGTTGTTCTTAAAAACTCACAGACTCGGGGCGCCTGGGTGGCGCAGTCGGTTAAGCGTCCGACTTCAGCCAGGTCACGATCTCGCGGTCCTTGAGTTCGAGCCCCGCGTCAGGCTCTGGGCTGATGGCTCAGAGCCTGGAGCCTGTTTCGGATTCTGTGTCTCCCTCTCTCTCTGCCCCTCCCCCATTCATGCTCTGTCTCTCTCTGTCCCAAAAATAAATAAACGTTGAAAAAAAAAAAAAAAAAAAAAAAAACTCACAGACTCAAGTCTGACCATCCCCAAATTCATGCTCATCACCATGATGAAACTGAAAAGCAATGTAGGGCGTCCTTAATTATGATAATGTGTTCATCTTCCTGGTCAGAATACTAATGAGAGAAGAAAACTTAAGGACAACAGTTTATTTCAACAGATAATAACCGTCTTTTGGAATGCTGTCTGATCTCAATCTATAAATTATACTCAGAAGTTATAAAATTCAGAAAAAAAAAATAGGGCTCCACTAAATTGCCATTACCTGGTTCAGTTTGCCACCTATTTTTCCTGTTTATAACAAAGGAGTGAGTGACTAATAGTCAATTACTACATAATAATGCTTTCCACCTATGAGTAGTATATTGCATATGCTCCATGAGAGCAAAAGTTAGGTCCATTTTTACTCCCCATTTCGTTTGGCAAGTTGGGCATCATGATTGGCACATAGTAGCCCCTCAATAATTTTTTATTGGCTATATGTGGAGAAACCTTTCTGAACAAGCACTTAAGAGGATTTCCAGAGCTGGGACTAGGGCAAATGAGGCACCCACCTTGACTGCAAAATTTAAGGAGGCACCAAAAAGCTGCTTTTGCCTCAGGCTCCAAGTTGGCTTAGCAAGGCATTTAACAGATCCTGCCTTTACAAAAAAGTTTGGTACTTTGTTCATATGGATTATTGTACATTTATTTTTTCTCTGCCCTTATTAGATGCATTCTGGTTACACACAAACTCAATAAAAGCAATATAAGGCAAGAATATAAAGAAATGACTCAGACATGGATCCTATCTTCCTGGACTCACAGGGAAGTAGATTATTTTATTGTGAACACAAATATAGTATAGAGTAGAAAGGGATGCATGCCATAAGAAAATCATACCTAAATTTCTATTATTTTTGAAGCAAAAGGGTCAGAATTATAACATCCAGTTGGAATCAGAAATTTTTATTTCTAAATCCTAACTAAACTGATTTCTTTTCTATACTAAATCTAGAAAAGACTCAAATGCCATCCCACAAATAAAACCAGTGAAACTTCTTTTTTTTTTCTTCTTTTCAATGAAACTTCTAATGTTGGAATATGGAGAACAGTTATTTTAAAACCTTATGTGTGATTCCTATATTAGAAAACTTGGAGCTCAATCTAGCTGTAATTTACTGAGATTGCAAAAAACCTACTAATTCTCAAGGATTTAGTGAGAATAGTTTACCATTCAGTTAAGCTAACCTGGGCTCCAAACTCAGTTCTACCTTTAGGCTGGGTGGTCTTGGGCTAATTGCTAAACTTCTCTGACCCGCAGTTTTCTCCAATGTAAAATGAGAGGTAATAATACTTAGTTCATAAGGATGTTATGAGAATGAAATGAAACAATTTATGTAGAGTGCCTGGCGCGTGGTGGTTACCGAGGCAGTGCCCCCACGGGTTTAATTAAAGCTTTGGCTCTCTGCCTCTCAGTGAACAAAAAACTTTGAGTGTCATAATTAATGGAAGAAGTCCAAAGGAATAGAATGTCAAAACCACGAGCCAGATAGAAACGAATGAGCTGGCATCCTTTCCAAACTCTTGGCTTTTTTTTTTTTTTTCCTCCTAAATTTAGATTTTTCTGAGTGCTTGAAAAGTGGCCCGAGGCTGCCATCTAGTGGTTGAATGAATGAACACCAAGCCCTTGTATTTAAGAACCAGAGCTATGAATCCTTCCAAAGGGGCTTCTAATGTAAAAAAACACCTCCTCCACACAAGACTTGATTGGCAGCAAAGTGCCAGCTTCCTTGAGCACAGAAGTAAAGCTACTGACACATTTTCCTTGAGTTCTCTTCAACTCTGTGCCCCACATTTCCAAAGGTCTTGGCCCCACCATCCTGTGAAAACCTAGGTCAGCCACCTATCACCTTGAAAAGACTGAGTAATTTACACTGTTATTTCTAAAATTTCCTAATGCAAGGTCATTCCATGAGATATGTGCACTTTAATTTTTATTTAATTTGGATTTTCTTCTATTTTGCATTTCGTTTTATTCTGCATTCAGTTAAGGACACAATTGCTTCAAGGCCCTGGCTCTCAAACTATGGTAGGTATCAGAATCATCCTGAGGGCTTTTTAAAATACAGAATACTGGACCCCATTGCAACACTTTTGGAAACATGGATTTCTAACGAGTTCCCAGATGATACAATGCCATCGGTCTGGGGGATCACAGTTTAGTCCCCACTTCTAATGACAGAATTTTATTTTTTAAAGGAGCTCCTTTACAGACTTTCTTATGCTATTTCCTATACTTCTGAAATCCATCCATTCTCTCCATCCCCACAACCACCTCTGCACTAGTGACCGCTGCCTCTCTCCTCTACTCCTGCAACAGTCTCCCTCAGTTTTGCCCCCTCTAGCAGATTCTTCATATATAGACTTAAGTCATCAAAAGCGTATCACTATCCAGCCCCATCAAAGGCTTCCAATGGACCTCAGGACCCAATTCAAACATATCCTTCAAGACCTTTTATAATCTAGCCCCTACTTTATGTCCATCCCACTCTACCCAGTTCTGCACGTTACTCATTGTGCTCCTTCTAGCCTAGTGGTTCTCAAAGTGTGGTCCCCAGATGAGCAGGATCAGCATCACCTGACAACTTGTTAGAAATGCAAATTCTTCAGCCTTCTTAGGCCTGCTGATACAGAACGTTTGGGGTAAGTCGCAGCTGTCTACATTTAACAAATCTCCAGGAGATCCTGATGCAGCCGACGTTTAAGAACCACTGCCCCTGCCATCTTCAACCATTTGCCAAACATGTCATACCTTCCCTCTCACTGCCAGTTTTGCACATGCCTCTCCTGGAAGCATTCAGCCCTACCGCCTACCATGACAAGTCCTCACTGCTCCTTATTTATGTTAATCACTTCTTCCCAGATAATTTCCCTGTCCTCCAGTCTAGATTCCAGGCTCATGTTAGGAATTTCACAGCACCCCGCACCTCCCTCAGCACCCAAGTCATTACTATAATATAATGTAAGTTGAGTGCTCACATGTCTCCATCCTTGTCCAGGTGCTGACTACTTTTTATCATATGCATATTGTATCTCAAATGCTAGGGCAGGGCCTGGCTCAGAACAGGTGTCCAGTATTTGTTGAATGAATAAGTATCACATGAACAGTTGCCTTCTCCACTTGGCACCATACATAAGACATAAAAAAGATGAGTAGTGATGAGTAAGATATTTTCTCACTCAGACGTTATCTGGCCTTGGAAGAAGCTCATTGATTTCAAAGTGAATTGTGAGTAGCTCTGGTCTGAATAACCTATTGCTGTTGTAAGTCAGCCTTAGAATAACAATGTGACGTGAGCAACGCTTTGTTTAAGTTCAACCAACACACTGAGGTCTTATGACCTCAGTCAGGCACTGAGCGAGGAACACCAAATCTAAGGAGCACCTAATCTCTCATGCGTTACAAGCCCACAAACAATTAGAATAGTGCCACAGGATCACGGGGGAGGTAGAAATAGTGTGGACCATTCTGGAAAGTCTTCAGCAAGAAAAGTGAGTTAAGCCATTGTAATTGGTTGAATAATGCCCCCCCCCCCAAGAGATATATTTAAGTCCTAACATCCAGTTTCTGTGAATGTGATATCATTTGGAAAAGGGGTCTATGCAGATGTAATTAAGGATCTTGTGATGAGATCACCCTGGATTTAGAGTGGGCCCTAAATTCAATGACTAGTAGTATTCTTCTAAAAGAAAGGAGAGGGAGGGTGGGTGGCTCAGTTGGTTGAGCATCCGACTTCAGCTCAGGTCATGATCTCACGGTTCGTGGGTCCAAGCCCTGCATCAGGCTCTGTGCTGACAGCTCAGAGCCTGGAGCCTGCTTCGGATTCTGTGTCTCTCCCTCTCTCTGCCCCTCCCCTGCTCGTGCTCTGTCTCTCTCTGTCTCTCTCTGTCTCTCAAAAATAAATAAACATTAAAAGAAGAGGGAGACTTGAGAAGAGGAGAAATGAGGAAAAGGTCACGTGAGGATCGAGGAAGAAGCTGGAGTGACAGGGCAAGGAATGCCAAGGATTTCTGGCCCCCACCAGAAGCTGGGAGAGGGGCTCAAAGTCTCCAAAAGGAACCAATTCTGCCAACATCTTAATTTTGGACTTCTGGCCTCCAGAACTGTGTGACAGCATAAATTTCTGTTGTGTTAAGTCACCAAATGTGTGATAATTTGTAACGGTGGCCCCAGGAAACTAAAACAGCTTTGAAGGGTGAATTGAAAGTAAGCTGCTAGTCAATGAAAATGGAAAGCACAAAGGTACAATCTCATTAAATCATGTGTTTCCCCCCACACACACACAAAAAAATCCAGTGAATAAATGAGCAGAAGACATGAATAGACACTTTTCCAAAGAAGACATTCAGATGGCCAACACACACATGAAAAGATGCTCAACATCACTCATCATCAGGGAAATACAAATCAGAGCCACACTGAGATACCACCTCACACCGGTGAGACTGGCTAAAATGAACAGGAAACAACAGATGCTGGCGAGGATGTGAAGAAACGGAAACGCTCTTGCACTGTTGGTGGGAATGCAAACTGATGCAGCCTCTCTGGAAAACAGTGCGGAGGTTCCAGGAATACAGGAGTGCTGATACATAGGGGCACTTGTACCCCAATGTTTATAGCAGCACTTTCAACAGTAGCGAAATTAATGGAAAGAGCCTAAGTGTTCATCAACTGATGAATGGATATAGAAAATGAGGTTTATGTATACAATGGAATACTACTTGGCAATGAGAAAGAATGAAATCATGCCATTTGCAGCAAGATGGATGGAACTGAAAGATATGCTGGGTGAAATAAGTCAGAGAAGGACAGGTATCATTTTCACTCATATGTGGATCTTGAGAAACTTAACAGAAGACCATGGGGAAAGGGATGGGGGAAAAAATAGTTACAGAGAGGGAGGGAGGCAAACCACAAAAGACTCTTAAAAACAGAGAACAGGGGCGCCTGGGTGGCTCGGTCGGTTAAGCATCCAACTTCGGCTCAGGTCATGATCTCACGGTCCGTGAGTTCAAGCCCCGCGTCGGGCTCCGTGGTGACAGCTCAGAGCCTGGAGCCTGTTTCAGATTCTGTGTCTCCCTCTCTCTCTTCCCCTCCCCTGTTCATGCTCTGTCTCTCTCTGTCTCAAAAATAAATAAAAGTTAAAAAAAAAAGAGAGAACAAACTTGGGGTCAATAGGGGAGGAGAGAGGATAAAATGGGTGATGGGCATTGAGGAGGGCACTTGTTAGGATGAGCACTGGGTGTTGTATATAAGCCAATTGACAATAAAATACATTCATAAGAAAAATCATGTGCTCTGAAGACACCAAGAAATCTAATGATAGAACCAATAAATCCACTCAAAAGGTAGGATATCACTGGCTTGTGCAGGGCTGTGAATCTTATGCTGTGTTAGAAACTGGAATCATATTAAGAGGTATTGGATGTTATTACAGGCAGCAAGCTCAGAAATAGGAGAATTATAATAGCTATTATCATTGCTCTTAACCAGACACAGGAGAGGAAAGGAACACTTTAATACCAGCCAGGCCTTGAACCCAATCTCAAGAGCAGAAATCTAGTAATCAAGTTGAACCAGGTAGAAGCTTTCTTTCTCCTAAGCCTCAGACCAAAACAGACTCTGAGGCCTGTTCTCCCTATTTACTCCCTCAACTTCCAATGCTCTTTGCCACTATGTTGCAATGAAAGAAAACTGTTAAAATCTAAACTGAGGCACCTTAACATTTTCAAAACTTAAATTGAGCAGACATTGATTGGAATCAGGCAGTGCCAAACGGTCAGTGGTTAGGAGTTGCTCCACTGACAGGCACTAGGGGAGAGGTTTTTAGAGAGGAGACCTAGAGGCAAAGAAGGAAATTATTTGATTGGTGATAGCTTAAGTGCTTGCCTTATTTGGGAATGCCTGGTTGGCTGTTTGTGATTGTTCTTCAGTTTGATTTTCTCAGGTTCCAGTGCATTGGCCCTAGCTCAGGTTTTGGTTTGCTCAGCAGGCTAACAAGCATTAGAGGTACCCCAGTCTAACGGCCAGCTTGTGTAATTACTTTAACAAAACCAAGCCCACACCCTGTGGCACCACCAAAAATGGAGCCAGAGAGTTCCAGAAGGATTGTGTTTACTGGCACTGGGGCACCTAGGCCATTGTTCTGGGACTGGCTTCAATATGGAAAAAAGAGATGGTTAAGAACAGTTACACCCACTCTGGTACATGTCACTGCCCTCTCAAACTTGCCACAGGTTGCCTGTTGTAAATTTTACATATATAAATACACATGTATACTTACACACATACTATGTACACACAGATATATGTATGTATATATATATATATATATATATATATATATACACACACACATATATATATAAAGCAAATACAATTTGCATTAAAGAATTTCTTTATTACTTCCTATTTACTGAAGGGTTCTTTTCTTTTCTTTTTAGCTAAAATCACAGTTACTTCATAGCTAGCACACAGGATGGTATCTAAATGGTTGAATTCTAGGCTTTTGAAAACATTCACTTGTTAGTAAGATACTCTCTATCTTCTTCGACAGATCCTGTAAAGTACTTAATTGTGAAATGTTGTTTGCTCCTAGCATCTTTTCATAAATAACTGCAAAATAAGCTATTTCAAATGAAAAGAAGATAAACAGTGATATTTTTAACCCAAGAAAGAACTCTTCAGTCTACTTACTTTGAAACACATGATCTGTCTTAGGCAAGATTTAATTTTATCCTGAAGGTGGTCCTTCTCAGCCTCCAAACCAAATGCCCCCATCATCTTATCCCCAGAAATGTCATTCGTACTACACCCTGAGCCACAGGACTCACCAGTCTGGATTTGATCCATCTCCCCGACTAAGTCATGTGGCGCTCACACATCCGTGATCCTCCTTCCTCTGTGACACCTGCCAACACAGCCGGAAGCCCTTGATCAACATAAGACGTGAGAGGCAAGGGAAGCAGGTCCTCTCTGAGCCAGTTCCTGCAATGACAATGTAGAGCCAAACTCAAACGGAGTCATTTATGTCAGGGAAAAAATGGAGACGGTCAATGCAGGTGTATAAAAAAGAACAAAAGTTAACCTCACCTCACAGGAATTCACAACTCTCCTCAGAGATCAGCAGAGGATGCCAGCCAAACCCCAAACACCAAGGCTCTTTACAGCATCTCTGGACTTCCTTGTTGCCCTGACTCAGCCACCCTATTCCAGATAAGGAAAAAGACCACCTGGCAACCAATCAGCTGAACAAGCCAGATAACTTCTGCATTTATCCTATAAAAGTCCTTCAGTCTGTGAGCAACTTGGAACTCATTGCTCCATAGTCTTGAGTTTCAGGGCTTGCACGTCAAAACTGTTGCAATGAACTCATCTTTCTGCTTTGTTTTGCTCAGTATGCAGAGTTTGGTTTTGCACAATAACCTGGTTCCTGGAGAAAGCAGGGACCACAGGAGAGAGCATGTGCTCCATTAGTCTTTGCCTGCCCCATACTAGTCTATATCATCTAGACTCAACCTGCCCTCACCCCTTTTCCCATTGTGCTGTTTAAACTCACTTCTACTTCTCGAACACTATAATGCCCCCCCCCCATAGTTCTAAACGTCAAGGGCCAACAAACCAAAGTTTTCATAGCAATAAATAGTCTGCCCTCTCTGCAGCGAAAAAGATCAAGTCTCTTTTGGTTCAACAAGCCTTAAAAACATCCTAGTTTCATTTTAAGTCAGGCCATAGTGAGACAGGGGGACAACATCTAAAACATACATGTTCTATGTGACACTTAATTGTCCAAGTATGTAAGAAATTTCGCATGTATTTCCCTTTAACCCAGCTCTGTCATCATTTCCTTTTCCAGAGTTACATGGGAATCTTGGGAGCTTACCAGCACCTGAAAAATCAACAGAAGTCATCTAATCTTCAGTCCATTGTGACTGTTGCCACTATCCTCACTGTCTGCTTTTGCAGGACCCCCTGAGGTGGGCAGTTCCACTGCTACCATGTAAATGGTGCACAAGGGACTTTGCCTACCTAGCTCAGTAGCCCCAGAATTCTGCTTCCTGGCAATACTGATTTTGCTAGACTTCTGTACTACCCTAGAATGAGTGGACAAAAGTTAACAACCTGCCTGCTACTTCTGTCTCTATGAATTTTCTCCAGTGAACACTGCTGTCCCAGATCTGATGTGTATGCTCTCTGGTTATCCGCCTTTGCATGTACATCGCATCCCCTGTGCCAGAAAAAAAGGGGAAAAAAATGAATCTCTGGAGTAAGAATCACTTCATTCTTAAAAGAATCTTGTATTATCCAATACTCCAAAGCCATGCAAAATGACTAAGGGCATTTTGGGGGCAACTGGGTGGCTCAATTGATTAAGCATCCAACTCTTGATTTTAGCTCAGGTCATAATCTCACACATCAGGCTCTGCACTAACAGCACACAGAGCCTGCTTGGAATTCTCTCTCTCTCTCTCTCTCTCTCTCTCTCTCTCTCTCTCTCTCAAAAAATAAATATTTTTAAAAAAAGACTAAGGACACTTTGGACTTCTCCTAAGGTGGCTGACTGAATACAGGTGTTCCGTAAACAATAGTAAAATAAATACAATAGTAAATCAATAGTAAAATAAATACAAACAATATCATTCTAAAATGCAAAGGGAATGGAAGGAAGCTGATGAAGAAGTTAACACATTTTTGAAAGATGAAAAGCTAACTGATTCACCGGAGTGGAGAAAGCTTAAAACCTGACTTCAGGAAAAAGATTATACCCCCAAAGGAAACCTATTCAGTCAGAGAAAGACAGAAAGACAAAAGGAAGGGAGGGAAAGGAGGGACGGAAGGAAAGAAAGGAAGAAGGAAGGAAGGACACAGATGTAAGGGTAGGGAAGGGAGAAAAGGAGAAGAGAGAAGCACACAGGAACTGAAGGCTCCAGGTACCTCAGAAAACAGAGTGAGATGTGGTGATCATTTAAAAATCTGTATAAGGAGTCATTAAACCCCCATATCCCCATGACCACACCACAGCCAGGAATTTACTTTTCCCAGACCACCACAGGACACTGCAGGACTTATTCTATAAAGACACTGAAGCAGAGAGATCCTGGACTCTGGAACACTGGGCACTGAGGAGAGAAGGGGTAGGGCACCTAACTGGAAACAGGGGGACTAAGAATTCCCCCTCCCTATCTCACTCCCAAAACACTGTCAGCTAAACTTTTTTTTTTTTATTCTGCAGGCATAATATTAGAGGATCCCTTGGTGGAGAAAATGAATGCTCACTAAGAAGTTCTATAATAATTTTTGAAAAAGGTTTGGGGATATATCCCCAGTTGTCTGATCACTAACACAGCAGAGGTCATTACGTGCAATCACCTTGGTATAACTGACATTTTGGACCATACTATTCTTTGTTGTGGCACCTGTCCTGTGCATTAGAAGATATCTGGCAGCATCCCTGGACTCTGCCACTAAAAGACATAGCTCTTCCCCAGTGGTGACAATCAAATATTATTCCAGGAGCAACTTGGTGGTTCAGTCAGTTGAGCATCCAACTCTTTTTTGTTGTTGTTGTTAAGGTTTATTTATTTTTTGAGAGAGAGAGAGACAGAGCACAATCAGGGGAGGGGCAGAGAGAGAGGGAGACAAAGAATCAGAAGCAGGGTCCAGGCTCTGAGCTGTCAGCACAGAGCCCAACACGGGGCTCAAACTCACAGACCACGAGATCATGACCCGAGCCAAAGTCAGATGCTTAACCAACTGAGCCACCCAGGCGCTCTGAACATCTAACTCTTGGTCTCAGCTCAGGTCATGATCTCACAGTTTGTGGGATAGAGCCCCTCATCAGGCTCTGTGCTGATAGCATGGAGCCTGCTTAGGATTCTCTCTCTCCCTCTCTTTCTCTGCCCTTCCCCAGCTGTGCATGCTTGTTCGCTCACTCTCTCTCTTTCTCTCTCTCAAAAATAAATAAATAAACCTTAAAAAATATTCCAGACATTGTGAAATGTCCTCTGGGGGGCAAAATTGCTCTTAGATGAATGATTGCCCACAGTCCATTTAAAAATACAAAATAAAATATTAAGGTAAATGCAAGAAGAGGCAGTTACAATGTTCAGTGCTTTGTCTCTAATGAACATAAGCAAGGGATGAAAAGTGGGGTAGGGGATTTGAGTCACAGAAGTAGATGGAATTAGCTGTTACTGTAAGTGCTAAGAAGACAAAGAGGATAACTGTCAAATGTATAAGACCAATGATGTAAAAACTTAGAAAAAATTGTTTTTCTTTTGGGAACTAGGGAGTTCTTCACTGAAGAAGCTGTGTTTGAAAACTATCTTAAAGGGCCATAACGATTAAGAAGGGTAGAAAAAAGAAGGTGGAAGACATTTCAAGCAGAGGAATTTATATTTAGATCACACATGCAAGTCAGGGAAAACAGAATCAATGTTACTGGAGCAGTTACGGGGGAACAAGATGACAATTCAGTTTCTTCCACAAGAAAACAGAGGGCTGCAGAGGTGCATTGTCACTTAACAGTGACATGTTAGGTCATGTCAGACTCTAGCATTCTAGAAATCTGCTGTAATTCTAAACTTTTTTAAAGGAGGGTGTGAACTCTAGTATTTGGGACTAGGAAGTGTCTACAGGATTGTAGTCTTGGAGAGAGAATTAATGTTTCAATATCCAAGTTTTAGGGGTGCCTGGGTGGCTCAGTCAGTTAAGTATCCAACTCTTGGTTTCAGCTCAGGTCATGATCTCATGGTTCATGGGTTCAAGCCCCGTGTTGGGCTCTGCACTGACAGCACAGAGCCTACTTGGGATTCTCTGTCTCCCTCTCTCTCTGCCCCTCCCCTGCTCAAGCTCGCTCACTCTCGCTCTCGCTCTCTCTCAAAATAAATAAACATTAAATAAATAAATAATTGAATATAGGTTTTAGAAAACTACCAACATGAAGAGCATTGATTTAGGATGTCCTCATTATCTGAGCATAATTAATAACAGGAAAACAACATCTATTAAAAGTGGAATAGAAGTTCATATTAAATAATGAGAAAAAATTTTTTATAGAGACATTCATAATGAGAAGAGAAACCAAAGATTGTAATTTTATCTTATATTTAAAAGTTAGTTTGTAATTACAAATATGTCCTAATACAACAAACAAAAAATGAATTAAGGATTGATTTTGTTTTAGTTCTGGCATGATTCTTTTGATAAAGTTGATGAGAGTCCTAAGTCAGTATTTCCTTCATATTCAATTTTAAAATTTTTGCAAAATATACTAGAGTTTCATCAATTTTCCCAAGGGCCCCTCCTTATCCTTTGATATTCAAATCATTCCCTTCTGAATTATCTATCCTGTCATCATCCTTTTTACAAGGTTTGCAACTTAATTTTGTAATCCATCTGTGTCCTATTTACATTATATATTATGCTTGACAAAGACATTGACCTGATGGGTGGGCTAGACACAAGTGTTAATGAGTGAAAGAATCTTTGAGATGAGACTAATTTCATAAGTGCTTGGTTCATTAGTGAATATGTTCATATTATGTCTACTATTGTAACTGGGGGTAACTTGCGTCAGCACTTATGTAACAAGAACTCCCAGTACCTACCACAATGGTCTTGAGCTTACATATAAGATAAAGGCTCTGTTGTCTGGGGCAATGACAAGGGAGAGTTAGTCAAACATTCTGGTTAACTGATAGTATTAGGGTTTACTTAACCATTAACCTAAAACTCATGGGAGTAAACAAAGAAAAACAATGTCTCACTATAACAGTCTGTGACTAAGAGCATGAAGAAACAGACTCCTTCTTAAATCAGAATAATTAGCTGTCACAACCCAATATTCACTTAATGCTCTGTTCCAGTGAGTGTCAGCATTTGGTACTGGTAATTAGACTAGAGTTTGCAAAAAATATCAAAAGTATTCATTTGTAGAACTTTCTGATTGGCAAAGTGACAAACAGTATAAATTTGGAGTAGTTCTTTTTCCCCCAGTTACAAGTAACTTTCTCGACAGGTACATAGTAGAAATAATAATAAGATCTGGTTACCAAATGTAAATCACTTAGACCTTAAGTTCAAAAACAGCATGAATAAGGCACTGTTGATATTCTCAGCACTCAGTTCCAACAGAATCACTCTCCACAGAATTCTAGATGACCTTCAAATCCATGTCCTTTTCTGCTTTCCTTGACATAATATTTTTTCAACATTCATCTTTCAAACTGTCTAATCTTTACTACTTTTATAATTAGGTAGCTTCAGAATTTAAAAAAAGAACCCACACTGATAACATCCTGACCATTCTGGATGACAGTATCTCTACACAAGTTTAGGCAGCAATGATAAGGAAACTTATTAGAACATTCTCTTCAAGGGGCGCCTGGGTGGCGCAGTTGGTTAGGCATCCGACTTCAGCCAGGTCACGATCTCGCGGTCCGGGAGTTTGAGCCCTGCGTCAGGCTCTGGGCTGATGGCTCGGAGCCTGGAGCCTGTTTCCGATTCTGTGTCTCCCTCTCTCTCTGCCCCTCCCCCGTTCATGCTCTGTCTCTCTCTGTCCCAAAAATAAATAAATGTTGAAAAAAAAATTAAAAAAAAAAAAGAACATTCTCTTCAAATCTTAAGATTAGTGAGTTTTCAAAAATAAATTCTACTTTGCAAGACTTTGCGTAGACAGCTTGACTCACATAGTCCTTAGAAAAGCTCATTGTTCCCTTTTTGAACTGGTCCATGTATTATAGAATATGTGGTTGCCTACCTAATGTTACTGAAAGGGCTGTCCAACTATCTCTGCCAAAACTGTGTTTTATTGCCTGAAACTCCCATTTTGACAATCATTTCTTTAGATTTTTAATATTGCCTTTTCAGAATTTGTATATTGCCATTGTGAGGTATGAAGATTGTATTTCCAAAAATAGCCACAGCAATATTCCTGGCCTTAAATGCTCTCCCAGAACCTTGCAGCCATATATCAGTAAGCAGAGCCTATTTTCCCTGTCCTTGAAGTGGACTAGGCTACTTGGCAAATAGAGAACAACAGAAGGAATGTGGCATGACTTCAGAAACTAGTTCATACAGACCATATGGCTCCTGCCTGCTCTCTAATCTCTATCTCTCTTTCTTTATGTGCTCACCCTTGGAACCCAGCCACCAGGCTATAAGAAAGCCCAGCAGTCATATGGAAACATCACATGCAAGTATTCTGGTTACAACCAAAGCTGAAGTCCCACCCAGACAGCATTAAGGCCACACAGGTGAGTGAGTGAGTGAGTGAGTGAGTGAGTGAGTGAGTGACCCTTCAGAGAATTACAGCTATCAGTCTCTGAGCCACTCTAGTCTACTCTGGCTGAGTATGGATTTGTTAGTAAGTAAATGGCACACTGTTTTAAGTCACTTAGCTTTGAGGTAGTTTTTGTTGTTGTTGTTTAATGTAGCCATAAATAACCAATAGGAAAAACACATTAATATTGGTACAGGTTAAATTCTCAGATTAGCTAGCCACTTTGTGGTAAATATAGGGAACATGAGGGATTATAACATGAAAAGAAAAAGGAAGAAGAGAAATGATTTATCTAAAGCAAAACCTTTTCTGTTTATGTTGGGTAGAGAAACTATAAAACTCTTAGAAGAAGACACAGGGGAAAAGCTTCACAACGTTGGATTTGGTAATGATTCCTGGATGTGACATCAAAAGCATATGCCACAAAAGAAAAATAATAGAAAACTGGATTGCATCAAAATGAAAAACCTTGGTGCATGAAAGGACACTATCAACAGAGTAAAAATGCAGCCTATGGAATGGGAGAAAATATTTGCCAGTCATATAAATAAAACCTTGGATTGTGAGTAACTTGTTCTGCAAGATGCGCAAACATTTCTAATTTTAACTTGATAAACCAGTGATGTCTTGCAATATGAGTAGTATATGATGCCAAACATCACATGATCACAACTGGGCCATTGGTTCTTGAAATTCGCTTTGATATTCAAGTGCTTGGGATTACAAACATGTTTCCAGAATGAATTATGCTCACAAACCAAGGTTTTACTGTATATGATAACGGGTTAATATCCCAAATATAAAAGGAATGCCTAGAATTCAACAATAACAAATCTGATTTAAAAATGGTATGGGTGGTGGCCCAAGCCTGATTCCTGGCCTCTCCTCTTACTCCTGGAACAGCATGAGCTTCATCAACCGCTCTACCTTTTCCTCCAACTACAGGTCCCTGGGCTCAGTGCAGTCGCCCAGCCACCAGGTTCAGCCAGTCAGCAGTGCAGCCGGGGTCTATGCAGGCACTGAGGGTTCAAGCTCCTGGATCTCCATATCCTGCTACTCTAGCTTCAGGATGGTTGGGGGCCTGGGACATGGCCACCAGGATAGCCAGGGGTCTAGTGGGCATAGGGGAAATCCAGGGCAAGAAGGAGACCATGCAAGACTTGCATGACCATCTGGCCTCCTACCTGGAGAGGGTGAGGAACCTGGAGGCTGATAATCAGAGACTGGAGATCAAAATCTGGAAACACCTAGAGAAGAAAGAACCCCAGGTCAGAAACTGGGGACATTACTTCAAGACCATCAAGGCTCAGTTCTTTGAAAATTCTGTGGACAATGTCCACATTGTTCTGCAGATTGACAATGCCCATCTTGCTAATGATGACTTCAAAGTCAAGCATGAGATGGAGCTGGCCATGTGCCAGTCTTTGAAGAGTGACATCCATGGCCTCTGTGAGGTAATTGATGACACCAATGTCACTTGGCTGCAGCTGGAGACAGAGATTGAGGCTTTCAAGGAGGAGCTGATCTTCATGAAGAAGAACCAGGAGGAGGAAGTAAAAGGTCTACAAAACCAAACTGTCAACTCTGGGTTGACCATGGACTTAGATGCCCCCAAAATCTCAGGACCTCAGCAAGATCATGGCGGACATCCGGGCCCAGGATGATGAACTGGCTCAAAAACCGAGAGAAGCTGGACAAGTACTGGTCTGAGAAGATTGAGGAGAGCACCACAGTGGCTACCTCACAGACCACTAAGATAGGATCAGTTGAGATGACCCTCATGGAGCTGAGACGTACAGCCCAGACCTTGGAAATCAACCTGCACTCAATGAGAAACCTGAAGGCCAGCTTGGGGAACAGCTTGGGAGGTGGAGGCCCACTACATGATGCAGATGGAGCAACTCAACAGGGTCCTGCTGCATCTGGAGTCAGAGCTGTCCCAGCCCAGGCAGAGGGACAGTGGCAGAGAGTGGCCAAGAGTATGAGGCCTTCCTTGCTCAATGTCAGGTTTAAGCTGAAGGCTGAGATCACCACCTACCGTCGCCTGCTGGAACACAGGTAGGACTTCAGTCTTGGTGATCCCCTGGATAGCAGCAATTCCTTGTAAACCATCTAGATGACCACCACCCACAGGATTGTGGACAGCAAGGTCCTAAGACCAACGATACCAAAGTTCTGAGGCACTGAAGCAGCAGAAGCAGGGTACCTATGGAGAGCAGGAGGCCAATAAAAAGTTCAGAGGTCAACAAAAAAATTAAAAAATTAAAAAATTAAGAATAAATGGTAGGGTGTCTGATTGGCTCAGTCGGTTGAGCCTCCAACTCTTGATCTAGTCTAAGGTCACGATCTTGCGGTTTGTGAGTTCAAGCCCTGCGTTGAGCTCAGCACTGGCAGTGTGGAGCCTGCTTGGGATTCTTTTTCTCTCTCTTTCTCGCTCTCCCCCTTCCTTGCTCATGCTCACTCTCTTTCTCCTTCTCTCTCTCTCACACAATAAATAAATAAACATTTTTTTTTAATGGGGAAAGGACTTGATAGATATTTTTCCAAAGAACATATACAAATGACCAATAAGGACACAAAAAGACACAACATCCATTCCTGTGGAATGGGTGTTATTACTTTTACTCAGAAGAGAGAGTGGGTACTCAGACAAGTTAGTAATTTTTTCCAAGAAATTTAAGCATTAGACAATGATGACAACGATGATGACGACGACTACTACTAGACTACACTCTGCTAAGAGCTTCTGGAGATCCTGGATCATGTATTTTGTTTCTGTGTGCCCAGAAACCTAATAAACATCAGTTGAACAAAGAAAAGAGAATAAAATAAAGAACATAAAATGATGTCTAACATCACTAATCATTGGAGAAATGCGAATTAAAACCACATAAATCCAATTTCACACCCATTAGGTTCGCTATTATCAAAAAAAAGAAAAAGAAATTAGCAAGTGTTGACAAAGATGTAGAGAAACTAGACCATTGTGCAATGTTGGTGGGAAAGTAAGATGGTACAACCACTATAGAAAACAGTATGGCAGTTTCTCAAAACATTAAAGATATAATTATAATATGATCCAGCAATCCCACTTCAATATACTCAAAACATTTGAAAGCAGGGTCTCAAAGAGACATTTATACACCAGTGTTCATCACACCAATAGCCAAAAGGTGGAAACAACCCAAGTATCCTTTGATTGATAAATGGGTGAACAAAACAGGGTACATACATACAATGGAATATTATTAACCCTTAAAAAGCAATGAAATTCTGGCCAATGCTACAATATGGATGAACCTTGAGGACATCATGCTAAGTGAAATAAGCCAGTCACAAACATAACAAATACTGTATGATAACATTTATATTAAATACCAAAATAGTCAAATTCATAGACAAAAAGTAGAATTGTAGTTTCCAGGAGCTGGGGATCAAAGTAAGGGGACTTATTTGATGGGCACAGAATTTCAGTTTCAGTTTGGGAAGATGAAAAAGTTGTGAAGATGAATGGTGGTGATGGTTGCATAACAATTTGAATATACTTCATGCCAGTGAACTGTACACTTAAAAGTGGTAAATTTTATCTGATGAATATTTTACCATAATAAATGAGCAAAACATTTTTTTCCAAAGAATATATTAAAATGACCAGTAAGGCCATGAAAAGATGCTCGACATTATTAGTCATTAGACAAATGCAAAACAAAACTATGAGATAACACATCACAGCCCCTAGGATGACTATCATCAAAACACCAAATAATGAGTGTTGACAAGAATGTGGAAAAATTGGAACCCTTATACATTGTTGGTGAGGAGGGACAATGGTGTAGCTACTTTAGAAAAAAGCTTGGTAATTACTCAAAATATAGAGCTGGCAATTCCACTGCTAGGTGAACACCCAACAGAAATAAAAATATATATCCACACAAAAACATGTACATGAACGCAGAATTACTCATAGCAAACAAAAAGTAGAAACAACTCTGTTATGGAGTGAATGTGCTCTCCAAAAATTCATATGTTGAAGCCCTAACTCCTCAATGTGATGGATTTGAAGGTGGGGTCTGTAGGAGATAATTAAGTTTGAATGAGGTGAGGAAGGTGGGACTCAGTTGATGGGATTGGACAGCTCTTCTTTCTTTTTTTTTTATTTCAAATTTTTATTTAAATTCTGATTAACATGTAGTTTCAGGAGCAGAATTTACTGATTCATCACTTATATATAACATTCAGTGTTCATCATAACAAGTGCCCTCCTTAATACCCATCACCCATTTAGCCCTCCCTTACCTACCTCCCTCCATCAACCCTTAGTTTGTTTTCTATACTTAAAAGTCTGTTATGGTTTGCTTCCCTGTCTTTTTTTTTTTCTTTACTATATGTTCATCTGTTCTGGTTCTTAAATTCCACATATGAGTGAAATCATATGGTATTTTTCTTTCTTTCCCTGACTTATTTCACTTAGCATAATATACTCTAGCTCCATCCATTTTATTGCAACTGGCAAGATTTCATTCTTTTTGATGGCTGAGTAATATCCCATTGCATATATATGCCACATCTTCTTTATCCATTCCTCAGTTGATGGACATTTGGGCTCTTTCCATAGTTTGACTATTGTTGATAGTGCTGCTATAAACATCAGGGTGCACGGGTCCCTTTCAAATCTGTAATTTTGTATCCTTTGGGTAAATATCTAGCAGGGAAATTGCTGTATCTTAGGGTAGCTCTATTTTTCACTTTTTGAGCAACTTCCATATTGATTTTCAGAGTGGTTGCACCACTTTGCATTCCCATCAACAGTGCAAGAGTGTTTCCCTTTCTCCACATCCTCACAAACATCTATTGTTTCCTGTGTTGTTAGTTTTAGCTATTCTGACAGGTGTGAGGTGGCATCTCATCATGATTTTTATTTGTATTTCCCTGATAATGATGTTGAGCATATTTTCATGTGTCGGTTGGCCATCTGGATGTCTTCTTTGGAGAAGTATCTGTTCATGTCCTTTGCCCATT
Source organism: Prionailurus viverrinus (assembly GCF_022837055.1). Lineage (NCBI taxonomy): Eukaryota > Metazoa > Chordata > Mammalia > Carnivora > Felidae > Prionailurus > Prionailurus viverrinus. The sequence goes on along the minus strand of NC_062561.1, from coordinate 186,283,254 downwards.
TCTTCACTGGATTATTTGTTTTTTGGGTGTTGAGTTTGATAAGTTCTTTACAGATTTTGGATACTAACCCTTTATCAGATATGCCATTTGCAAATATCTTCTCCCATTCTGTTGGTTGCCTTTTAGTTCTGTTGATTGTTCCCTTCACTGTGAAGAAGCTTTTTATCTTGATGAAGTCCCAATAGTTCATTGAGAGCTTGCCTTTCCATCCTCTCAGGGCCCGGGACCCCAAACCCCCTCTGCTATGTGAAGATAGAGCTAAAAGGTGGCTATAAGTATATCAGAGAGAGGGATCTCACCAGGAACCAAATCTGCCAGCACCTTACTGTTGGCTTCCCCAGCCTCCAGAAAGGTGAAAGGAGGGCACAGCGGACATATAATTTGTTTTGATACTCATAAGATGTCTCTATTAATTCCTCTATTTAAAAAAAAAAGAAAATCTGAAACAGCAATAGTTAATTCATGGCCCAAGAGGGTTTTGTAACATGACATCCCTTGCTAGCAATTTCATAACAGCTTCTTTCCCTTTTTTAAGCGTTTTTTGTTGAAGGGTTTGTGAGTTAGGGACTATTAGAATAAGCTAACCCTTAATTTCTCAAGCTAGTCTAAAAGCTATTGTGAAATGACCATCTAAAAATAAACAATAGTGAAGTCCAAGACAGTCAGTTCAGTTGAATAGAGCAAAATACAATCAAAGAAATTCTAAACTTGGATTTCAGGTGTGAATAAAATACCATTCTTTTGTTTCTGAATTTAAATCATTTCATAAATATATGCCATCAAGAAAGCATTTCTGGAGAAATAATTTCAGCAGGAAATATGAGATGTGTGATGGGGAAAAATAGGATCATGAAAAGCTAACCACAAGCCAAGTGACCCTGAAAAATCTCTGGCCTTACTGTTCTCTCCAAGAAAATATGGACTAAACTGTGTCCCCCTCAAAATTCATGTGCTGAAGTCCTAACCCCACTGTGACTATTTTTAGGAATAGGGCCTTTAATGAGAGAAAATTAAATGAGATCCTAAGGGTGTGGCTCTAAACCAATATGACTGCTGTCATTATAAGTAGAAGTGACACCAGCAAGATGTGAGCACAGAGAAAAGTCCATGTAAGAACACAGCAAGAAGGTGGCCATCTGTAGGCCAAAGGGAGACCTTAGGAGAGTCCAAACCTACTGACACCTCGAATTTGGATTTCAGCCTCCAGGACTATATGAAAATAAGTTTCTGTCATTTAAGCCATTCATTCTGTCTGAGATATTTTATCATGGCAACCTAGCAAACTAAAACGTAATCTTTGCCCTGAAACTCTGGGAAGGATTCTAGGAAGTTTAGACAAGAAAATATATGTGAAATTCCTTTGTCAATGATGAAGTTTACTTAAAACAGAAGATGCCATTACCTCTTGATGGGAACCATTACACACTTTCACGCTAATGAAAAGTTTCTTAAGGAAAGTTCTTAAGGAAAATGCTTACCAGAAGGAAGTCTAAAGAAAAACCTAAAATATTGGATTATGTTTATTAGATTTATATTAAGCCAACTCCTCCCAGTTTTTGAGCTCTTATATCTGGCATATTAGGAGATGAATTCCCGCTTCAAGGTTAAAACAACTGGAAGGCTAACTTATTATTGTAAGTAATGAAGGGCAATGTCTTGATAACATTACTCAGTTTAAATACACTTAATCACTGATGTCAGCAGTGCTGTGCGTTATAATTTATCTCTCAGAAGGTTACTTAAACCTACATATAATAATATCTAACACTGGAATGCCTGGGTGGCTCAGTAGGTTAAGCATCAGACTCCTGATCTTAGCTCAGGTCTTGATCTCAGGGTCGTGAGTTCGAGCCCTGTGCTGGGTTCTGTGCTGGGTTCTGAAGCCTACATAAAAATAATAATAACTGGGATGCCTGGGTAGCTCAGTCAGTTAAGCATCCAACTTTGCCTCAGGTCATGATCTCGCATCACAGTACATGGGTTCAAGCCCCACGTTGGACTCCGTGCTGACAGCTCAGAGGCTGGAGCCTGCTTCAGATCCTGTGTCTCCCTCTCTCTCTGCCCCTCCCCAGCTAGCGCTCTGTCTCTGTCTCTCAAAAATGAATAAAAAATGCTAATAATAACAATAATAATATCTAATACTTACTGAGCTCTTACATGTTCTCTTTCCATGTATTAGTTCAATTAAGCCTCACAACTTTTGACGAACTGTTAAAATATGAAAGCACTGAGGCTGTGAACTAATAAGGAGGGAAACAGACCCAAAATGTAGTCTGTCCCTTGTGTCTCAACCAAATTAATTATTGAAAGTTCTTCTACCAGGCAAGGATTGGCAGGAAATGTCTTATAGAGAAATCTGTATCAATGCTATTTGGCAGTATTATTTATCACATCCAAGTATTTTCATGCTCACATAGACTGTATTTATGGTTGCAGGATGTAAATATATGCATATTTCCATTAAAAATAGAAACTTCAATAATGTGCCTGAAGTTTTTATTCTATTTGAGCTAAATCTATGCATGGGCAACTTCCAACAAAAAGCTAGATATTTTAGAAGGCTTAAGCAAATTGAAGCTTTGTTCCATCATATTTTAACTACACATGGGCACATAAAATGCATGTTTTAATTTATTACTCTTTCTTCAACACTGATACAATGCTCCTAAACTTGACAAGGCAGAATATTTTAAATCAAGAAGAGCCCTTTAAATAATTTCAGACTGGAAATCATGAACATAAAACAACTGTAGAAAACATAAACATATATGAAGCTTTTAGTGATGCTAAAGCATGCTAAATACATCGAATTTCTGCTCCTCTGTGATGTTCGCTTCCATTGTAATCTGTGAGTATTTGACTAGAAGCTTCTATAACAATACAGCTGACCAAATGTAAATTGACTAGTGTCACATGAGGCTTTAGATTGTTCCAGTGGTCAGATGCTTCTTTTTCCCTGCTGGCTCTTTCCAGGCATCATTTAAACATGTGCAAATCTAGCTCATCTTTGAAAAGCAAAACATCTCTCTCAATATCATGTGCACCCTCTGCCCATTGCTTCCACCCCTCACAGTCAATATCCTTGAAAGAATGGTTTGTATATTCATTGATTTCATTTTCTCTCTTTTGTGTTCATACATCATTTTATCCTCTTTACAATATCAAGTACTGGTGCTCCCTCTCTCCTTGAAAACTTTTCTCTTGCTTCCTTAACACATTCTCTCCTGTATCTCTTCTCCCTGATTTATTTCTATAACTCAAATCAAGCCCTATATTCTGATGAGGCCCACGGCTATCTGGAGCACCCAGAGTTGTTCTGCATGTCTTTTGGACATCGCTATCCTCAGGCATCACTGGCTCAAATATTTCCTCCACAAACCTGGTCTTTTTCCTGTATTCCCTGATCTTAGCACATAAATAGAATCACCATTCAACCTGTTACTTAAACCAAAAATCTGAACATTATTACTGAACTCTTCCTTCTTCCTGATCCCCTGGCCAATCAAATCTAACCAGTCTCCACATCCACCAGCTCTAGCCCAAAAGGTCCCTTAAATCTATCTCCTTCTTTCCATTCCCATTTTTACTTTCTTACTTCTCAGTTCAATCCTGTCACTTTTTCCCTAGATTAAGGCAATGGTCTCTCAACTACTCTTCTCAAGTACACTCTTGATTCCTTCTTCCTAGCCTCCACACTGTTGCCCAGTGGTCTTTCTAAATCACAGTCCAATTGTGGTATTCTCTTTAAGTTCCATGGTTGGTTCCCTAAAACTTATAGAATAAAGTCCAAAATTCCAAGAATGGTATACATGGTATACATGGCCCTTTAGGATGAACAACTGTTTCTTTCCCCATCTCATTGTTAGACACCTCCGCTCAACACCCTCCAGCCTCTAGCCAGAGTAATCTATATCCCATTTGTAGAAATCCACTCACCCTCTCTTTCCTTGGAGCCTTTTGAACATACTGCTACTTTTGTCTGGAATGCCCTTTGCACCAGCCTCTTCAGCTGGCTAAATCTTTCAAAGCTCAGATCAGGAATTAGAGTTAAGAGGCCAAAGAAATGAGGGAAGTAGTGACATGAAGCAAGGAAGGCCTCGGACAGTTTAAGGCTAACGTAGAGAACAAAAGTTCTGGCCTACAACATAACCTTATTCTAGTACAATGCAAAGGAAGAAAAATGCAAGATTAGCAAATGCAATGTTTCATTTGCCAAACCTCAACTCTGTCAAAACCTTTTGTTTAGATGTGTATGTGTATACGCACATGCTTTGGGGAAGACAGGGTAGCGGCCTAGGCAGAAACCTGAATAAGGAAGGGAATTACTGGGGCTTCCGGGTAGCTCGGTCAGATAAGCCGCAGACTCTTGATTTTGGCTTAGGTCATGATTTCATGGTTCATGAGACTGAGCCCTTCATCAGGCTCTGTGCTAACAGTGCAGAGCCTATTTGGGATTCTCTCTCTCTCCTTCTCTCTCTGCCTCTTGCCTGCTTACTTTCTCTCTCTCAAAATAAATGTTAAATAAATAAAAATGTTTTTAATTTTTTTTTTCAACGTTTATTTATTTTTGGGACAGAGAGAGACAGAGCATGAACGGGGGAGGGGCAGAGAGAGAGGGAGACACAGAATCGGAAACAGGCTCCAGGCTCTGAGCCATCAGCCCAGAGCCTAACGCGGGGCTCGAACTCACGGACCGCGAGATCGTGACTGGCCGAAGTCGGACGCTTAACCGACTGCGCCACCCAGGCGCCCCTAAAAATTTTTTTAAAGGAAAGGAATTGTTATCCCTCCCCATTCCCACCCTCTCCTACTAAAGCAGAAGACCACAGAGACCCCCTCAGTGTGGCCTTCAGACTAAAGAAGAGATGCACCTGGAAAACAATGACCCAGCTTCTCCTTCCATCCCCTATCTTCACAGAAAGCAACAACCAACACACCCTGTGGCCCAAAAGCTATTACATTTTTTAAATTTATTTATTTATTCATTTATTTTTTAAGTAAACCGTATGCCCAATGTGGAGGTTGAACTCACAACCCCAAGATCAAGAGTCACGGGCTCTAATGACTGAGCCAGCCAGGTGCCCCAAGAATTATAACATTTTTACATCTGGACTACAAAATACAATGGTCTGACACCTCCAAAGTCCTCAGTAAATATTTGTTGAATGGACAAACAGAAAGTAAATAGACAACATGGACAAAATGTTGATAGCTACTGAAGGTAGGTAATGAGTTTGAAATGTTCCAAAATAAAAACTTTTTTTTAATGTAATAAAATCCAAATTCAAGTTATGTATAAAGTATATTTAGTAAACAGTAAATGGTTGCTAGTAAATAGAAAGTATACAAGATATCCCTCATTTCTGAATAATAATAATAATGATAATAATAATATCCGAGTTTTAGAGAACTAAGTAAGATCACGTGGGTTTAAGTTCAGCATACAACCTGGAACATGGTAAATATATGACAAATACAAACTTTTTTGAGAGAGAGAGGGGGCACACACAGGCAGGAGGTTGGGGGGGGGCAGGAGAAGGGGCAGAGGAGAAAAGAGAGGGAGAGAGAGACAGAGAGACAGAGAGAGAGAGAGAGAGAGAGAGAGAGAGAGAGAGAGAGAGAGAAACCCTTAAGCAGGCTCCATGCTCAGCAGGGAGTCTGACAAGGAGCCCAATGCAAAGCCCGATCCCATGATCCTGGGATCATGACCTGAGCTGAAATCAAGAATCTGACACTCAATCGACTGAGCCACCCAGATGCCCTGCAAACTCTTTTTATTATTGGCTGATCTTGGCTTTTAGCCCTGCAGTCAACAGAATCTATGACCATTAAACTAAATGCTAGAGAACAGGAGATCTCCCTCTAATGTTTCCCAGTGCCTTTATGAAGCAGTGGTTACTTAACAAAGTTTAGGTGTTTTGAATATAATTAAACCCCAATTAGTTGAAAGCGGTTACCTTTTCTGAGGTAGTGAGAATCTCTGAAGGGCAAGATATACCTGACCTTACTAATCTATTTTCCACGGATCCTTTGTCCTGCCTCCCCACCACCACCCAGAAGATACACAATTTCTCTGGTATCCTAGGAGCTAATAAAGACCCAAAAAAAGCCACTGACAAGCAAGCTGTCTTCATACAAACAGGACTGAGTAGATGTTCTAGCGAACAGCTGGAGGTAGTAGGGGTTGTAATAACTCGTTCCAGGAAGGATCAGGAAACAGAGGGGAAGGTACTAAGCTAAGATCCTTTTCATCCTCACTTCTTAGTCCCTCATCACAACTGGAAAAATCTACATCCAAAAGTTCTGGACATTTGTCACGGAGCCCAAAGAGGGTGAGGCAAAACCTCCTCCAATCTCCTGGATGGAAACAGAACCAATTAGGAATTTCCCTATGAGTCATGGCAGCATTTGACATACAACCACTGTTATACCTGTTATAATTTTTGTTGCTCAAAGGCACTTCTGCAGTCTAAAATGTAGAGAATATGATTAAATCTTCCTGTGACTGCCTGGGATTCTTGCCCAGCCTCAAGGCTATTATTCTGAGCTTTGGTTCTTGCTGCACTTAACTGTCGACGGAGAAGAAAGTAAGAAGATGGCAGCTGCATATAGCATTGAGCCTAGAAAATACCTTAGAAGCCAGTCATTTGAATTATTCCTGACAGAAACTCACTATTAAATCTACACATCTTTAAAAATAAAATCATAACTAATGAATGGCTCATTTTCTTTCTTTCACAAGAGCACATAATTGGGTGGTACATTTGCACATTTTTCTAGTTAGGTCTTTTCAATTATTTAAATGATTGTATTCTAATATTATGAATAAAAATGATGGGGTGAGGGGAACGAGAAAAGGTAAGGAATATCCAATTGACTTGAGTTATTTTTAATCAATGTTTCTTTAGCGCTATTGAAACAATTTCTTTCATGTAGGGAATTGCAGATTTTTTTTTTTTTTTTTTTTTTTTTTTTAAATTTTTTTTTTTTCAACGTTTATTTATTTTTGGGACAGAGAGAGACAGAGCATGAACGGGGGAGGGGCAGAGAGAGAGGGAGACACAGAATCGGAAACAGGCTCCAGGCTCGGAGCCATCAGCCCAGAGCCTGACGCGGGGCTCGAACTCACGGACCGCGAGATCGTGACCTGGCTGAAGTCGGACGCTTAACCGACTGCGCCACCCAGGCGCCCCTGCAGATTTTAAAATAATAATAATAAGATTCTAATGTGAGAGAAACATTTTTACATAAATAATGATATATTACGTAGAGTCTCATGTGAAAATTTCAAGCATAATAGGTATAGAAAATAATACATGCAACTTAGATACTTTTATTAATTTTAAATAAATAATATTCTAATAGTCTGATTCTAGGCTGAGAACACTAAATCTGACAATAGAGAAAACACAATCAAATGTATGGTTAAGCAAGACATTTCCAAAGAAATGTTAGTAATTTAATAATAAAGGCTACTATTTAGCAAGTATTTACTCTGTTCCAGGCATATTGCCTACTTCTTTATGTACTTTGCTTTAATCTTCTCAATAATGCTATGAAGAGGGTGCTTTTACTTCCCATTTTTGAAAAAAGAATGGAAACTCAATGTGATTTAATAACTTGCTAAAAGTCACATAGCTAGTTAGTAGCCTATGATTTGAAAAAGTTTTATTCCAAAGTCTATGTGTTCATAGTATCCACAAGCCTTACATGTTCCACAAGGACAGGGACCAATATATGTTGTTCTCCACTGGCACGTATTATGTGTTCAATAGATATCAGTGAATGATGCTGTAACTAAAAGCCAAAAGACAAACATGTACATTTGTAAACTCACACATTATTGTATTTTTTAAATTGTCCATTTATATTCATTATGTAAGTTTGTTTTCAAGGAGGACCAAGGCCCCTTCCCCATTTGAAAGGCTGCACTTTGTCAACTAACATGATTTTGTGGCTGAGGTGTTATTTTGAAATATTAACTTTTCTCCCCAGTTTCTCCTCCCCCTTTCTCTCCACAACTCTGCCCCCATTTCAGGACTTGGTTCTGTGGCATTGCCTCAAGAAAATACACCGTAAAGAGCAGAAATACCAGTAAATCTTTCAGAGTTTTACTTTTAATAGCCCAGATGGCCACTAACCAGGAAGAGATCATGAGAACAGAGACATCCCAGCACAGTTCATGAGAACTGATAACTGACTCCTTGCTCACCAGTCCTCAGGTCCTTTTAACGCAGACCCTTCTCATCTGTGACAGTGAGAGAAAGAGGAAGGGAGTCCAGGAAGGCTTCAGGCCAATTATTTTCCCACCAACGTGGCATGGGCTCACTTCACACACGGATCTGTGGACTTAGATTCATAGTTACTACAAATATTTCCCCATGTACTCCTCTTAGGAGTCAACCACACACCTTCCATTTTAAGCCCTTAAAAAGCTACCTACTTTTCTCTTTCAATTTGTTAAAAAATAAAATTCAGGGGCGCCTGGGTGGCGCAGTCGGTTAAGCGTCCGACTTCAGCCAGGTCACGATCTCGCGGTCCGTGAGTTCGAGCCCCGCGTCAGGCTCTGGGCTGATGGCTCCGAGCCTGGAGCCTGTTTCCGATTCTGTGTCTCCCTCTCTCTCTGCCCCTCCCCCGTTCATGCTCTGTCTCTCTCTGTCCCAAAAATAAATAAAAAACGTTGAAAAAAAAATTTTTTTTAAATAAATAAATAAAATAAAATTCAGAAAATTGGTAAAGACCAAGACTGTACCTACCCCGACTCCATTCTTTGATAAATTATACAAAAAGCAAATTAAGGCAAGAAATATTGATATCCAAAGCTCACAAGAAGAAACCTATGAAATTTAATACACCACCCCGTAGAAAATACACCAACTCTCCATCTGTAATGAAAAATCAAGGCTTTACTTTGTGTTTTGTAACTAGCCACTGTAATTTTAAAAAGAGAAGGCCGAACCACTTTACTAAACCACAGGAAACAAAAACTCCCAGTACACTCTGGAAGGATGTCCTGGCCAATCCGGTTGCCAGAGGAGACCTTACCCGGGACAGGGGGCGTGCAGCATTTAGTTCGACCTCCCCTTCATTGAAGACGCTTTAGAAAATTCTCCAATGAGAGACGCTTAGAGGAAGTAGGGCGTGGTCTAAAGGGGCGGAGAATTTGACTCTGATGGGAAGTGTGTGCTGATTGGCTAGACTTCTTCCTCCACAGACTAGCCCTCTTTGGACCGCTGGGGCCATCCATCAAAGGAACTACACCAATCAGGGGCGAAAATTTCCCCCTCCCCCTCCCGACTCGGGAAAGCCCCGCCCTCCAATATATTACTCGGGCAGTCAGGCGCGGCCCCTTCGGCTCCGAGCTGACTCTGTGGTGGGCAGTGTCGTCTGGGCGGCGCTGCGGAGACCTCCACCCAGGACGGCTCCCCCTCCCCGGGCCACTCACCTCTTACCCGCGAGTCCTCTCGCCTCGTGGGCTTGTCGGATCTGATATCCTGGGGTGAGGTGAGAGCAGGCCCGGGGAGGGAGGTTACCACCGAGGAGCCGCAGTCGCGGTCAAGGTGAGCTGGGACTTCGGGGTTGACTTCGTGGTGCAGCTAGGTAGCAGGGTTGGGGGCGTTGGGTGAAGGGTAAGTTCGGCCCGCGCCCTTTTTCTCAAGTTAACTCTCCAGCTGCTGTAAGCAACAAGTCCAGGCTAGTTCGAGCTTGGAGGGGCGGGGCCAGACCCGACCTCCTGAGAAGTATTAACGCCAGGTTGGCCAGGCCCCAGGGACCAGCCCAGGGCTAAAAGAGCTGGACCCATAAAGTTAGTGGTTCCTCATCTGCGTCCGTCGCCCCACTTTAAAGATCCCCCTGCCTCCCTGTCTTTCAGTTGTAGTATGGGAGGTAGCCCTGTATCCGGGGCTTAGTTGTGGCCAGGACATAGTAGCTGTGGAATACCGGCTTTTAAATTAATGAAACTCCTAAATTCATTTTGCAACTAAATTAGCCTCCTGCCCTCACTCCGTGTTCCCATAGCACGCTTTAAGCTTCCTTTCCTGATACCAATAACAGTTATCAATTATTGAGCGCTGTGTGTTACGCACTGTGCAAAACTCTAGGTGAATCATCTTAATAGCCATTCAGAGACCAATATTGTTACCTCGTTTTACAGACGTAGAAATAAGTTATTATTGTCCCGTGTTTACTAGGTACTTACTATAGGTGCTAAGCACTATACCTAGGTGATTTCATTTTTCCACACAAGCCTATGAGGTAGGTAATAATAGTCATACCCACTTTACAGATGAGGCACTAGAGATTAAGTAAAATTAACATTAACAGTTCCTTGTTGCTAATATATAGAATACATACTACCATCTAATTTCACCCTTGCAGCATCGATATTCATAGGTATTTCTTGACAGTGAATGGCTTGAACAAGAATTTCTTGAAGGTTTGCAAATTTTTTTAAGGCACAGCTCCCACCCTGTAGAAAACTCACAATTTGGGATGTGACCAACTGGTGGGATGGGGTTGGGGGTAACAGATGGCACTTTGCAAGGACTTAGATTCACTAGCTGCTTTGGGGGAGGGGAGATGAGTAAAAACTGTTTGGCTTTCTGTTGAAGGCAGGAAGGGCTTTTCTTAACACTCCTTTCTGTGCCTTGTTCTATATATAGATGATAGAGGTACTGACAACAACTGACTCTCAGAAACTGCTACACCAGCTGAATGCCCTGTTGGAACAGGAGTCGAGATGTCAGCCAAAGGTCTGCGGCTTGAGACTAATCGAATCTGCACACGATAATGGCCTCAGAATGACTGCAAGGCTAAGGGACTTTGAAGTAAAAGATCTTCTTAGTCTAACTCAGTTCTTTGGCTTCGACACGGAGACATTTTCTCTAGCTGTGAATTTACTGGACAGATTCCTGTCCAAAATGAAGGTATGTTTAAAGCTACATTACACAGAGTATTTCTTAATTTTGCTCAGTGTGTTTTGGAGATGGAATAGCTAGCTTTGGGCTGGTATTCATAAACTTGACCTTTTTATATTCATCAAGTAGCCAAAACATTGTGATGATTCTGTGTGCTATAGCATTGATGAATACTCTTCCTTAGAATCAAGAGGAATGCATCATTAGATTTAACTTCTGACATTGAAAAACAACCTAATAACAAATAATTGCAGACTCTCCCAGTATGAGAGGTGGCTGTTGTTTTTTAAAAATTTTTGGTTGGGCATTTTCATTTATTTACTGTTGTTTTTAAATTTAAAGAAATTTGTTAGAGGCCGAATGCTAGATTGTGGTTAAGAATTAGAGGTTTGGGGCACTGGGGTGCCTCATAGGTTAAGCGTCCGACTCTTGATCTCAACTCAGGGCTTGATCTCAGGGTCAGGAGTTCATGCCCCAAGCTGGGCTCCATGCTGGGCGTGAAGCCTACTTAAGAGAGAGGTTTTTTGCTGTTTTTGTTGTTTTTGTTTTTTTGATGCTGTGAACCACCTGGTCAATAGAGTATCTTAATTTCTAGTCATATATAAAGTTCTAATTGTTTTAGCCCTAGACCTATTCAGATCTTGCTTATAATTGCCATTTCCAACATCAGTTTGCATACAGTAGGGAAGACAGTATCTTTTGAAGGAGGAACACATATGTAATTATTTTCCTATACTGGATAAGTGGACATCCATGTAACTTTCAGAGCTTGCTTGACTGTTAAAAATATATCTGCCTTCTCTGTGCCCATGGTCATTAGTGAATGAGATGATACAGCAATTGGAATGAAACTCATCTTTTAGTCCTTCACAACACATCATATACAGAAAGAACTTAGTATTTGCTGAATTGGATGGTTCAAAAAACTTGCTCAGACAAATTAAACTATTCTTTGGACACTACCTTTGAATCTATAAATGTTGCACAGATTAATAATACACATCTGTCCCTTAAAAATATTATAATCTTATGGGAGAATGTTTGCGCCAATAACTATTATACAATGCAAAGTATAATAAAATTAAACATCTAAAGAGGAATAAATATATTAGAGGGGTTCCAAGAAAAGAAGGGTACAAACACTGGTACAAGCTTCTTAAAGTTTAGTTTAAGCTGGAATTTAGGGTGGATAGAAGCTTGACACTGTTACATTGTCGGTATTCTGGAAAGAATAAATAAAAGACTGGGAGTGGGTAAAGCTTTAGAAGCAGAATAAACAGTGTGCTAAAGTATTTAAAAACTATTTTACACATTACATAAAGAAAACAGCCTGGAAAAACACATCATCCTAGGAAGAAATTTTGTGCATAAACTGTAAAGGTGTTTCAGTCCTCACAGAAGCCTTTGACCAATTAATTATTTGGCCCAACTAGAACACAGTGCTGACAGTTCTACAGTGAGTTACAAAGGGGGAAACAAAAAGTTTCATATGGGCTGAAGTCAAACATTACACTGAAACTTAGTCCACTTTCTCCAAAATTGGTTCCAAGTAGGTACATAGCATTGACCGGCAGCAGTTGAAGTATGATTGGATATTGTTAGGTCCTTCACAGTTGAAAAATAAACCTCAAGGATACATTATCATAATGATGGGTCTGAGTTCTATATTATCCTTTATGGGTTTTTTTTAACTGAAATAAGCTAAAGAAATGGGCTTACTGTCTTTTTAGGTACAGCCCAAACACCTTGGGTGTGTTGGGCTGAGCTGCTTCTATCTGGCTGTAAAATCAATAGAAGAGGAAAGGAATGTCCCATTGGCAACTGACTTGATCCGAATAAGCCAGTATAGGTTCACAGTTTCAGACTTGATGAGAATGGAAAAGATTGTATTGGAGAAGGTGTGTTGGAAAGTCAAAGCTACTACTGCCTTTCAATTTCTGCAACTCTACTATTCACTCATTCAAGAGAACTTGCCAGTTGAAAGGTATGTGACCTTTGTTTTGCCCAAAGATTTGGAAATCAAAATGGTATTCTGGATGTTGCAAATAATCAGTATCTTGGGATAATTCTAATGAAAATAAGTAAAATGAGGGGAAAAAAAGTAAACAAAATGACACCTTCAGCACTTTCACTTCACTATCCAGCAGAAGCTGTCAACAGCTTCTTGAAGTCTGTGAAGGCCAATTCTTAGGATTAAAGGACATGTTTACATTTTTTTATTACATTTTCCATTTATAGACTAGTTAACTCATAGAACCTAGTAAGTAAGCATCTAACAGATTTATGGAAAAAGAACTTTAGTAGGTGTAGAAATAGATTAAAAAACTGGATAGTTGTGGCATGATACATTTTTCAAGAAGGGGGAACCAATTATTTAAAATTCATTTATGACATCTTTAAGAAGTTAATGCCATTGAAGGAATTCTTCAAATAATTTATTTTCTGTGGTAAGTGTGCATAAACTTTACTTTAAAATGATTTCAGTGTTCTAAAAATCTCTTGTGACTACATTTAAATTTTCTATATAAAATTAATCTCATTTTGTTTTTAAAGGAAGAATAGTCTTAATTTTGAAAGACTAGAAGCTCAGCTTAAGGCATGCCACTGCAGGATCATATTTTCTAAAGCAAAGGTAAATATTTTACATAAAGATTAAACCTATTTATATACCTATTTTCTATTCAATACTTACTTTAAATTTTATCTTTTAGCCTTCTGTGTTGGCATTGTCTATCATTGCACTGGAGATCCAAGCACAGAAGTGTGTAGAGTTAACAGAAGGAATAGAATGTCTTCAGACACATTCCAAGGTATGTCAAGGTCATAGCCTAAATGGTGTTAACAGCTGTAAAAGAAACTAAACCACTTGTACTATCTCCTGAAGTAAAATGAGATGTCATGTGTCTGTTTGAAACATAAGTAGCTTATCCTCAGATTTATTTGACAAGGAAAGACACATGTTAGGAAGATGACAATTATTGCTATAGTTAAATACTATAGGACTTTTTTATTGACTGATAATTTTTTTTTATGTACAGATAAGTGGCAGAGATTTGACCTTCTGGCAAGAGCTTGTATCCAAGTGTTTAACTGAATATTCATCAAACAAGTGTTCCAAACCAAATGTTCAAAAGTTGAAATGGATTGTTTCTGGACGTACAGCACGACAATTGAAACATAGTTACTACAGAATAACCCACCTTCCAACAATTCCTGAAATGGTCCCTTAATTGGTAAATTTGGTTCATAGTTACTCTCCATACAGAGAAAATCTTCTAATGCTACAGTTTTATTCTAGAGTTGAGGAATTAAAATCTGAATTATTTTCAAAATAAACAATGGAATTAAAATAGCAATGGAGAAAATGACTGCACTGATCTAGTTAGCTAATATTTGAGGGCATGTATTACATTTAAAATAGAATGCCCTGAGAGTAAGGAATTTATCCAATCATTGATATGCACATTGGCCACTTCATTAAATTATCAGCTTAGAAAATCACCTTAATAAGCTGAATTGTAAAAGAAGCACTAAGACAGTATTTTTCACCTCATTTTGCTTTATGTAGACTCAAGTTCTTGCACATTTAAAGTTAACACTAGCCTGAGTAGGACAACAGGACCAAAAGTTTCAACCATAAATGAAGTAATTTGAGACTATTGACTTATAAACAAAATCAGTATGAAATTGGATGTTATTCTTAAAGTAAGTTATGGCAGATGATCTCCACACTGGGTATCTGCAAACTGCCAGGGTGTCTCAGTGCTGTAGTTGTATACCATTGCTATAGCAGTTAGAACACTGGAAAATAGTTATATGCATAAAAAATGTAAACCTTGTCACTGATACGATACACATTGGTGCCATCTAAATTTACCTGAGTGGTGATTTCACTTTTTCCTATTCAAACTAAATATTAACACATCTACGTATGATATGATTATAAATCTTCAATTGAACAGTTGATTTTTAATAGTTAATATTTATATTTTGTAGACTTCTAATAACTTGATTTTTTGTTTAAATAGGATTGTTACAATGACAATACTCCTCTGAAGCCTTTCTCCACAATCCTGAGCTATGGATTCCATAATGTTATAATGGATTTAAGCTGTGAAGCCTCAAAACATCACAACGAGATTAGCATTGATGTTCTCAGATTTGGGAAAACTACCTAATTAACATGCTGTAGTGGAATTATAATTAAATTTGAATTCATCTGTGAGGCATACAAATCAAAGCTAAGAGTATAAATGTGAAATGTTAATAACAGGCCTGGGAAGGTTAACTGTGAATCTTCATTTCAAACATTGATCCAACTTTGTAGATTGGGTCAGTATATTGTATTTAGGTGGTATTAAAAGTGGTAACCTAATTAAATTCTAAATTATGAGGTATACATCAAAACCAACAATTCACAAATGCACTTTTAAGGCATAATAAGGGTTACTGTTTTAGGCAGTGAAAATGGTTTCTTGGTACCTGTAGTGCAAACAGATAATCCAGAGATGTGGACTTTATTGCTACTTGGAAATCACATTTAAATTTGAGGGCATTTTATAAAAGCAAAACTACAGCCCTAGTCATTTTGGCATATTAGGTTATCTTTAATATTTTTTCTAAAAAACAGGTAATATTTGTATCCATGACAAAACTTACACAATATCTACTGCCTCCGTCTAATCCCATCAAGAAAAACTGGTTTGTGTAATTCAAAATAAATTAACTTCACTCCAAAAACTTGATTTAACACTCCGTAAGCTTCTACTAAGGGCTGTTTTTATAACAACTGCTATTCCAGGGGGTACTGGTTGGCTCATTCGGTTAAGCATCCAACTTTGGCTTAGGTCATGATCTCACGGTTCATGAGCCCTGCATCGTGCCCTCTGCTGTCAGTGCAAAGCCTGCTTTGGGTCCTCTGTCCCCCTCTCTGCCCCTCCAATGCTCGCACTCTCTCTCAAAAATAAATAAACATTTAAAAAAAGAACTGCTAATTTAGAATTTTAAAAGGAAGAGAATATACTTTCACTAATTGTCCCTCTTGTGCCTAAAAAAAGTCATTAAAAAAGTAAGAGATGTCTTCATAATTATGAAGTTAAGGTAGTATTCAGGATTTTCTGTTAAGTCTATAAGAAGATCTATGGCATTAAAAGTGTTGTAAACAGTTACGCAGTGCAGTGAGTCATATGAGTCCATCCAGAATGGCTCTACCCAAATTTGACATGTTATGGGTAAATGTGCCTAGAAAATAAACCAAAGAACCATAATATATCTTATAGTTTTATAAACTGTGTTTTGTGGATAACCTCAGTTTTCCCAAAAGGCTCATCTATTTCAATAATCTGACCTCATCAGTGATTAATTCTGAGTTGGCAAAGGCAGCCTAACCAACTACCATTATGTTTTGGTACTAAGGGATTTATCTTTCAATAAAGTTACTGACATGCATTCCTTTGCTGGGTAGTTTGTGTTTGTTCCTCTTCTGGTTTAACTATTTTGGCAATGTGATGCCAGAACCACAATAAAAAGCTATCTCCACTCAGTAAATTTGAATTTAGCAGGAAAGTAAGATGCACAGTAGCAGGAACAAAATCTCAACTAATCGTATGGCTTTTACCTAATTGTTGCTTTACTTGCTAATGGCTTTTTAGAAGACAAGATTAGGACAAATATGTTTTAATGTGCATTAAAAAGGTAGTGTTTATGCAACATTGGTTACTTCTCTCATGTAGATTCATGACTACTGTGGATATCCTCAGTACAAATTCACCCTTATATTCAGCCCACTTGAAGTTCTGTACAAACTGTCTTACTTTAAAGGGCATTCCAGCAATGTGCTTGGTAATGACAGATTAACAACCAGGTGCTGTGTTAGCCTGCTTAGATCAATTGGTAATATGAACTGAAACAACAGGATTTTGAAGCAATGATGTTAATTAAACTAAGAAGACAATGTGAACATTGCAAGGAGTTACTGATACAAAAACTGTTAATAAAGTTCCTTTTGCACTTAGCTTAGACATAATAACCCCTCTTTTCAGTGTTAGTTTTCAAAAGGGCACCTGAACCTTCTGTATTTCAAATTATGTAACATACTATCTAAAAACACATTTCTGGGGGTGCCTGGGTGGCGCAGTCGGTTAAGCGTCCGACTTCAGCCAGGTCACGATCTCGCGGTCTGTGAGTTCGAGCCCCGCGTCGGGCTCTGGGCTGATGGCTCAGAGCCTGGAGCCTGTTTCCGATTCTGTGTCTCCCTCTCTCTCTGCCCCTCCCCCGTTCATGCTCTGTCTCTCTCTGTCCCAAAAAATAAATAAATGTTGAAAAAAAAATTTTTTTAAAACACATTTCTGGGGAGCCTAGCTGGCTCTGTCTATAGAGCATGTGACTCAATCTCTGGGTCTTAAATTCAAACCCCATGTTGGGCATAGTACTTACTTAAAAATATAAAAACAGACATTTCTAGATCTAACATTTGTGATTAGCAATGATAGTTTTCTACTGTCAGGTACTACTGTCATGTCTCATATGAATCATCTCAAATCCTCCAAATCAAATCAGAGTATCCCAATTTACAAATGAACTGGAGCCACACAAAAGGTGAGCAATTAGCCCAAGGTCACATATCTGATATTTGGGAATGAGGATTTAAATCCAGGCAAAGGCCGTGCTCTTAACCACTGCACATTACCTCCCAAAATAGACAATTACATGGACTTACGAAATTGTGTACTTTACAACTGAAACTATTTTCTGGCCACATGAACTTCAGTGCCACCATCATGATCAGAAAATAATACTATGGAATTTACTTTTCCTATTTTTACTAATAAAATGATTTTTATAAGATGTGTTATCGCTTACTAAGTTTAAAATCTGTAATTTTCATAAACGAAAGTGAGTAAACATAAGCCAAATAGGCTTGATTTACAGATGTCAATTTAGGGCGGGGAGGAGGGCATCTGGCTCACTCAGTACAGCATGCAACTCTTGATCTTGGGGTCATGAGGCTCAGTCCCACACTGGGGGTAGAGAATCCATAAAAAAAATAAAGATAAAAACAGATATGCCAATTTTTGTGTCAATTTGACAAAATAGATGTTGGAGCAATTAAAATCAGGAATAAAATCTTTGTGTGCACCTGACATTAGAACTTAAAATACAAGAAGCCAAAACAGCATGGAAAAGAGAAATGGACAAAGCTTCAACTACATCTGGAGACTTAAACACCAGTAATCTATAGAACTGCTAGGAAATCAGCAAGAATATACAAAAAATGAATAATACCAACAACTAACTGAATCCCTGACATAAAAAACTTTATCCTATAATAGCAGATTAAGTATTCTTTTCAAATAGACATGGAACATTCACCAAAACAGACCATATCCTGGATCACAAAACAACCCTTAAGAAGTTTAAAATAACTAAAATTACAAAGTATATTCTCTGATCATAAACTAGGAATTAAGAACAGTAACAGGAAAATCTACAAACACCTGGAAACCAACAGACTTCTCAATAATTCATGGCTCTAAGGTGAAGTCTAAAGGGAGTAAAATATTTTGAACTCAAAATATCAAAATGTATGAAATGTAGCTATACTAGTGCTTAGAGTAATTCACATTCAAATTACTTTTATTAAGAAAAAAAAAAAAAAGTCTCAATAACCTTCCACAGAAAGAAACTAGAAAAAGAGCAGAATAAACCCAAAGCAAGCAGATGGAAAATGGTCATAAAAAGAGGGGTTAAAAAAAAAAATCAATGAAATTGAAAACAATAAGGAATATCAACAAAACCAAAAACCAGTTCTTTGAATAAAGCAATAAAATTGATGAGTCTCTAGCAAGACTGACAAAAAAGACATAAATGACCAATCTCAGGCCTGAAAGAGGTACCACTATGTTAAAAGGACACTCAGGACCTAACACAAACAACTATGCACATCGAGTTATATGAATTGGTTCCTTGAAAGACACAAACTACCAGATCTAAACTAAAATAATGTAAACTAAAACTAGATAACCTGAGTAAGTTCTGTTTTTAAACACTGAATTCAAACTTGGGTGGCTCAGTTGGTTAAGTGTCTGACTTTGGCTCAGGTCATGATCTCATAGTTTTCAGTTTGAGCCCTGCATTGGGCTCTGTGCAGACAGCTCAGAGAGCCTGGAGCCTGCTTTGGATTTTGTCTCCCTCTCTCTCCCTCCCCACTCGTGCTCTCTCTCTTTCTTCCTCTCTCTCTCTCAAAAATAAATGAACATTAAAAAAATTAAAAATTAAAAACAAAAAATGAATTCAAGTGTCTGGCTGGCTCAGTTGGTAGAGCATGTGACTCTTGATCTTGGTTGGGGTCATGAGTTTGAGCCCCACGCTGGGTGCAAAGATTACCTAAAACAATTAAAAAAAAAAAAACTGAATTTGTTGTTTAAAATCTTACTGGAAAATCCCATGAAACACTGAAAGAAGGCAAAACAAATTCTACAAATCTCTTCTAGGAAGTAGAAGAATCACTTCCCAACTCATTTTATAAGGCTAGCATTACCCTGGCAGCAAACCAAGATAAATATAATACAAAAACCAAAACTACTGACCAGTATCCCAGATGAACAGACACAAAAATCTTCAAGAAACAAATCCAGATACATAAACTGCAGTAAAATACCATGACCAACTCTGGGATGTGGGAAAATACAAGCAGGTTCAAAATTTGAAAATTAAATCAAAATTTGAAAATCAAACAGGACAGGGATGGCCACTTCCACCACTTCTATTCTTATAGCAAATGCAATAGGGCAAGAACAAATAGACTTATGGAGTAGTACTGATTAAATAAAACCTCCTGTTTGTGGTTTATGAAGAAAATCCCAGGAATTCATAACAAAAAAACCCTAGAAATAAGTTTAGAAAGGTTAGCAAGGTCACAGGATGCAAGGTCAACAAACAAAATCAACATTTCTATACACTACTTATATGTAATTGGAAACTGAAATTTCAAAAAATGTATCATTTAAAACAGCTCCACAAAATGAACACTTAGGAATAAATCTAACAAAAGATGTAAATGCTTTACAAGCTAAAAATCACAAAACGCTCATGATTGAAATCAAAGAGATCCTAAATGGAGAGATGTCCCACATTCATGGATTGAAGACTTATGCTATTCCAATGAAAACCCTAGCAGGACTTTTTTGTAGATATAGACTAGCTGATTCTAAACTTTATACAGAAAGGCAAAGGAAGTTAAAACAGCCAAAACAATTTTAAAAAAGAATTAAATTTAAGGAATCTTCTACCCAATTTTAAGACTTATCACAAAATTACAATTATTAAGGTAGTGTGGTATTTGTGAAGGGACAGACACAAAGATCAATAGAATACAATAGGAAGACCAAAAACAGACCCATATAAATAGCAACTAATTTTTGACAAAAGTGCAAAAACAATTTAATGAAGAATGAAATGCCTTCTCAATAAATTATTCTGAAATAATTGGACATCCACATGCAAAAATATGAACTAGATTTCACAGCTTATACAAAAAAAAAAATAAGTGACAGATCTAAATGTAAAACATACAATAAAACTTTTAGAAGAAAACACTGGAAAAGAATCTTCATAACCTAGGAGTGCACAAAGAGTTATTAGACACGATGCCAAAAGCATGATTAGAATACATCAAAATTAAAAACATTCACACTTTAAGACACCATCAAGAAAGTGAAAAAACTACACAATAGAACAAAATACATACAAATAATATAAGAGACTGCATACAGAATATATAAAGAACTCTTAAGATAATCCAATTACAAATGGGCAAAGGATCTGAATAAACATTTCTCCAAGGAAGAAATATAAATGGCCAATAAGCACAAGAAAAGATGCTCAACATTATTAGTCATTAGGGAAACCCAAAAAAACCACAGTGTGATACCAGTTCATATCCACTAGGATGACTAAAATAAAAAACAAAAATTGCATAAAAAGTGTTGGCAAAGATGTGGAGATATTTGGTAGGAATGTAAATGGTGTAGAAACTTTGGAAAACAATCCAGAAATTCCTCAAATGATCAGACATAATTTCTATAGAACTTCTAGGTAAGAAATGAAAATATACATGCACATAAAAACTTGAACTTGAATGTTTTGGCTATTATTACTAATAATAGCCTAAAGGTAAAAACTTCCCAAATGTCCATCAACTGACAAATGGATAAATGTGTGGCAGTTATACAACAGATTATTCAGTTGAATAATGTATATTATTCAGCCATATAGAAAGATTGAAATACTGACGTACTAGAACACGGATAAACAACTAAAACATTATGTCAAGTGAAGAAGCCAGTAACAAAAGACCACATATTATGATTCCATGTATATGAAATGTCCAAAAAAGAAATTCATGAGATAGAAAGCAGATTATTCAGTGGTTGCTTGGCTGGGGGTTCCATCAAGGGAGAGAGTTGATAGCTAAAAGGAATGAGTTTTGAGGTGATGAAAATGAAAACTGACTATAGTAATGGCTGAATAGATGACTATACTAAAGACCATTGAATTATATACTTTTAATGGGTAAAATGTATACTATGTGGATTATTTTTCAATAAAGCTGGGGTTTTTTTTTTTAGTATTATGTATGATTCCATTGCTGTAACATTCTTGAAAAGACAAAACTAGAGACAATCTTAATCAGTGGTTGCCAGGGTCTGAGGCTAGGAGTGGGGTATGACTACAAAGAAGAGAATTGTTTTTGTGATGATTAAACTAACCTCTTGGGGTGCATGGCTGGCTCAGTCAGTAAAGCATGGGTCTACTTGATCTCAGTGTCATGAATTTGAGCCCAGTGTGGTGCAAAGAGTTCAATCTCCTGATTTATGAGGTGCTTACACATACCTCTACATGTTAAAATTCACAAAACTTATGAACAGAATCAATATGTTAAAAATTCACAAAACTATGGGGGCACCTGGCTCACTCAGTCGGTTAAGCATCTAACTCTTGATTTCAGCGCAGGTCATCATCTCAGTTTGTAAATTCGAACCCTGTATTGGGTTCTGCGCTAACAGTATGGACCTGCTCAGGCTTCTGTCTCCCTCTCTCTCTGCCCCTCCCCTGCTGGTTCTTGCTTGCGCTCAAAATACATAAATATTTTTTTAAAAATTTATAAAACTATGAACAGGAGATTTAAATTTACTGTTTATTCAAAGTATTTTTTTTCTAAATGTCAAGAAGAGAAGCCAATTAGAAGAAAAAAGCCTCTTCCCCAACAATTAATTCCTAAAGTAACTGGGTAAAGTGAACAAGGTAGACATTTTGACAAAGGGTATGGCTGGGTTGCACTGGCCCATAATAGGGTGTTCGGGTGCAAGCAGGTGAGGATATCCTTGCTTGGAGCAGGGTGTCGGGACTCTGAGCAGAGTAAAGAAAGAATTCATGAGAAGATGAGAAGATGACCTAGTATAGGGAACCAAATACATTAAGAATATAGGAATCAGGCTTCTCACTGTTATTGTTTTATAGGAAGAGAGAAAAGAAAAATGAACCCCACAGGATCAGAAATGAAAGCATAAGTGTGAACTCATGGTTTTAAATATACATATAGAAATAAATACAGATATATATAAGCAACATACACACACACCAACAGCAATTGCTCACTAGCACACAAATCTTGGCTTCTAAATACCATCCTCCATTTAAAAAAAACAGGGCACGTTAAAAAAAAAATGGCTTTTTCTTGAGCTAGGGCAGGGAAACCATAAGTCTGTTATATCTCATGGAAGAGAGTAAGAAATTACTCAAATAATGATGGGACATGTCAAAAGGACAGAAGTCACCTAGAATGGTCTTCCCCTGGCCAAATCAAGAAAAACTGTGAGCATCACAGTAATGGTAACAATAGATTTTAACCCACTGAACAAAGTAGCAAATCATGAGTCCATATAGATATAAGTTGGAAGTTTGATGAAAAACAAGGTAGTACTCTGAAACTACTTTCCCACAAAATTATAAACCAAAAAAGGATAGCTTTACTGTGTATAAGACTGGCAGACACTACTTATTCAGTGATCTAAAGACCATCAGAAAAAGGACAAATTAAAGTTACTCATGACAGGATGCAATAAGAACGTGGCATCACTTCTGTAACATTCCTGCCAAAGATGCATAACCTGAATCTAATCAAGAAGAAGTATCAGACAAAACTCAGAATGAGGGATATTGTACAAAACTAGCCTGTAATCTTCAAAAGTGCCAAGGCTGCAAAAGTCAAGAAAAAATGAAGACTTGGTACAGATTGAAGTAGACCAAAGACACCTGACATCTAATCTAAAGGCAAGGCATGATTCCAACTGGATCCTTTTGCTATATAGGACATTACTGGGACAATCAGTTAAACTTGAATGCAATGAAGATGTGAGGATTAGATGGTCAGAAGGTATCAATGCTAATTTCCTGATTTTAATGGTTGTATTGTTGTGATGTAAGAGCATGTTCTTTGAAGGAAATACACACTAAGGTACTCAGAGGTGATGCAGCATCATATCATAAACTTACAAACAGATCAGGAAGAAAACAATTTGCGTACTTTACACGTAACTTTTCTAAATGTTGGGACCGTTTAAAATATTTCTTAGGGGCAGGTGGCTGGCTCAGTCGATGGAGCATGAGACTCTTGATCTCGGAGTTGTGGGTTTAAGCCCCACACTGGGTATAGAGCTTACTTAAAAATAAAACCTTCAAAAAATATAGACAGAAATATTTTTAAATTTCAAAGGACATAAAAAGAATGAATCACAGTTTTAAGACAATCCATACTTATGTGTCTGGATCACTGAAGAGCAAAATTATGTCACTTACTTATAAACATTAACCATAATTTGCTTTCTGTCACTGACAAAGGACTCACCCAATAACCACATTCACTTTACTGCTTCTGTTTTGTATTAATCCATTCCTATTGTTAGGTTTCTAACTATTTTTCAAATTTCTTGATAGTCATCTCCCAAGGAATAATATGCTACTTCAGAAATTTTCATTAACTCTTGAAATTACATTACTCAGAATATATTTGTGGACTTTTCCTTTCTTAAAACTTTTTTCAGTAATATAATTCCTTGTATGAACTGGTATACTTAGACAAAGGGGTCCACAATTCCTATTTAGAAAAGTTTATTGATCATTATTCCTGCATTACACTTATTGAAAGAAAAATTTAATTGTCCCTGAAGGCACCCGGTCATTTCACATGATCTATACCCTAATGTTTTTTGTATTAAAAATACAGGTTAAATATGAAATTAGTAAAATGCAGCATATAAAACTTCATGCTGAGCAAAAAAACAAGTCCAAAAAAAAAGTTACTTTCTATTAGTAGAATAGCTTCCACAGTATTTAAGATGTTTCCTATGTAATTCATATTTGAATACAATTTTTAGAACCATAGTTAAATATATTTTGCAATTTGTTAACTGCAGGTATCCACATTTTCCTTCCATCACATAATCTGTTCCTTTGATTAAGTTGGCAACATCTGCTGAGATCCACAGAATGCAGCAAAAAAAAAGTAGTGGTTATTTCTCAAGATTTGAGAAATCTGGTCCACCTTTAGAGTAGTTTCCTGAGATTTCTGCTCCACTGAAGTCAAAACCAGGATTCTAAAAGACATGAAAAAAATTATGATAAAATAAAACTTTTAAGGAAAAGTGTAAGTAACCCAAAAGGGAAATGGTAAAGACATGAACTAGCCACTGACAAAACAGGAAATCTAAATGACCAATAAACATGTGAAAAGATACCAAATTTCACTGTAATCGCCAAAACAGAACTTAAAATTAGAAGGTATATTTGAATTTTCAGATCTACAAATGTTTAGAAGATCAATACGTATATTAAAAGGTTGGCAAGTGTATGGACAAACACAATACTTAGTATAAAGTGTGAAAATAGATTTTAATAACTAGCATCATTTGAGAGTTTGCTACATGCCAGGCAGGGTTCTAAGAGCAATGCATTTATTAACATATTTAATCCTCATAATAATCCTATGAAGTAAGTACTAACTCATGCTTTAGTGTCTTTGGAGGGCATTTCACTTATTCAACAAACATTTACTGAGTTCCACTGTTTGGAAGACACCATTAGAAGCACGTGGAATTCAAGAGTGAATAAAACAAAGATCCCTGCACTGGTGGAGCTGCCATTGTTATAGGAGAACACAAACAATAAAACTGTAAGTTAGCTAGTAGAGGGGTTGGCCAACTTTTCTGTAAAGAGCCAAGTAGTAAATATTTTAGGCTATGAAGGCCGCATAGTCTCTGCCATAACTACTTAAGTCTGGTATCGCTATATGAAAGAAAATACCAAAAGAACAAGCATAGCTGTATTGCAGTATAACTTCACTTCAAAAACTGGGAGTCGGCCAGATTTCACCCATGGACCATAGCTTGCCAGCCCCTGATCCAGAGCGTTAGCAGTTAGTACAAGTGCCAGGAAGGAAGGAAGGAAGGAAGGAAGGAAGGAAGGAAGGAAGGAAGGAAGAGCAAAGTAAGGGAAATGAGATTATAGTATTTAAATAGGATGATCAAAGATCAAAATATGCTTTACGGAGCAATGACTTGAAAACAATGAAGAAGTCAGCCAAGCTTTGGGAGAACACTGTAGTCCAAAGGACAGAAAAGGAATGGCCTGGAATATTCAAAAATACAAAAAGGCTAAGGTAATACAATATGACTAAGGTAAAATGACTGAAGCAGACAGTTGCAGGAGAAGAAGTCAGGGAGATCATGGAAGACCATATCAGATAGGGCCTGGAAAAAAAATTTTGTCTTTTACTAGAGTGAAAGAGTTCTGAGAAGAGAAGCGATGTGTTCTGACTTGCATTTTTAAAAGGACTGCTATGCTGTTTTGAAAACACTGCAGCTTGGCAAGGGTAGACGAAAACCATTAGAAGGCTATTAGAGTAACCTAGGCAAGACATTACAGGTGGTCCAGATCAGAGTGGTTGGAAAGTTGGTGGTGACAAGTGGACAAGTTCTGAATATACTTGGAAGGTAGTGCCAGTAAGGTTTCCTAACAAATTGGATACAGTGTGTGAGAGAGAGCTAGGAATGGAGGATGATTTCCCATTTCTGAACAAGCAGTTTCTATCAACCAAGATGAGAAGGCTAGAGGTATAACAAGTGTGGGAGGAAGTTAGGAAGTTCATGTTGAGTATGTTGAGTCTGATAGGTCAGATCGACAAGTGGAGATGCTGAATATGCAACTAGAAACGTGAGTCCAATACTTGGGAGAAAAGTCTAGACTGGAGATACAAATTAGGAAATCACCATTACATACATAGAAATTATCCATCAAAATTTGAAGAGTGCTTTGATCCAGTAATTCTTCTCCTAGATAAATTAATGGACCACTGGAATAGTTTCAAAAAGATGAAAGAATAAACTGTGAAATAGATACAAATCGAAAAATCCAAATCTTATCAAAAGGGAAGAGCTAAATAAATAACGATGATACAGTCAAATGAGAAAACATTCTGAAGCACTTAGAAGGAGAAAAAAAACAAACAATACATATAGTGTGATCCTGCATTTATGTTACAAACAAAGCAGCAAGCCAATATATCAATGAGATAAAAATGAAACAGAAGCAAGGAATGGAGAGATGTTAATGAAAGGAACCTATAACTTTTTTACACTATGTAAGTCTATACTAATTAAATTTTTATGAGTTCACTCGTGCATTACTGGTGTACATTAAATAAATTTAAACTTATAAACTATGGCAGTACAAACAAAACCCTCCCCAGAAATTTTGAAAAACTAAAATCCACAAAAAAAGACCAGTAATTTTTCTAACCATTTAATTTTAAAAACTCCTTTAAAGAACTTTTGTGATTTTTCTGTAACCAAATTTGAGTTTTAATTTCAAAAAATAATTTTTCTATGATCTTAAAATGCTTAACAATACATATTCATACACTCATCTGACTTACTTCTTTCTGGAATCTTTCTAATGTAAGTTTTCTCTGCATTTGGTCTTGCACCCAAGGATCAGCTGCATATTCAGATTCTAGAAGAGAAGTCCAACAATTTGCTGCATCTCTCTTTGTCTTTGTAAGAACAATACGGACCATTTTTCTGTCCTCTAAACAAAAAACACAAAGAAATTAGAGTTCATCATAAAATTGTATATTTTCAAAAACCATTAGGTAACTATTTACAATACATTTCTATCACTCTATCTTCCAGAGCTGCAAAGACAAAGAACCTGATACCACAGAAGAAACATACTAAGTTTGAAGACAAGATTAATTTTTAAAAAGATTCCAACAATTATAGATCACCCTTACCCAAAGTCCATGTTCCCTCATCAGCTATTGTAGAATCAAAGAGTTTGCCCTGAAAAATAAACATATTTATTTTAGTACAAAAATAAATAAATAAATAAAAATGTTTATTTTAGTACATGAAATATCTATGTACTGAAAACATTAATGTCATTAATTTTTATAAGACTTTCATGATTTAAGAGTTTGCCAATTTCCTTTTTGTTTACAATTTTTTTTAATGTTTATCTATTTTTGAGAGAGAGAGAGAGAGAGACAGAGTGCAAGTGGGAGAGGGTCAGAGAGCCAGACACAGAATCCAAACCATGCTCCAGGCTCCAAGCTATTGGCACAGAGCCCAACGAGGGCTCAAACTCACGAACTGTGAGATCATGACCTGAGCCAAAATTGGACGCTTAACTGACCACCCAAGTGCCCCAACTTTGCTAATTTCCTATCTAATTAGGAATTTCCTATCTAAGATGTTAGTTGTCTAGCTTGGTTATGGTAGGGAGATAAAATTTTATACCATTTCAACATATTGATAGGTGTTCAACCCTATCTTTCCTCGTAGCAAGTGAAATGCAACCTAGTTTACACTGCTTGGAATATTTACTGCCAACACAGGGCTCTCAAAAGAAAGATCAGAACTCCTTAATTTTCAGGAGATGAATAAATATCACTGATCACTTAGCAGCCAAATGTGAAATTAATATCTGAAATGCTTTGACTTTACCAGTTAAAATGAACTACAAGAGCTTCCCTGCTGAAATTAAGAAATGATGTCTTTTAAAATAAACTTCAAAAATCTGGTTCAATCTCTTTGTTGGGCAATGTAGCACTAAAAATTTTTAAAGCACATACTGTAGTTCTGATTTCAGATAAGCTGTGATGAAACTGTTGTTTTAAGAAAGAAATCAACAGAACATAAGTTTAAAAGAGAATGCATCTGCTCAAATCCATTTTGATTTGTTGCTACTTGCCAAATTTAAGTTTTAGGAAATAAAATTAAAATGCCACATAAAGCAAACACATTTTTTCATATTTCAACACCAGTGAGAAAAAAATCTTACTAAACATGTATCTAAAATCCTGAAGTTGAAGTTACTGCTAAATTGTAAATAAAGTTACTGTTAAAGTCACTGCTAAAGTTCTGAAATTACTAAGGGAAATTTGAATGGTAATCTTAAACCACTGTTCAGGAAACCACGAACTGCACAGCTATTCAGAAAGGTCATTAAAATCCAAGCTGACATAAATCAATGTCTTCCACATGACTCTCTCCTTTTCTCTGAGGCACTTAAAGCACTTCCATATTAAAAATAACAGTAACAGCTAGCATGTAAACTCATTACATACCAGGCACTTGCGCAAACTCTTAATTCCCATGGATAGCACCTAATGCTCAAAACAATCCTATCAGAAAGGTACTATAATTATCACACTTTGTGGATGAAGGCATAGGGACACAGAATAATCTCTTGCCCAAGGTTACAAAATTAGAGAAATGGCAGAGCCAGGTATCCTACATCAAGGAATGTCCCTTCGCTACACTATAGTCAAACATCGTCAGTATGTAATCTGGGAAAGAAGTCCAACTTCGACGTAATTGAATTTAACTATAAAGCTTATCCAGGAAAATGCAGTTCTCAGATCTAAGGGGCATGATGAGAATAAAAGAAGTATTATTCTCTCCAAACAACCCTGGACTATCTGCTTGACCACTGCACAAACATGCAGATTTTTGTCTCATTTTGATGAAAAAATAAATCACCTGATATCGTCTCTGAATCCTCATCCCTATATCCTTATCCCTTATTTTCTTCTTTACTTTTCCGTGACTTTCTAAACATTTATTAGTTTAATTATGCCTCCCTACAAGAACAATCTGTGTGCAAGAAACGTATGTCTTATTCATCTCTGACCTCCTAGCACCTAAATCAGTGCCTGGACGAAAATATATGTACGATAAACATTTGTTCCTTTAAAGATCCAGGTGAAGACCCGCAGAGGAACAAAAGAAGCAGTTTCATTTGGTTGAGAAAGCCAGAAAATTGGGCTCCTCAAATCTCCACTCAACTCAGGACCAGCCTTGAGTGGGGGCTCCGACCAGAACAAAACTAGGCCAATGCTATAGCTCTTTCGGGCAAGGAGCCATTCGGCCTTCCAAGTCTTTCCACGGAAACCCTGAACCTTAGGACTCGGGGACTTAGAGGCCAGGAAGAAACTGGGCACAAGCCCTGACTTGCCGCTACCTTAAGGATCTCGCGACCACCCACGGCCAGCGCCACATGCCGGCTCTGCAGGCCGCACTGGATATCCTGGGCGCGAGTGCCTGGCGGCACCTGAACTTCAATGAACACCTCCTCCAAGGTCTGGTACCACTGACCCCACGGCGTCCCGCAAGGAACCACCCCACTGCGTTCCTCAAACGGGGCCGACATACTCCAGTAGCCTCCCAGCTCCAGCCACAAGAAGCGAGGTGAGCGCACGCGCGGAGCGTCCACGCTTAGGCCACGCCCTGGGCAGGCCGCTCAGGTCACTGCACATGCGCAGGGACGTAAGCGACGTCTCAGCGTATTCCTTTTTCCTTTTCAATGGCCATTTAGGACCCTTTCAGTAGCCGGTTTGAAAGAACTGAAACCCGGGGGCTTTACACCCAAGGAACGGCGAGAGGAGGTTGGAACCAGTGAAACTAGAACTCACTGCACTGCCACCTATATGACGCCAAAGGCGGACTTCCGACCTTTTCAGCTATGAAATGCGCTTGCGCAAATGCTGCTCTTCTGTAAGTTACAATTGAGTAACGCCAAGAATGATTGGACACTGCTTGGGGTGGGGAAGGGAGGAGACAGTAATAGTCTCCTATTGGCTAGTAACCGGAACTCACGGCACCGCTAATTACGTGCTGCGAGGCCAGGTGCGCATGCTCTTTAGCTGTTCCCGTCCTGGATTGGTGTGCCCAGGGTTTTGGTTTTCGAACCTGCTGACGTGAAGGTGGGCGGGGAATAAGCGGGGAGATTTGAATTTGGAGCGAGTAGGCTGTAAGGCAGCGGGAAGTTGCCGAGGACCGCTAGTGACCTTCGGTTTGTGGAGCTGGTCGTCAACATGTCCTTTCCCAAGGCGCCCCTGAAACGATTCAATGACCCTTCTGGTGCGTACAGGGAAAGGAGCTGGGGGATGGGATATGGTGTCACGCACCTTGCCCCTCTCGGTTCCCTTCATCAGAGGCAAATAGGCGATTTTAGGGCTAGGATGGGTCTCCTTCAACTGACTAGTTTTTCTGGGATCTATACGAAGCATTTACTACATGCCTAGCACTATTCAGAGTGAGAAGGATACAGCAGCGAATGAAGCAAAGTCCCTGCCCAAGTAGCTTGCATTCAAATGGACAGTAGAGCTAATAAACAATTAGTCTGTGGAGAAACTAAAGCAGAGGGGAGGGGATGGGGATAAGGAAGCTATTTGGTAGGTATTTGGTGGTCAAGCCCAGAAGGCCTCACTTATTTAAAAAAAAAATAAATAATTGACCACTGCTTTTTCGTATGAACTTGTGGATTTCTTGTAGATATTCCACTCAGGAATACAAGAATGCTGATTGGGAATGGCAGTTTTTGGGTAAAATTATGGTAGCTGCGCTTACTGAGAACATTAATGAAGTAGTAACAGGTAATATCAACAGTACCATGCTAAGTATTTACAGTTAATTCTTCTTTAATTGTCCAACATTCCTGAGAGGTCATCCTGTTATTCAATATTTTATTGACAAAAATACTGAGACTTAGATTTGCTCAGCGTTACACAACCAAACTAGAAGAACTAGGACATGAAACCCGGCCTCCATGAATCCATCCTGTGCTCTTAACCACTGTAGGGCATAAGCACAATAACCGTAAGACTCAGATGTGGTTGGTGAGGCACTCATTCAGTAGACACAAACTGTGTGCAGGGACTGTGCTAAGGTCTTCCCTCTTCGGTCTGGTTTACTCTTTCCAACAGCCAGGTGAGAAAGGTACTGATACTGTCCTCATTGTACACTTGAAGAAATGGAGGAGTTTTGTAACTGTACTGAGCAGCAAGTGAGGGGGAGGGCTGAACATCAAAGCCCCTGATTTATCCGTTACCCATCATAATACATATTTTTAATGTTTTTTTTAGTTTATTTTTGAGAGAAACACACAAACAAGGGAGGGCAGAGAGAGAGACAGGATCTGAAGCAGGCTCTGTGCTGTCAGCTCAGAGTCTGATGCAGGGCTTGCAGAGTCTGGCTGAGCCACCCAGCTCTCCAGTAATACACACTTTTTAATGATCATTTGTTACATCTTTAACTTGCGAGCCAACATGCAAGTGGAAATAAGAATCACTTTGTTCACAAACAAAAGCCAAGTGACAAATGGATCAGCACAAGCATATTTTCTAAATTAAGAGATTCAGGGCATGTATATTTCCTGGATATTCAAAGAACCTTCTCTAAATTCTCTCAGCAGTGTGTCTTTTAAGGAGAATTTTATTTTCTTTATAATAGATTAAATTGTCTTTACCAGTGTTACAATATTTCAGATTCACAGTTTCAGGAGTAATAATAGTTATCATTTATTTGATGCTTTGTGCATATGTGAGCACTGTAGTGATTTCTCTTATTACTCCAGTAACCCCAACAACTATGAGGTAGATACTTTTATTCCAGTTTCACAACTGGGGAATTCAGCCTTGAATAAAAATAACTTTCCAGGGGTCTTAAAGCTAGATTAGAAAATCAGAGAGTGTAATGTTCACATCTTTCCCCTATGACTGAAAGTACTTGGCACATAGTAATGTCTATTGATTGGCATACAAGGCTGGATTTGAGGCCTGATTGGAGGAATTACAAAACTCTATTCCCATTCTGACATCCCCAGTGACTTTCAATGTTTTCTTCACCATACTGCCAAACTCAACCCTGAGCCAAATACTGGGGATACAGGCATGATCAAGAGAGTTTCTAACTTCAACCAATTTTATCTAACTTGCAAGATGAATAAGTACATTATCTGATTTGGGAGATGGATAAGTGTATTAAAAGCCATTACAAAAGTGTCAAGTTCTTTGATAAGAACACTATTCACAGGCTGCTATGGAGGGAGGTTTCCAACCTGATTTGGGGATTCAGAGAAAACTGGAAGAGGCTGAGATCTGAAAGGTAAGTGAGAGTTAGCCAGGCAAACTGGAAGGTGGGCTGTCCATTCGAGGTGGAAGAAATAGAAAATAAAGAGATCTGGAAGTTTGAAGCATTTATTTAATGTAATACATAAAATGTTTGGTTTGTTTACAAGTATTGACTGCCTGTGTTAGCTTCCGATTATTGTTGATCAAAATAGAAGTTGTGCCAGAAAGCTTGTGTTATCTCCCAGGATATCCCATCCCGTTTGTCTAATGTCCCCTCTCCCCACATTTCTAGCAAGTCATATGTATCTGTGATGTCGTACATTTAAGCGTTAGTAAGGAAAAGACCCAGAGCATGAAAATAGCACATACTACAGTCTCACAAAGCCTGGATTTCAACCTAGTTCTTGAATCTAAATCCCCATAAGTATCAAATGGGATTTCTTTGCTCTTTAGGGAAGTTTTTGTTAAGTGTGATTTTAATTGTTCTCAACTCACGTGATGCTGCTTAGTCACTGTACGCCATCTGATCTTTCGCTGGCCCATATCCCCTTTTGAGAGTGTAGACCTAATGATGAACCAGAATACAAGAATTCAACAACATTTTATCTTCTGGCTGCTCTGACAAGTCTAGACCAGTGCTTCTCACACTTTGCCACAGAAACATGCCTAAAAGCAGAGAGCAGGGCATCTTGCTGGCTCACTTGGTAGAGCATGTGACTCTTGATCTCAGGGTTGTAAGTTCAAGCCCCAGCTTGGGCCTACAGCTTTAAAAAAAACCTTTTATGGGGCATCTGGGTGGCTTAGTCGGTTAAGCGTCAAACTCCTGGTTTCAGCTTGGGTCATGATCTCACAGTTGGTGAGTTTGAGCCCCACATCAGCCTCAGTACTGACAACATAGAGCTGCTTGGGATTCTCCCTCTCTCTCTGTCCCTGCCCCACTTGTTCATACTCTAAATAAATAAAGAAATAAACAAACAAACATTTGTAGATAAAAAAACAAAAGCAGGGAGCAAAGAATAGCCACACGTTCTGCATACACTCATCCCCACCTCCCCAAAAAGGGCAACAGTGCTGGCAGTTTTCTTTGAAGTCTCTTGTTACTTTAAAATATGATATGTTCTGCGCTGCTTCTGCTGATCCCTATTCCAAATGGGTGACATAGGTGCTTTAAGATGTGCGACCCTTAAACTGATTTTAGGGAAACCGCTGTCAGCCTCCTGTTTACCCCAGGGTGTAAACAGTTGGTGGAGTGTGAGAGATCTGAGCTAGCCAAGACTAATGTTTCTAAGTCTGCCTTTACCTTAGATGCCCCATTGAATTCTGTACTTCATTTTGAGACTCTTTCCTGATTGGAAATCTACTACCTCAACCCCTTATTGACCACATTTAGATCTAAAAGCTCCCAGTATTGGAATCTTTGTGTGAGTACATATAAAATGATCATTATTCATTTCTAGAATCTGATGGTAATTACCTGTGACTCTTTTTGGGGAGGGTTGATTCCAAATCTTTTTTTCTTATATTCAATCCTTAATAACAAAGCCATGTTGCTTGTTCTTTCCTGATGTTTATTTCAAGACTGTCTTTGCTGTTTTGCTCAGTTGCCTGTGTTCCTTTGACTCATTGAAATAAAGATCATTTGGGAAGATAATGATGTTTTCTTCATAAAGAGGCCTGTTTTGTAATATCAAATTTTTACATTTGAAAAAACAAAATATTTATTTTAATGTTTAGGTTTTATTGGGTTTTTTTTGTTTTTTTCTTTTTTAATTTTTGAAAGCACGTGAATGGGGGAGGGCACAGAGAGAGGGGCAGAGAGGATATGAGGTGGACACTGTGCTTACAGCAACAAGTCTGATGCAGGGCTTTATGTGACCTGAGCTCAAGTCAAATGCTCAATCAACTGAGCCACCTAGGAACCCCTGAAAAAACAAACAATTTATTAATGGCATTTTACATTTATATTACTCATTATACTATAACATATTTTTAACTTAAGATCGTAAGTAGCATAAGATGAGACATTAATTAATGTTTTATGTTTCCTGTAGGTTGTGCACCATCTCCAGGTGCTTATGATGTTACAACTTCAGAAGTATTGAAAGGACCAGTGTCTTTTCAGAAATCACAAAGATTTAAAAAACAGAAAGGTAACAGATTCCCAAATAACATAATGGTTATATGATCTCATAAGCTGTAAAATTATGAGTAACAGTATTTAAATTAAAAGATGCTATAGTATTTCTAAAAATGCAAAGCTACAGTTATATTTAAATTTTCTTATTTGATGAATTTACAAAAGAGTCAACTGCAGATTAATGCTTTAATCATTTCACTGTTGTGTAACCAGGAAAGTTAAGCAAGACACTCACATAGATACATAGTTTCCCTTTTGGTAATCACCTTAACTTTCCATCAGGGAATATTAGGAAAATCAGAAAAGTATTAGATGTGTAAACACTATTGTACAACTAATTACTTGGACATATACAGTCAGAAAAAATTAACTTTAATACTACTTCACTAAGAATTATAATAAGAAATTTGGAAATTGGGTTTTGTCTGTGTTTCAAACATGTAAGTGCCAACTAAAATCTGTACGATTTATTTTATTTTAGAATCTCAACAAAATCTTAATGTTGACAAAGATATTACCTTGCCTGCTTCAGCAAGAAAAGTTAAGACTTTGGGATTAAAGGTGAGGAACTCTGATATTCTAGCTGGTTTAGTACCTAAATCATGAAAACATTTCCAAAAGTTATTTTATTTGACTGGAATGGGTTAAGTGTATAAGGTTATAAGTAAATCTATAAATTAATAAAAATATTATCATTAGGACTCTAGCAAGATTTATGTTTACATCATTACTACATACATTGTTTAAATGTGTCTGGAGTTCAGAATTACAAAATGGTCTCCACTTCTCAGTCATTTCTCTATCTAGATAAATTTTATAACACCTAGTAAGCCTTTAAAAAGTATGCAGTGCTTTGATATATTAGTTATCATTGTTTGAGTTGTTTTGGTTTTGTTTGCTTACTTGTGCAGAAGGGTAAATATTGAAGAAAAAGGAAAAAAGTATTGTAATGCCTAAAAGAGATTTATTTGCTATTCAAAGACTGCCAAGGAGTGGTGGGACATTAAATTCTTAACTTCATGTTGCGGCTTGTACAACAGCCTATTTATTATCACTGTTTCCATTAGTTTATAAAGCAAGTTGTACTTTCTTAAGGAGTTGCAAAGAATGATTTTTTAAATGTGGAAAAGATTCAGAGTTGGGAAACCAAGGCTTAGACTTGTTCATTTATTTAGCGATTATCTAAGCTTCTTGTTTTATAGGGCTTCATTATCCAGTATGGAAGTGATTAGCCACATGTGGCTATCGAGCACTTCAAAGTGAACAGCTAAATTTTTGATACTATTTAATTTTAAGTAATATATAAAAAAACTGATACTTGATTCTATTCTTGGAAAACTTAAATGTTTTTGGAACAACTTGGAATGTGCATCTACTTTTTAATCTGTACATTTTATGAAATCTAAATATAGATGGCTATTTCTGATGAAACTTAAGCATCTGAATTGAGATATGCTGTAAATGTAAAATACAAACCAAAGTTTATAGACCTAGTACAAAACATATAAAATACCTCACTAATAATTTCATACTAATGACATGTTGAAATAATACTTTTTTACATTTATGGTACAGTAAAATATATTTTAAAATTTTTTACTTTTTATTTAAAAGTACATATTTTTTTAATATTTATTTTTGAGAGAGACAGAGTCGGGGAGGGGCAGAGAGAGAGGGAGACACAGAAGCTGAAGCAGGCTCCAGGCTCTGAGCTGTCAGCACAGAGCCCAACGTGAGGCTCGAACTCATGAACTGTGAGATCATGACCTGAGCCAAAGTCAGACGATTAACCGACTAAGCCACCCAGGTACTCCTAAAATTTTTACTTTTTAAGTTAACTACTAAAAAAGTACATATGTGGTTTGTGATATATTTTTATTAGGCAGCACTAATACAGACAGTCTTTTCTTACACATTGATTCAAATAAATACACACACACACACACACACACACACACACACACGCTGGAATATTACTCAGCTATAAAAAAGAATAAAATCTTGCCATTTGCAATTACATAGATGGCGCTAGAGAATATAATGCTAAGCTAAATAAGTCAGAGAAAGACAGATACCATATGATTTCATTCATACATGGAATTTAAGAAACAAAAAAGAAAATGAGCAAAGGGAAAAAAAAAACCAATCCCAGAAACAGACTCTTAATTATAGAGATCAAACTGATGGTTACCAGAGAGGAAGAGGATGGTTACCAGAGAGGAAGTGGTTACCAGAGAGGAAGAGGGTGGGGTGGGGATGGGTGAAAGAGGAGATGGGAATAAGGATGCACGGGTTCTGATTAGCACCAGGTGATGTATGGAAGTGTTGAATCACTATATTGTACACCTGAAACTAATAGAACACTGTATGTTAACTGTACTGGAATTAAATTTTTTTAATAAAATAACATTTAAAAAGAAACTGATTTAAATCTCTTGACTTGAATTTCTTGAAGAAACAGTTCTGATATTTTGAATTAATTATATAACTTTTAGAAAACTAAATTACATACAAGTTTGTGTAAAACCCCTAAATAATAGGCCTTCCTTGATAGAAAATTCCATCAGGTGGGAAATTAACAAATATGATAGTTATGTAGCCCCCTCCCTCCCCAACTTAGAAGTACATAAAACAGGTTGCATTCAATATATTTATCCATTTTCTTCCATTTAACATGGGAAAGATAGATACTCAGTTTAGGGCCATTGTATCAGAAAGGCTGTTGGATATAAAAGACATAGACCAAAATTATATGTCTTATTTTGAATGAAGGCAATAATTAGATTAAAACCAGTTTTTACTGGGGCGCCTGGGTGGCTCGGTCGGTTAAGCGTCTGACTTTGGCTCAGGTCATGATCTCACGGTCCATGAGTTCGAGCCCTGCGTCGGGCTCTGTGCTGACAGCTCAGAGCCTGGAGCCTGCTTCAGATTCTGTGTCTCCCTGTCTCTGTGACCCTCCCCCGTTCATGCTCTGTCTCTCTCTGTCTCAAAAATAAATAAACATTAAAAAAAAAAAAAAGTTTTTACTGGTGCACCTGGGAGGCTCATTCGGTTAAGCATCCAATTCTCGGTGTTAGCTCAGATTACGATCTCGTGGTTTCATGATTTCGAGCCCCACTATGGTCTCCACGCTGACAGTGCTGAGCCTGCTTGGGATTCTCTCTCTTCCTCTCTCTCTGCCCCTCCCTGGCTCATGCTCTCTGTGTCTCTCAAAAATAAATAAATAGACTTAAAAAAATTTTTTAAATCATCTTATACCATTTTAATTTTTATTTCTGTGTGTGTGTGTGTGTGTATATATACACACACACACACACACACATTTTTTTACTTTGAGTATCAGAGTTTAAGTTGATTTTTCTTTGTAAGATTGTTTTCTTTCTGGGATAGCATAATTAAATATTCAAAATGTATTGCTGTTTAACATTAGAAAGAAAGCGCTCAGTAGCTTTATTCTTAAAGCGCCACCTGTTCTTTTCCTTGGACTTATTAGGAAAAGCCTAATAATCTATGGGGGTGAAAACTTAAACCTGAAATATTTTAAGACTTAAAGAATCCATTCCTTCTTTTACCAGGTAAGTCTCCTACAAAATGTTTAATAGACACAGGAAATTTTTAAAATAAAAATTAACTGTTTGGGAGGCAGCTCCCCTCTACTTGCTAGATGGGATGCTGCCTGATGCATGAATCAATTAGTAAAGTCAATTATATTTTCAAGAAAAGAAGAAAAGGGCGCCTGGCTGGCCCAGTCAACAGAACATGTGACTGTTAATCTTGGGATTATGAGTTTGAGCTCCACTTTGGGGGTAAAGTTAGAGAGAGAGAGAGAGAGAGAGAAAGAAAGAAAGAGAAAGAAAGAAAAAAAATTTGAACTCTTTAATCTTTTTTTATAGCTAAAAATCAAATTTGGCTGTGATATTTGCGGTGCTTAAATTTGTTTATCTCTGTTCTTTGATTTTTAAATAGAAGGAGTCTCAAAAGAATGATAAAGATTTGAAGATACTAGAAAAAGAGGTAAGCAATGCTTTCAACTTAATTGAAAAATAAATGTGCTATAAAATGCAGAGTGACTTAGAGTTAAGAGACAGGTATTCTGTTGCGGTTTGGGGAGTTGCATAGCAAGGCAGATAATCTGTCCAGACCAGTGCCTGCGAGGTAACTATTCCTTAGCTTCATTAGATACTAAGTTTCGGAGCCTGGTGGTCAGTGTGGTATGCTGACAGTGTCAAGTTTGTTAGGGGCAGATTCAAGATTACCCACTCTATAAAAAATTGATCACTAAAAATTAATATACTGCTATATTGCAATTATGCGTGTGTCAAATATTTACATTTACTCAGTGCACACTCTTCCTGTATGCTAATGTTTATGTTAAGACAGTGACTTGCTAGAGAATTTCTTAGCATGAAATCCTAGCAGGTTAGTTGAATTGTGAAAGAGTTGTGCTAATCTTACACATCCTCTGCTCTGTAAGTTATATATGCCTTATTTAAGGATAAAATGGAGCTGGAGGGTAAATCTGGAGCTATCCTGTCCAGTATGGTAGCCACTCACCATTTGAGACTTATTTAAATTAAGTAAAAGTAAGAACTCAATAGTTCAATTGCACTAGTCACATTTTAAATGCGCTGTAAGCACTCCAGTGAGTGGCTCCCATACTATACAGTACATTTCCACCATGGCAGAAGTCTCTACTGAGCAATGCTGACCTAAAGAGTCCACTTACTTCCCTAAGCAGGAGTAAGATGGTCACTACCAGTTTTGCTTCTCTAGCAGTTTTCTTTCCATGTTTACATTGCTGACCAACTCTTTTTCTAGTGTACATATTCTTATGACATATTAAAACTTTCCAGTGATTACAGTTAAATGTTAGCTTAGGACCAAGAATACGTCAAGATAGCTTTGCAAATCTCTGCCCTGGTTGCTCTGATTCTTTTAGTATTTAATTATGTTGGCCATCATTTTATTGAGGATACATGCCTACAATGTAGGGGTTAATACTTAGAGAGGTGATAACTGAGTCTCAGTTAACTGGTAAGTGAGTGGCAGTGCCAAGATTAGAACTGATAATTTGCATCAGTTTCTTAATCGTTTAGAATAGAAAGGTTTTTTTAAGTTTATTTATTTTTGAGAGGCGCAGAGAGAGTGGGAGAGACAGAGAGAGAGAGAGAGAGAGAGAGAATGAATGAATGAATCCTAAGCAGGCTCCACACTGCCAGTGAAGAGTTCTATGTGGGGCTCAATCTTGCAACCATGAGATCATTACCTGAGCCGAAATTAAGAGCCAGATGCTTAACTGACTAAGCCACCCAGGCACCATTAGTATAGAGATTTTTTTTTTCTTTTTAAACAAATAGAGCTCTTTTTTATTTAAGCCCCATAGTATTTGTTGTTTGTTTGTTTATTTAATTTGAATTAATTATCAATATTTAAAAGTAACATTTCATGTAAAACATTCAGATTTCTGGCTTATGTTGCAAAATCAGACGATCTGACGACACTGTTTCCACTTTCCACTACAGGGCAACAATATGCTAGGGCTTTGCAGGGCTGCCTCCTTTATACTCCACATTTGCTCCTCAGTCCTCACCTGGCTCTCTCTACTTATTTATATTATCTGCTTGGCCACATAGGCATTTGAGTGTACAAACCCTTTTTTTGAAGCTTAAACTTCCTTAACTGCAAAAACCTGTAAAGATAATCTCGGTGTTCTTTTTTCTAGTTTATAATATTTTGCTATAAATGTTGTTTATAAACCAGTAATATAAGCGTAGAGAATCTTCTGGTAGGGAACCTTAAAGCTCATTCAATCGCTAGCATCTAGCTCATAGCCGTATATATACATATGGTGTTTGATACATTTTTAGGTAAGCATTTTTGGCCTAAAATACTGAGATTAGTATCAACACAAAGTCAGTTAAGAAAGAGTAGGAAATACTTCATGTGACTTAATACAACTGTGCTGTTTCGATGCTTTTGTACCCAACAAATAATCTATTTTGGTAAATGTTTTATGTGCACTAGAAAAGAATGTATATGTACTTGTTGGTACAGTTTATATATGTCAGTTCAGTATGTTTAAAAGTTTTGTACTGATATTTTTGTCTGTTTATTCTATTACCTAGAGAAAGAGGTACTTTCTCATTTCCACCTCATACATACACCTATGTAATGTACACAATATACATTTTGCTTTGTATATTTTGAACTTAAAGTTGCACAACAAATTTGATTGTATCTTCCTCTTGAAATGACCTTTCCGTTATAAAATTCCTTCTTTATCGCTAATAATACTTTCTGCCTTAAATATCTACTTTGTATCATATTAATAAGGGCATCCCATCTTTCTTTTGTTTAATATTTACATGGTAGATCTTTCCTGACCCATTATTATGTCTTTCTATGTCCTTATTTTTTTTTTAATTTTTTTTTAACATTTATTTATTTTTGAGACAGAGAGAGACAGAGCATGAATGGGGGAGGGTCACAGAGAGAGGGAGACACAGAATCATAAGCAGGCTCCAGGCTCTGGGCCATCAGCCCAGAGCCTGACGCGGGACTCGAACTCACGGACCGCAAGATCGTGACCTGAGCTGAAGTCAGATGCTCAACCGACTGAGCCACCCAGGCGCCCCTGTCCTTATATTTAAAGTGCAAATATTGTAAATATCTGGGATCATTTTTGTTGAGCCTACACACTCCTTTAGTACCTTTTGTTCTGCAGGCTATTGGCAAATCCTCTCAGCTTTCCTTTTCTCCTAAGACATCGTCATGTCACCTTCAAATTTAAAGGATATTTTCCTTGGGAACAGAATTTTAGATTGGTACTTTCCCCCTTATATTAAACAAGTCATTTCATTGTCTCCTGACTTCCACATTTTCTGTTGTCAGATAGGTGGTTTTGATTTTGGTTTTGGTTTTGATCTCATAATTGCAACAAGAGTGGTGGCTTACTGATCACTCCTATTGTAGTGCTTACTATATCCTACACAGAAGCCCCATTCTGCCTTCTTGAAATAAAAAAGATAGTTAGCATTTCAAACTATAATTTGAGTTCATATAACTAGAACTAGAGAAAAGAAGAACTCTTATAGGTAGAAATACCTTAAAAGTGAACAGTTTAATTATACCTGGAAGCTTACAACAATTAAAATCCTCTCTTCTTAAAATGCTTACAGATTTAAGTTCTTACAGATTTTTAAAACATATAAATATGAATGTTCAAACAGCTAGTGAAATCAGAATATTTAACAACATCATGTCACAAAGCTTTTTCTAGAATTTGAATGTTTTATTTTCAGTAGCATCTAGTTACATTGGCATTGTATTGGTAAATCATTCACTTATCACCTTGTTTCCGTTCAGATTCGTGTTCTCGTGCAGGAACGTGGTGCTCAGGATAAGCGGATCCAGGATCTGGAAGCCGAGTTAGAGAAGACAGAGGCTAAGCTAAATGCTGCAGTCAGGGAGAAAACATCTCTCTCTGCAAGTAATGCTTCACTAGAAAAACAGCTTATTGAATTAACCAGGACTAATGAGCTACTAAAATCAAAGGTATTTAAATCTCATGGTAATATTTACAACTGAATAAGTTATAAACATGTTGGAGGTTTTTTTTCTTATATCTTGAGAATTTTAGGCTCTAGTTTAGCCTTTTTCCTTTACCAAATGTACCTTAAATGTTAAGCTGCTTCCAAGAAGAATTATCATTGTCTTTTTTATTATGGTATCTGACACATAAGAAATGATAAACAAGTTGCTTTTTGTTTTAATGTCTGACATTTTCTCACCCTCCTTCAAAGTCACTCCTAATAAATAAGGGCATTAATAAAACTTGTAGAATTTATGTCTAGAAGTCACTAGATCTTTCTCTGAAATAAATAATCACATGACAGCAGGCTTCCATTTCAAATCCTTTTGGGATTGAAGTGGGAAATGAATAAATTTGTGGATTAAATGTGTTTAATAGATATTCTGTTTATAAATATTTTATTTAATATTAGTATTATTAATAATATTATACTAATAGATCTTAAAGGACATAACATGGTCATTTGCTTTTGTCAGAAGTAAAAGGAGGCTGTACGTCACTGTTCAGTTTAATAGCAGTCATCTATTCAGAGCCTGTAACGTGTTGAGCTCTTTGAGTAAGGATGCGTATGAATCAAGCTTAGGGAAAAAAGCAGATTCCTGGGCCCCATCCAGGGAGATTCTGATTTAGTTGGCCTGGGATGAACTGTATAGTCTACATATTTCAAAATAGACTAGGCAGTTTAGATGCATTTTGTTAAGCAAGCACATATTACAAAATCCTCTCTGAGAAGCTTGTTTTGGAGGCTTGCAGTGGACTCTCCAGCATGTAGAGGTAGGTAACTACCCAAGGAGCTTTAAAATGTAAGCAGAAAAGGGTGCCTGGAAGGTTCACTTGGTGGTGCATGTAGCTCTTAATCTCAGGGTTGTGAGTTCAAGCCCCATGTGTGTGTGTGTGTGTGTGTGTGTGTGTGTGTACAGATTAGTTAAAATAAAATCTTTAGCTGAGCCTGGATGGCTCAGTCAGTTAAGCATCTGACTTTGCTCAGGTCATGATCTCACAGTTTGTGAGTTCAAGCCCCACATCAGGCTCTGTGCTGACAGCTCACAGCCTGAAACCTGCTTTGGATTCTGTGTATCTGTCTCTCTCTGCCTCTCCCCTGCTTGTGCCATCTTTCTCTGTCTCTCAAAAATAATAAATGTTAAAAGAAATTTTTTTAAATAGAATCTTTAGAAAAAGTAAAATAAAAATAAGCCAGAAAGTCACATTAATCAAAAAGAAGGACAAGAACAGTAGCAATATTACATAAAATCAGTAATCCTGGTGTGATCAAAGGCATTTTCTCTACCAGAATATGTTGTAGGTAAATAATAGTCCCAGTAATAGAATAATCAATATTTATGTGATTTTATATAAGATCTAACAGAAAATATATCTAAATGTTTTTATATGTTTCTTGTACTTAGTTTTCTGAAGATAGTAACCAGAAGACTATGAGAATTCTAAGCCTCGAATTAATGAAACTTAGAAACAAGAGAGAAACAAAGATAAGGGTGAGTGATACTTTTGGTGAGTTTGCTGTGTCTGGATCTGGGGACCTGAACAACTTCCACTTCGTAACACCTATTTTTGTTGTGTAGAGTATGATGGCTAAACAGGAAGGCATGGAGGTGAAGCTACAGGTCACTCAGAAGAATCTTGAGGAGTCTCAGGGGAAAATAGCACAACTGGAGGGGAAACTGTGAGTGCTTAAAAAGAAAGAGAAATTGTTAAGTGTAACTGTTGATTTCCCTCTCTCACCTCTCTCTTGTTTACTGAGACTTAACCTTCCTCCATACTTCTCTCATTGCCTCCCTGCTTGCCTTATTTCTCTTCTTCAGCTGAGCCCTGATCACTCCCATTTAATGCTGAAAAGATGTATAAATGTATTACTTTTGTCCATCTTTTGTACAAATTATGAGGAAAGGCCTCCTCATCTTTGTAGTAGCATCATCTTATGGAGATGGTAGACCAAAACTGAGGAATATTGGTATAAGAAGCTGTGATTAATGTATAATCCTAGCCTTCCTTTTTATGATTGAGCTGTAACTTACCTACAAAAAATATATAGACCATAAGTATTCAGTTTGATGACTTTTGACAATTGTATACACCTCTGTAATCACCCTACAAACAAGACAGAGAACATTACCATCCTCTCAGAAAATTCCTTCCTGCCTCTTCCTGCTCCCCTGCTCTTCCCCATTATGAGGCCCCCAACACGTGAAGCCACTTTCTGACTTCCATCATATAAATTAGTTTGGTCTTTGGAGGGTGGGGATGGGAGGTGTTTATCAGTGTGTGTGTGTGTGTGTGTGTGTGTGTGTGTGTGTGTGTGTGTGTG
Source organism: Prionailurus viverrinus (assembly GCF_022837055.1). Lineage (NCBI taxonomy): Eukaryota > Metazoa > Chordata > Mammalia > Carnivora > Felidae > Prionailurus > Prionailurus viverrinus. Next base: position 186,238,818 of record NC_062561.1, on the reverse strand, counting down.
TCTTGTTTAACATAGTATTTTAAGATTCATCTATACTGTTGTATTATAATTTGTTCTCTATTTCTGAGTAGTATTCCACTATCTGAATATACCTCCATTTGTTTACTATTCCTCTGTTGATCATTATTTGTGTTTCCAGTTTTCTGATAGTGTGAATAAGTCCGCTATGTATATCTTTTTGTGGACATAAGTTTTTATTTCTCCTGAATGAACATCTAGGATTGGAATACATGGGTCATAGGGTAGTGTAGTATATGTGTAAATTATTAAAACAAACAAACCAACCAACCCAGAGTGGTTGTATGAGCCATTTTACAGTCCCACTTAGCAATGCGTGATAGGTGCAACTGTTCCACGTCTCCAAGGTTTGATATTGTCAGTCTGTTTGATTTCCACCTTTTAGTAGGTAGGAAATAGTATCTCGTTTGTAATTTTGTTAGTCTAAGGCCGAGCTTCACTGTATGTGCTCACTGACCATTCATATATATCCTTTTGTAAGGTGTCTATTTAACTTTCTTGCTCATTTTTTAAATTGAGTTGTTTGGAGGAGGTAAACACCAAAGTAATTGCATAAAAGTCAACCTAGAACAAAGGCTATTTTGTATGTGTGATGGTGGGATGGGGACTGGGAAGTCTACAAGAAAGATCATTTCTAACACTTGGAGTGTTATAGGTGCAATTTTCATCATCATGAAATTTATCAGAATTTATTTGGAAAGCTTTCTCACTTTAAAAAAACCTTCAGTTTCCTATTTGCGTATACTAAATTGTCAACTTAAGAGGTCACAGAAAATAAGAATTAAGGATTTGGAGTCTAGAGATAGCCTGTCTGATACAGCAGTATCTGGTACAGATTAAACATTATGTGTGACTACTGTGAGTATTCATATATGTAATTTTTTTCAGTGTTTCAATAGAGAAGGACAAGATTGATGAAAAATCCGAAACAGAAAAACTCTTAGAATACATCGAAGAAATTAGGTAATATTAATAGTAGTTTTAAATTGGACCTTATTTTGTTGAATAGTGATGAAAACATCATTTTCATCCTTTTTAGTTTAATTTTCCCTGTGCCTAAATTATGTGCTCTTCAAAATAATTTGTTTTACTGTAGTTGTGCATCAGATCAAGTGGAAAAATACAAGCTAGATATTGCCCAGTTAGAAGAAAATTTGAAAGAGAAGAATTATGAAGTTTTAAGCCTTAAGCAATCTCTTGAGGAAAATGTTGCTATGCTTTCTAAACAAGTGAAAAACCTAAATGCTAAGTGTCAGCTGCTTGAAAAAGAAAAAGGTATGTAACATAAGTAACATGTACAGTGTGTAAGGACTGTACTGCTGTATTAAAACAAACTTTTTTTATTGTCAAGTTAGCTAACATACAGTGTAGTCTTGGCTTCAGGGGTAGATTCCCATGGTTTATCACTTACATACAACACCCAGTGCTTGTCCCAAGTGCCCTCCTTAATGCCCATCACCCGTCTCCCCCACCCCTCCTTCAACCCCCGACTCCATCAACCCTCAATTTGTTCTCTGTATTTAAGAGTTTTTTAAAAAATTGTGGAAATAACATTAAAATCCTATTCCCATATGAGAATGTTTGTTTTTTACAATGTTTGTTTTCTGTTTATTTCAATATATTGCTTGTCTTGATTGAAATATATACAGTGGTACATTTCTTGACTTCCTCATTGGGTGGCCATTTAAATTGAGAAGACATACCATAGGATATGCACTACATTTTGTGTAGTAAATGATACAAACTTCAGAATTATGTTTTGGCTTTATTTCTTTGGAAATACTTGATCTGTATAACATGCTAACAGCAAAAAATGGGTGTATGGAAATCCAGTTTCTCTAAATGCAATACATTCTCTTAATACATGTATCTAAATACAGCATTTTCATTTGTATAGAAGACCTCATCAACAGGGATAGGGAACAGGATGAAGCTCTGAATTCTGAAATGCAAAACTTAAAGGAGAAACTTATTCTTGAAAAGGAAGAACATGAAAAGTTACGACAAAAAGAACTGCAAAGTGATTCACTTCTGCAACAAGAGAAGGTAGTACACTACAGTAAAAAAAAAAGCAAAAACTTTTGCTTGTTATATGTCATACATTTCCCTGTGTATCTGAAAACCTTTAAATTATATATGTCTTTTGATCCAGCAATTCTATTTTTAAAGTCTTATCTTGAGGAAATAGTTGTGTATATGCTGTTAAGCCACACAAATATTCACCACATTATTGATGATGTGAAAAAATTATAAGCAACTAATAAACCAAAATAAGAAAATAGTTTAAAAATATTTTCTGGCATAGGGGCACCTGGGTGGCTCAGTCGGTTGAGTGTCCGACTTCGGCTCAGGTCATGATCTCACAGTTTGTGGGTTCAAGCCCTGCATTGGGGCTCTGGGCTGACGGCTCAGAGCCTGGAGCCTGCTTCAGATTCTATGTCTCTCTTTCTCTGTGCCCCTCCATACTCATGCTCTCTCTGCCTCTCAAAAATAAAGAAACATAATAAAAAAAATTTTTTTAATATTTTCTGGCACATTCTTGTGTTAGATTACTACTTAGGCATTTACAGTTATGTTGTAAAATAGTGTCTAAATGCATGTGAAACAAAACTTAAAAATTTTTAAAACCCAGATTACATAAAAAATATTTTATGTGAGAAGAAAGTTTATTAAAAAAATGAGCATAGCATGTAAATTTATCATTCTCAGTAGAAATTCAGATAATCTGTAAACACGAATACTCTACCTTAGTAATAATCAAAGAAATGGAAATAATTTTTTCCCCTTACAAGATTGGCACACATTAAAGCATTTGATAATAGGGGCACCTAGGTGGCTTAGCCATTTAAGTGTCTGATTTCACAGGTGGTGAGATTGAGCCCTTCATCAGGCTCTGTGCCGACAGTGTGGAGCCTGCTTGGGATTCTCTCTCTCTCTCTCTCTCTCTCTCTCTCTCTCTCTCTCCCCCCCTCTCTCTCTCTCCCCCCCCTCCCCCACTCATGCACACTTGTGTGCACAGGCACACAGCTGTGCTTTCTATCTCAAAATAAATAAACATTTAAAATATTTGATAATACAGAACACATTAGTGAGAGTGGAGCAAACAGGTAAATGCACTGATGCGAAATATCATATTTTGGGCAACTTGCAACAACTGAAGGAATTAAATAGATCTATATATACTGACTTGAAGATCTCAACTATTTTTAGGATTTTTTTAAATGTTCGTTACATACGTAGTATATATCATTTATATGTATGTATTTTTTAAGTGTATAAATGTGTAAAAAAGACTAGAAGGCATATATACCAAAACTAGTGGTTATCTCTACAATGAGGAAACTAGGATTGGGGTGTGGTATAGTCAGAAGCATTTTTCCACTTCATTTGTTTTTTGTTTTTTGTTATTTTTTGTCCCATCCAGTCCCACAACTGCAGTTACTGTTGGCAGACCTTTCAAATGTTTTCTTGTATCTTAGTATTTAAGAGATGTGTCTCCTAAATGCATTGTTAGGAGTGTACAGGATGGAGAGAATGCTTATTTACATTGACCATTCTTTTTAAATTTTTTTTTTAATGTTTATTTTTGAGAGAGAGAGAGAGAGAGAGAGAGAGGGAGACACAATCTGAAGCAGGCTCCTGGCTCTGAGCTGTCAAGACAGAACCCAATGCGGGGCTTGAACTCACAAATCTGGAGATCATGACCTGAGCCAAAGCCAGACACTTAATAGACTGAGCCATCCAGGCGCCCCATATGTTGACCGTTCTTTTTAAAGGCAAAGGGCCCTGTTTTCTTTCATAGAGTGTTCCTGGGCACATCTACACTGGGTTTTGCTTTTGCTTTTTTATTGAGGTATAACTGACTTACAACATTATGTAAGTTTCAGGTATATGACATAACAATTTAACATTTGTATATGTTGCAAACTTACTACCACAATAAGTCTAGTTAGCATCTATCACTATATAGAACTATAAATTTTTTTTCTTCTGAGGAGTGTTTAAGACTCTCTCAGCAACTTCCAAAGTGCAATACAGTACTGTTAACTATAGTCACCATGCTATAACACTCCATGACTGAAGTATTTTTTAACTGGAAGTTTGTACCTTTTGACTCTTTCACCCGTTTTACCCACCCCCACTTCTGGCAACCATCGGTCTGTTCTCTATGGCTGGGTTTTTGTTTGTTTCCAGATTCCACATATAAGTAAGATCATATAATATTGTTCTTTCTTTGTCTGATTTACTCCACTTAATATAATACCCTCAGAGTCCATCCATAGCATCACAAATAACAAGATTTTCTTTTTTATAGCTGAATAATAATCAATTTGTGTGTATATATACCACATTTTCTTTATTCATCCATCCATCAGTAGACATTTAAGTTTTTTCCATATCTTCACTGTGGTAAATATTGCTGATATGAACATTGGGTGCATAATCTTTTCAAGTGTGTATTTTCATTTTCTTCAAATAAATACTTAGAACTGGAATTACTAGATTGTATGGCAATTCTGTATTTAATTTTTTGAGGATCATTCATGCTCTTTTCCATAGTGACTGCACCAATTGACATTCCCAGCAACAGTGCACAAGCGTTCCCTTTTCTCCACATCCTTGCCAACACTTACTGTCTATTGTCTTTTTTTTTTTCAAGTAATCTCTGTGCCCAACATGGGGCTCAAACTCAGACTTCAAGATAAAGAGTTACATGCTCCACTGACTGAGCCAGCCAGGCACCCATATTTCTTGTCTTATTGATAATAGCCATTCTGGTATGAGGTGAATCTCATTATGGTTTTGATTTACATTTCCCTGTTGATTAGTGATGTTGAGCATCTTTTCACGTACCTGTTGGCCATCTGTATGTTTGGAGAAATGCCTCTTTAGATCTGCTACCCAGTTTTTAATTAGAGTTGGGTTTTTTGCTTTTGAATTGTAAGAGTTCTTTATATATTTTGGTTATAACCCCTGTCTGCTCTGATATATGATTTGCAAATATTTTCTCCCATGTAAGTAAGTTACATTTTCATTTTCTTGATGGTTTCTTTTACTGTGCAGAAGCTTTTTTTTTTTTTTTTTTACATTTATTTATTTTTGGGAGAGACAGAGTGAACTGGGGAGAGGCAGAAACAGGAGAGGGACACACAGAATCCGAAGCAGGCTCTAGGCTCTGAGTTAGCACAGAGCCCAACATGGGGCTTGAACTCACGAGCTGTGAGATCATGACCTGAGCAGAAGTCAGATGCTCTAACTGACTCAGCCACCCAGGCGCCCCCAGAAACTTTTTGGTTTGATGTAGTCCCACTTGTTTATTTTTGCTTTTGTTTCCTTTGCTTTGGTGTTCTATCTAAAAGATCATCACCAAGAACAATGTCAATAACCTTACTGCCTATGTTTTCTTCTAGGAGTTTTATGGTTTCAGGTCTTACATTTAATACATTTTTATTTAATTTTTGTGAATGGTATTAAGGTAGTAGTGCACTTTTATTCTTTTGTTTGTGGTTTTCCACTTTTACCAGTACCATTTATTGAAGAAACTGTTCTTTCCCCTTTGTATATTTTTGACTCCTTTATCATAAATTAATATGTGTGGGCTTGTTTCTATGCTCTATTCTGTTCTAGTGATCAATGTGTCTGTTAGTATGCCATCACCATACTATTTTGAGTAACATAGTTTGAAATCAGGGAGTATGATACCTCCAAATTTGTTCTTCTTTCTCAAGAGCACTTTGGCTATTCAGGGTATTTTGTGCTTCCATACGAATTTTATCTTATTCCATTGTTCTATATCTGTGAAAATTCCCATTTTGATAGGGATTGCACTGAATCTATAGATCGCTGTGGTTGCATGGATATTTTAGCAATATTAATTTTTTCAATTCATGAGCACAGAATCTCTCCATTTATTTGTGTCTTCACTTTATTTTAATGTTAGAACCTTTTCCCAGTATTGATATATTTGTGCATTGTATAACTTTATTTTTTAAATGTTTATTTTGAGACAGAGGGCGGAGAGAGAGAGAATCCCAAACAGGCTCTGTGCTGTCAGCACAGAGCCCATTGTGGGGCTTGAACTCACAAACTATGAGGTCGTGACCTGAGCTGAACATTTAACAGACTGAACCACCCAGGTGCCCCTGTATATTATATAACTTTAAAATATATTTACGTACTGTCAAAATCATAGTACACTTTTTCTGTGGTATCCTCTGAGAAAAAAATGCTAAAAGTCAGTTGTAGAATATAATTTTAGTTTTATAAGAAGTGTGTGTGTGTTGCATAGAAAAACTGAAAAAACATTTACCACATTGTTAACAAGGTGCAGAATATAATCAATGACAAGATGCAGGTGATATCCGTATTTTTCAAAGGTTTTTGTTTTTTTGAGGCTCTTGAATTTAGTATTCATACTTTACTTTCTGTACTTCTTTTTTTTGTCATTAGTAAAAATCTCTTGATGCCATTTCATATTATTTTGGTGGTTTCTATTTGGATGTAGGAGTTGTCCTCCAGTCTTCAACAGAAGCTAGGTTCTTTTCAAGAGGAAATGATGAAAGAGAGAGATCTCTTTGAGGAAGAATTAAAGCAAACACTGGAAGAACTAGATAAATTACAGCAAAAGGAGGAACAAGCTGAAAGGCTGATTACACAATTGGAAGAGGAAACAAAATCTAGAGCTGAGGAACTGAAACTCCTAGAAGAAAAGCTGAAAGGGTTGGTATCAATAAGATCTCATGTCTCATATGACTTCAGATGTTAAAATGTGCTTTCCAGTACATTCTCTTAGCAATCTCACTTCAGTCATGCAAGTAAGTAAGGTTGGAATTCTTTTACAAGTAAGGAGTAGACACAGAGAGGTAAAGTATACCTATAGAGGGGCACCTGGGTGACTCAGTTGGTTAAGCATCTGACTCTTGATTCCAGCTCACGTCGCAATCTCATGGTTTGTGAGATTGAGCCTGGCATCGAACTCTGCACTGACATCACAGAGTCTCCTTGGGATTCTCTCTGCCCCTCCCCCCACCTCTCTAAATATAAATAAATAAAACTCAAAAAAAGTATACCCATAGAATATGCATCAAACAAGTATGACAGCCAAAATCAGAAGCTGTGCCCTTTCTTTTTTTTTCTTTTTTTTTTTTTTAAATGTTCACTTACTTTTGAGAGAGAAAAACAGCATGAGTTGGCGAGAGGCAAAGAGAGAGGGAAACACAGAACCTGAAGCAGGCTCAGGCTCTGAGCTGTTAGCATGGAGCCCGGCGGGGTTCGAACACACAAACCATGAGATCGTGACCTGAGCTGAAGTCGGATGCTTAACCAACTGAGCCACCCAGGCGCCCCTGCCCTTTCTTTTTTTTTTTTTTTTTTTTAGGCAAGAGGTTTAATTTAAAAGGCTGTTAATAAACAAACTCAAAATTTGGGGTTTCTTTACTGCTGTTACGTTGTCTAAAATTGTTGGACATCAGCATTATAGCAATAACAGATTTAGAAAAAAGGCTAAGAATCTCACCCTTTAATAAGAAACATTTCCATTTTTTCCCTGTGTATACATCAGTTTACATAAGCATAAGCATAAGTTATACCTTTAAGTACCTTTTCTAAGGGAGCACAAATATTCAGAAGTAGCAATGAAAACAAAATGAGAAAAAAAAACAACCGAACCTGGGCAACATTCAAAAATAAGAAATTTAAGAGATCTTGGGCTTTTCTTTCTTTCTTTCTTTCTTTCTTTCTTTCTTTCTTTCTTTCTTTTTAAAGTAAGATCTATGCCCAACGTGCGGCTTGAACTCACCACCCCAACATCAAGAGTTGCACGCTGTACCAAGTAAGCCAGCCAGGCGCCCCTCAGGCTTTTCTTTTATTGCTATTTCCGTATTACTTTCATCACATTATGCATCCTTCTCTACTACATTTATTTAGGTTAAAATACCAAGTGGATTCTTGAGTTCAAACTGTATCTACAATAATTAACATTATTTGACTGCTTAAGATTTCATTACTAAAAATATTTCTAGCAAGGAACCAAGAACTGTACATGAGTCTACAGGACTGTAGTATATCTCACAACTGTGTATCTGTCTCCTGTTGGATACTTTTGTTAAAATCCTTTTTTTTTTGTTTTCTTGTGGTGGTAAGTGATAAAAAGGACACAAAGGTTTTTTATATGCCTGCTTTTGCGGGGAGAAGTACCAGAGTATTCTTAGGGAATTGTTCTATACTGGAACCATTCTCAGGGAGCAGGCACTTTAAGAAACTGAGTAGATGACATCAGTTTCAGGGAGGAAAGAAAGTTGAGACAATCATTTATTCAACTCAAGGAATTCAGTGCAAAGGTCAGGAGATAAGGATTTTATTGCTGGATCTGTTAACCAGCTGTGCGATTCTAAGCAAGACAATTCTAATTAATTTACTATTTCATCAGATATAAAGGGATTGTAATAACGTGATCTCTAAGGTCCCTTCCAACCTGAAATCTTAGGCATAAGAGAAAAAATAAGAAAATTGGAAATGATTTCTCTGTGGGGCAGGGAAGAGAATATTTTTATTATAAAGCCTTTAGTACTATGTGATTGCTTTTAGCTGTTGGTGTGTGTATTTTTTAATCCCATGCTCATTACAGAAGGAATTTGATTAGTTCCATTTATTTTATCTGTGTCCAACTTAGCCTATAAGCAAATAAAGCTTCTTATTTATAGTTCTTAGTTCTATATGTTCTTTAAAAGGTCTCTTACAAGCTTATGTGTATATCTCAAAATTTTTCTCACTATTTTGGTAATATGTAATGTTAATATTTCAAAAACGTTCTGAGGTTTGTAATATATATGAATAAAGATGACTTAAAAGCTATTTTGTCTATGTAAGTAATCCACCAAATAAGTTATTGAATATTTTTTTAATAACAATTTCATATATGGATTACTGAAATAATCAAAATAAATCTACATAGTCCTAAGGGCACTTGCGTGGCTCAGTCAGTTAAGAGTCCAACTTCGGCTCAGGTCATGATCTCACGGTTCATGGGTTTGAGTCCCACATCAGGCTCTGTGTTGATGGTTCAGAGCCTTGAGCCTGCTTCAAATTCTGTGTCTCCCTCTCTCTCTGACCCTCCCCTGCTCGCACTCTATCTCTCTCGCTCAAAAATAAACATTAAAAGAAATTTTTTTTAATTTAAATCTACATAGTGCTATCAACTCTTTTTTCAAAGAAATACCAAGTGTAGTTAAAGAGTGTTTCTTAAACGCAGAGACACTTTATTCAGTCAGCCAGCTTTTTAGCTGGTAATTTGGCTGCTGCCATTAAGATTGTGTTTTAGAGTCTTTTTACCCTACCTTCTTCTAAAAAAAAAAATGTTTAAACTACCTACATACGTGCATATAGTGTCAAAAGATAAATTTAGAAATGAGTAAATTAGGATGAAAATGAAAGTAAAATAAGGGCAGGAAGGATAAGATGAAGCCAGAAGAGAAGTTAGTACATAAATAAACATGCTATTAGAAGTAGGTCATAAAGTTAGATCTGAACAGTCCAGTAATTTATGCAGATACAGACATTGGACACATGATTCACAGTGCCAAAGGTAAATACTGTCTGCTTTCATAGAATATGATTTGTAATTAGCCTTTTATCTTTTAATTGTTCCTTAGGAAAGAAGCTGAACTAGAGAAAAGTAACGCTGCTCACGCTCAAGCCACCCTGCTTTTACAGGAAAGGTATCAGAGTACAGTGCAAAACCTTGGAGATGTTACTGCTCAATTTGAAAGGTATTTTTATTGGGAGCCTACACTCTCAAATATGATATGAGTAGGGAGGGGTGCTTATCTAGAAAAATCTGAAAAAACAATCACACAGATAGTTGGTATTACTGTAGATTCCATAATGACCAACCATAAATGGGCATTCAGGGTTACCTGGTAATCTTATGCATAGGAATTTCCTTTCCTGCCATCCACTTCAAATTTCATGAACTCTCAATCCTTTGGCCCTTCTGTCTTACTCTCCTGACACCATTATTTTCCTCATGAAGAATTCTAAAGCTTTTATCTCATTACCCTGCCTGTAAACACACCTGCCTTTATGCTCATCCTATCTTCCCACCTGTTACAGGAGAAGTGACTTTATATTTCACTTATCCTTTACAGCCTTTCTACTGGATTTTTTCCAATCTGTATTAAAACATGTTAATGTTCATTTATCTTTGAAATACATAAATTCAGAGTGCCTGGGTGGCTCAGTCAGTTAAGCATCCGACTCAATTTTGGCTTAGGTCATGACCCCATGGTCTTGAAATTAAGCCCTGTATGGGGCTCCGTGCTTAGCGTGGAGCATGGAGCCTGCTTGGAATTGTCTCCCTCCCTCTCCCTCTGCCCCTCCCTCACTTGCATACACATGCACGCTCTCTCTTTATCTCTCTCTCTCAAAATATAAAAATAAATTTAGAAAAAAAAACTTTAAAAAAATAATAAAGTAAAATATATAAATTTTATTAACTCCTTTGACAGCTCCCCCAACTTCCTCCTGCAGCTATCCAGCAATACCTCTCACTCCCAACACCCTTTTTTAATCCAAAATTCCACTCATCTTTATAGCTCATCTAAATAGAAGATTCTCAGGGCGTTGGGTGGCTCAGTCGGTTAAGTGGCCAACTTCGGCTCAGGTCATAATCTCACAGTCCGTGAGTTCGAGCCCCGCGTCGGGCTCTGTGCTGACAGCTCAAAGCCTGGAGCCTGCTTCAGATTCTATGTCTCCCTCTCTCTCTGACCCTCCCTCATTCATGCTCTCTGTGTCAAAAATAAACATTAAAAAATAATAATAATTTTAAAAAATAAATAAATAAATAGAAGATTCTCTATACCTACTGTATCCACTTCCTCACTTCCTATATCATCTACTTATTATTTTCCCTTTAAAAAAAAGTTTATTTGTGGGGGAACTATACATTGCAGAGGATAGTTTAAGAAATGTATATGCATCTCACACCAAGAGAGTATTAATATGAACATTTTTGTTATATTACTTTAGACCATTTCAGAAGGTCTCTTTTTCTTGTGTCTATCTTAATATATTTAAGAAATACAAAATATAAACAAGTTACATAAATTATAAAGCATAAAGATAAAATCAACATGTATGAGCCCATAAAAGACAACCAAACCAGTAAGCCAAAAGATTCAACAACTTGGTATCTATGTAGGAGTTCCTCCACCATCTGCATGCTTTCCACCAACGGAAACACCATCTCAGAGCCTCCATTTATAATTGCCTCACTTTTTTCCTATATATAATTTTATTACATGTATATCCACACAAATAATATTTTATGTAATACTACTTTTGTGCTGAACTTGAACTTGGCCAAAAAATGACGTCATGGTTTATGTCATTTCCTGGGACTTGTCTTTTTTATTCTGCAATATGTAGGTTTCTAGAATTGAATCACATTGTTGACTGAGGTTATAGTTTGTTCATAGTGGCTGCTGTAACGTGTTCGATTTTATTAGTATATCACAATTTACCCATTCTCACTTTGGACTTTCGAGTTGTTTTCCTTTTTTTGTTGCTTCTTTCATCATAAGTGTGCTCTATAATCCCCATCCCCTATTTTACCCATACCCTCCCACCAACTTACCCTCTAGTAACTCATCAGTTTGTTCTCTATAGTTAAGAATCTGTTTCTTGCTTTGTCTTGTTTATTTATTCATTTATTTATTTACTTTTGCTTGTTTGTTTCTTAAATTGCACGTGTGAGATCGTATAGTATTTGTGTTTTTTGACTTACTACACTTAGCGTTACACTTTCTAGTTCTATCCATGTTGCTGCAAATAGCAAGATACCATTCTTTTTTCTGGCTGAATAATATTCCTGTGTGTGTGTGTGTGTGTGTGTGTGTGTGTGTGTGTGTGTGTGTGTGTGTGTAGATATATACACACCACATCTTCTGTATTCATTCATCTGTGGACAGTTAGCCCGCTTCCATAATTTGGCTGTTGTAAATAAAGCTACAATAAACATAGGGGTGCTTGTATCCCTTTGAATGAGTATTTTTATATATTGGGGGTAAATTCCCAGTAGTGTGATTACTGGGTCATGGGGTAGTTCTATTTATAATTTTTTGAGGAACCCCCATACTTTTTTCCACAGTGGCTACACCAGTTTGCAAACTCCACCAACAGTGCAAAAGGATTCCTTTTTCTCACATCCTCACAATACTTGTTTCTTGTGTTATTTTTATATTAGCCATTCTGACAAGTGTGAGGTGATATCTAATAGTTTTGACTTGCGTTTCTCTGATAATGAGTGATGTTGAGCATGTATCTGTTGGCCATCTGGATATCTTTGGGGAAATGTCTGTTCATGTCTTCTGCTCATTTTTTTAATTAGACTATTTGGTTTTTGGATATTGAGTTGTATCAGTCCTTTATATATTTTGGATACTAACCCTTCATCAGATACGTAATTTGCAAATAGCATCTACCATTCAGTAAGCTGCCTTTTAGTTTTGTTAACTGTTGCCTTCACTCGAAGTGCCAGAACTTTTCATTCTTACATAGTCCCAATCAATTGTTTTTGCTTTTATTTCCCTTGCCTCAGTAGACATACCTAGAAAAATGTTGCTATAATCAATGTCAGAGATTAACGCTGTGCTCTCTTCAAGGATTTTTATTGTTTCAGGTCTCACATTTAGGTCTTTAATCCATTTTGAATTTATTTTTGTGTATGATGAAAGAAAGTGGCCCATTTTCATTCTTTTTCATGTAGCTATCCAGTTTTCTCAACACCATTTGTTGAAGAGATTGTCTTTCTCCTATTGTGTGTATTCATTCTTCCCTTGTCAAAGGTTAATTGACCATATAATTGTGGGCTTATTTCTGGGTTTTCTATTCTGTTCCATTAATCTGTGTGTCTGTATTTTTATGCCAATACCATATACTGTTTTAATTACTGGCACTTTGTGATATAAGTTGAAATCTGGAATTGTGATACTTCAAGTGTTTTTTTTTTTTTTCTTTTTCAAGATTGCTTTGGCTATTCGAGGTCTTTTGTGGTTACATACAAATTTTAGGATTGTTTGCACTAGTTCTGTGAAAAATGCTGTTGGTATTTTGATAGGGATTGCTTTAAATCTGTAGATTGCTTCAGGTAGTATAGACATTTTAACAATATTTGTTCTTCCAAACTATGAGCATGAAATGTCTTTCCATTTCTTCGCATTGTCTTGAATTTCTTTCATCAGTGTTTTATAGTTTTCAGAGTACAGGTCTTTCACCTCTTTGGTTAAGTTCATTCCTAGATATTTTATTGTTTTTCGTGCAGTTGTAAATGGTAGTTTTCTTAATTTTTGCTTCTTCATTATTAGTATATAGGAATGCAACAGATTTCTATACGTTGACTTTGTATCCTGTAACTTTACTAAAAATTTATTTATTCATTTATCAATTCTACTAGTTTTGTTGGAGTCTTTAGGGTTTTCTATATATGGTGTCGTGTCATCTGCAAATAGAGTTTTACTTCTCCCTTAGCAATTTGGATGCCTTTCACTTCTTTTTTGTTGTCCAATTGCTGTAGCTAGGACTTTTTCCAGTCCTGTGTTGAATGAAAATGGTGAGAGTGAATATCCTTGTCTTGTTCCTGACCTTAAGGGAAAAGCTCTCAGTTTTTCACTATTGAGTATGATGTGATGTTAGCTGTGGGTTTTTCATAGATGGCCTTTATTATGTTGAGGTATGCTTCCTCTAGACATACTTTGCAGAGGGTTTTTATCATGAATGGATGTTGTACTTTGTCAGATATTTTTTCTGCATCTACTGAAATGATCATATGATTGTCATCCTTTTTCTTACTGATGTGATGTTCACATTGATTGTTTTGTAACTATTGAACCACCCTTGCATCCTGAGAATAAATCTTATTTGATTGTAGTGTAAGACTTTTTTAATGTATTGTTGGATTCAGTTTGCTAATATTTTTGGAGGATTTTTGCATCCATATTTATAAGAGATACTGGCCTGTAGTTCCCTCCCTTCTTCTCTCTCCCTCTCCCTCTTTCTCTCTCTTTGTTTTTGTTTTTGTTTTGTTTGGGGGTTTTTTTTTTGGTGTCTTTATCTGGTTTTGGTATCAGGGTGATACTGGCCTCACAGAATGAATTTGGAAGTTTTTCATCCTCTTATAAGTTTAATTACTGAAAAGAGTAGGTATTAACTCTTCTTTAAATGTTTGGTAGATTCTTTTGTTACTATTAATAGTATTTTTACTAATATTCTTGTAGTCTCCTAGTATACTTGAATAAGAATTACTCTAAAACCATACATTTGTGACTGCTCAACTTTAAAATTTAATGCCAAATTGCTTTACAAAACAATTTGTACACTCTACACTCTCACTAGCGTTGTACGAGTAACCATTGATCTACTTCCTCTCCACAGCTTGTTAGATTTCTTCAATTTTGCCAGTGTACTTAGTATAAAATGGCTTTTTTCCTGGAGATAATCCGCCTTCCCTTTTCTGTAAAAAGCTTATATATAAAAAGTTATAAAAAATCTTTCTATCCCAAAAGGTATTAACTTATTTTTTTAAGTTTCATTTTTCCATCTAGAATTAATTTCTGTGTGTGCAGTAAAACTGGGATCAAATTTATTTTTGTTTTTCCATATGGAGAACATATTGCTTAATGCCCATTCATTGAATAGTACTTTCTTTCCCCAATGATCTTTTTTTTTGAAACTAAATACATTTTAATAGAAAGCAAAATACGAAGTAACTCTTATCAGAAAACAGAAATTTTTAATCCTTTTTTGATGAATTCAAACTTGCTTTATCTTCAAAGCACAGTTGTATACGCGTGCGTATGTACTTAATGATTTGTTCTCAAACTGTTCATTAAACTACTATTGCAAGCAGGAGGTGGGAGCAAATGATCACAGGAGAAAAGGACACTGAGAAAGCCACCCATCTGAATAGATGGGCATTTGGAAATTTAACATTTTCTCGGGCGCCTGGGTGGCTCAGTCGGTTAAGTGTCCGACTTCAGCTCAGGTCACCATCTCGCAGTCCATGAGTTCGAGCCCCGCATCCGGCTCTGGGCTGATGGCTCAGAGCCTGGAGCCTGCTTCCGATTCTGTGTCTCCTCTCTCTCTGCCCCTCCCCCGTTCATGCTCTGTCTCTCTCTCTGTCTCAAAAATAAATAAACGTTAAAAAATTTTTTTTTTTTTTAAAAAGGAAATTTAACATTTTCTAATTCTATCTTTGGACTTATTGCTTCAATTTATTTTCATTTCTTTACCACAGTCTGTCCTTTCAGGGGAGAAAACTATTCACAGAACTGCAGCCGCAAGGAGACTCTTCCTCTCCCATCATCACTGCGAAAGCCCAGGACTTGTTCAAACAAATGCACACACTCACTTCTAGAAACATGTCAGCCAGAGTGACCAGTCCATCACCCAGAAATTTTCCCTTTCTCCCAAAACACTGTGCTACCAAATTCTCTGAATTCCCTGAACCTCAAGATTCCAAATATCACAGTCAGTGATATAATGTATTATGACATATATATCATATATTATGCTTTAGTGCTGTTTTCAACCTTGTGAAGGGATTTCCCTTCCTGCTACTTTGAGAAATAGTACCTTAGGAGGTTTCTAGCTACTCTGTGACTTCACTCACCATCAGTATGCCAATAGTATTAAAATTCATTTCTTCAAACCAGATCTTTCCTTTGAGCTTTATACTCGTATATCCAGCTGCCTACTTGACACCTCCAAGCAGATATCTCACTACTGTGTAATATTAACCTGTCTAAAACAACTTGTGATTTCTCTTCTATCTCTCTCTACCTCTCTCTCATTCTTTTTTATTTCAGTCAGTGACATCTTAATCTTCCCATCTTCTCTTTCTGTAAATCTTAGAGTCATCTTTAATCACTTTCTCTCCCTTTCTCCCAATATCCAACGTATTTAGTGAAATTCAGATTTTGCTTTCAAAAGAGATTTCACATCTTTCGACTGCCAAGTCCTTAGTCTAACCCTCTTTTTCACTCACCAGGGCTGATGTGCACCACGGTGATTACTGGCCCATGGCTTTAGCATCTACGCCGGCTGCTCTTATTCGGTAGACTCCAATCTCGTGTCTTAATGCAGTGTTCTACCTGCCTCAGAACACATATGCATCTTTTCCTTCTGAAATACTTTTCCTTAAATCCTTAGATAACTTTTCTTTGTCCATCACATCAGTTTAACTATAAATTCCCTAGAAAGGCCTTTTCTGAATCACCAAAGAAACTACGTTCCCCTGTTTTGCAGTTTAAGGTTTTCTAAAGTTTTCTTCATAACATATACCACAAATTTAATTAGACATATTATTTCCCATTTTTTTGCCAAGGCCTGGAGAGGAATTTCCATATATTACCATAAGACCATAACTCTGTGACCATATTTGCAGGGATCATATATTTGTTCATTTTGGAGTAATTTTCATGTTAAGTATACTTCATATACATAGTAGGCACTTTTTTTTTTTCTGAATGAACAGCCTATGCCATATAAGCTCCTTAGTACCTCAGAACACTGAATCTGTGTAACTGCAAAGTTTATATTGTATAATACATTGTTTTAATTTTCTTTTTACTTAGTTATAAAGCACTGACAGCTAATGAAATAGAAGATCTTAAGCTGAAGAATTCAGCACTTCAGGAAAAAGTGGCCAGTGCCGAGAAAAGTGCAGAGGACATTCAACATCAGATATTGGCAACTGAGAGCGCAAATGAAGAATATGCAAGGTATGTGGGAAAAATAAAACCTGCCCATACTTGTAGCCTTAGAACTGTTAAGACAGTTTAATGTTGAAAGCCAGCTACGAAGTGATCCAGGGAATTATAGCTTTGGGTGATCTTCAACTGCAAAGTAAGAATTTGCACAGTTAAGAAGGTAAAATTCTTGAAGAGTTCCTTGAGTTGTGTTTTTCATTTGTTTTTTCAGTAAAAGAAAGGGGGGAAAGTTACTAAATGGCTATAAAATGTTTAGTGGACTCTCCTCTCTCAAACCCAAGGATGCTTCTAGATCTGCAGACCAAATCAGCACTTAAAGAAGCAGAAATTAAAGAAATCACAGTCTCTTCTCTTAAAACAATAACTGATTTGCAGAACCAACTCAAGCAACAAGGTGAAGAGTTTAGGAAACAACTGGAAGAGGAAGAAGCAAGGTAATCTAGGTTTAGAACTGGACTGCCACATAACCTCAGTTATTTTTTCTAGCACACTATGTTTTTTAATTTCATTTTTTTCCCTTACAGAAAAGCTGGAAAAGAAAACACAGTGGCAGAATTAACTGAGGAAATGAATAAGTGGCATCTCCTTTATAAAGAACTGTATAATAAAACAAAACCTTTCCAGGTTTGTCAGGACCACACTCACTTGTGTTTGGTTTAGGCACTTTGTTCCCTGTCACAGTCACAACAGTGACATGATTTTACTGAAAGATCATTTTGCTGTGCATTTCCAGTGCCAATTTAACTCCCTATTAAAGGGGACTTTACATTTTTTTAAATTATTCTGCAGACATTTTTTATGCCGCTTTCTATAGGTTAAGAACTTGTCATAAGAGACTTAAAGTTAATAGTTTAGAAGGCTCTCCTGATAGAAATTTTTGATAATGAATCTATGTAAATTTTTGATGCTTATTTTGTTACAATCTTGCTCAGTGTTTCTCAAATTAATAAGCTGATCTTCAAAAAGGATAAAGGCTAATCTTGACCCTTAAAAAGAGTGGGAGGGCAGTATTGGTTATAACGTGATGATGCAGATGATATACAGAGTAGGCTGGCTCCTGGCCTTCTTTCCATGGGTTTCTCCCTACTTTAATGACCTTTGAAATGAAATACACAAAAGTTTTTTTGAAAGAGCCAGAATTTATGGAGAACCTGAGAATATGTCAGCATGATCTGTTTTCGTCCATTGTTTTTTATGTTCTTGTACTTGAATTTCCTTGTAGTTTCTTTTTTCTTTTTTCCTCTGTAGTTTCTATGAGACAAGTAAATTTAACATTTCTAATTATAAAAAACCTCTTTTTCAGCTACAACTGGATGCTTTTGAAGCAGAGAAACAGGCTTTGTTGAATGAACATGGAGCAGCTCAGGAACAGCTTAATAAACTAAGAGATTCTTATGCTAAATTACTGGGTCATCAAAATCTAAAGCAAAAAATCAAGCATGTTGTGAAACTGAAAGATGAAAATAGCCAACTCAAATCGGTTTGTAAAATAACACTTAGTCCTACTGAAGATATCAGGGTGGGGTATTTTTTATTCTAACTGTAACATTTAAGTTCAACAAAGAACTTTGATATCAGGAAAACTTAAGTTTATAGGGGAAAATCCATCTGAGAATTATGGATTTATTTTAGACCATTGACCAGATGGGTATTATGTTCTCAGGTTTTCCAAATACTTCATTAGTATATTAGAAATCACTAGTGGGACACCTGGGTGGCTGATTCGGTTAAGCACCTAACTTCAGCTCAAGTCATGATTTCATAGTTCGTGGGTTCAAGCCCCACACTGGGGCCTCTGCTGTCATCACAGAGCCCCCTTCAGATCCTCTGTCTCTCTCTCTCTCTCTCTCTCCAGCCCTCCCCCACTCTCACACATTCTCACTCTTTCAAAAATAAACATTTTTTAAACATTTTTTAAAATCACTAGGGGCATCTGGGTGACTCAGTTGGTTAAGCGTCTGACTTCGGCTCAGGTCATGATCTCACACTTTGTGGGTTTGAGCCCCGCGTTGGGCCTGTGCTGACAGCTCAGAGCCTGGAGCCTGCTCTAGATTCTATGTCTCCCTTTCTCTCTGCCCTTCCCCACCCCTCTCCCCCCCCCCCCCCCCCACTTCACATTGTATCTCTCAAAAAAATAAACTTTAAAATTTTTTTTCAAAAACTATCACCAGTGTAATTGGAAGAATTCACAGAGCTTTACACATCCATTTCTATTTGCAAAATAGCAAAATCCTTGGTATAAATAAATATAAAGATAAGC
Organism: Prionailurus viverrinus; assembly: GCF_022837055.1. Classification (NCBI taxonomy): domain Eukaryota; kingdom Metazoa; phylum Chordata; class Mammalia; order Carnivora; family Felidae; genus Prionailurus; species Prionailurus viverrinus. The sequence goes on along the minus strand of NC_062561.1, from coordinate 186,219,777 downwards.
AGTATTCAAAAATAGTTAAGCATTTGGGATACCTGGCTGGCTTAGTGGGTAGAGCACATGACTCTTAATGTTGGGGTCATGAGATTACTTTAAAAAAGCAGTTAATCGTTTAAGTTGTTTTCAACAGCTTTATTAAGATATAATTCACATACCATACAATTCACCCATTTAAAGTTGAGTTTTATACAACTCAGTAGGTCTTAGTACATTCACAAATATGCAACCATCTGCACAATTTTAGGATATTTGCATCACCTTAGACTGAAACTCCTTACCCTTTAACTGTCATCTCCTTATCTCCTCATTCACCCCTCCCACTACTAAACTACTTTTTGTCCATAAATTTCCCTATTCTGAATATTTCCTATTTGTGTGCTCAAATAATATGTGGTCTTTTGTGGCTTGCTTGTTTTAATTAACAGTGTTTTCAAAGTTCATCCATGTAGTATAGCATGTGTCCGTACTTCATTCTTCTTTATGACCTAATAATATTTAATTGCTTAGATATGTCACATTTTTATCCATTTGTCAGTTGATAGACATCTGACTTGTTTCCATCCTCAGAATGTTATGAATAATGCTACCATAAACATTCATGTACAAGTTTTTGTGTGGACATGTTTTGGTTTCTCTTGGGTTGTACTTAAAAGTGAAATTTCTAGGTAATTGGGTAACTTAATGTTTAATCGTTTGAGGAACTGTTTTCCACAGCAGTTATATCTTTCTACATTCCACCTATAAAGTATGAGGGTTCTGGTTTTTCCATATCTTTACCAACATTTGTTATGTGACTTTTTCATTCTGACTATACTAGTGGATATGAAGAGATACCTAATTGTGGTTTTAATTTGCATTTCCCTGGTGACTGATGCTGACCATCTATTCATGTCCTTATTGGCCATTTGTATATCTTCCCTGGAAGAAATATCTGTGTATATCCTTTGCCTATTTTTATTTGGATTATTGTTTTTTTAACAAATTATGAGAGTCCTTTATATATTATGTATATGTTCCTTATCACATGTAGTCTTTGAAAATATTTTCTCTCATTCTGTACATTCACTTTCTTGATGTTTGTTGAAGCACAAAATTTTGACAAAGTGCGATGTATCTATTTTTTCCTCTGTTTCTTGTTCTTTATTCTCTAACAATCTTTTGCCAAATCCCAGATCTTGAAGATTTATCCCTATGTTTTCTTCTAAGGGTTTTTACAGTTTTAACTTTTACATTGAGTTCATTGATACATTTGAGGATTTTGTATACAGTGAGAGGTAAGTGTCCAACTTTATACTTTAGCATGTGGATATCTAGTTGTTCTCATGCCATTTGTTGAAGAGACTATTCATTCCTCCAATGAATGATCTGCACACCCTTGTTGAAAATCAGCTGACCACATATTTATGGTTTATTTCTAGAGTCTCAAATGTTTTCCACTGATCTATATAGCTGTCCTTGTGCTTCCACACTGTCTTAATTACAGTTGGATTGTAGTAAGTTTTAAAACCAGAAGGCATGCATAAATAAATAAATAAATAACCTTAAAAAAGGGTAGGGACACCTGGATGGCTCAGTCAAACATCCGACTCTTGATTTTGACTCAGGTTCTATGGATTCAAGCCCTGTGTCAGGCTCTGCACTGATGTCACAGAGCCTACTTGGGATTCTATGAAGGAAGGAAATGAGGGAGAGAGGGCAAAGGGGAAAGGAAAAGAATGCTTAAAACCAGGAGGCATGAATCCGCCTACTTTTCTTCTTTTTCAAGATTGTTTTGGCTATTCTGGGTCCCTTGCAATTCCATATGAATTGCAGAATCAGCTATTCAATTTTTACAAAGAAGTCATCTGAGATTCACATGGGAATTATGTTGAATCTGTAGATAGGTTTGGGTCAATTGCCATCTTAACTATGTTACATCTTCTGATCCATGAACATGGGATGTTTTTCCAATTATTTACATCTTTAATCTCTTTCAACAATGGTTTGGAGTTTTGAAATTATAAGTTTTACACTTTTGTTAAACTTGTTCCTAAGTATTTTATCCTTTTTGAGGTTATTGTAAATGAAGTTGTTTTCTTAATTTCATTTTCAGATGGTTCCTGGCAAGTGTGTAGAAATAAAATTGATTTTTGTATACTGAAATTGTATCTTTCAATCCTGCTGAACTCATTTATTTGTTGTAATAGATTTTTAGTGGTTTCCTTAGGATTTTCTGTATAGATGATCATTTGTAAATAGAGATAGTTTTACTTCTCTTTTAACCTGAATGCCTTTCATTACTTTTTCTTGCCTAATAAGTTCCCTGGCTGGAACCTCCAGACAAAGTTGAAATGGTGTGAGTGGAGATCCTTGTTTTGGTCCTGATTTGGGTGGGGGAAAGCATTCACACTTTCTCTGTTAAGTATACTATTAGTTGCAGGCTTGTCACAGATACTCTTTATCAGGGTGAGAAAATTTCCTTCTATTCCTGGTTTTTTTAGTGTTTTTACCATGAAAGGGTATTAAATTTTGTCCAGCACCTTTTCTGTGTCTGTTGAGATGATCATGTGACTTTCATTCTGTTTATTTCTGAAATTAATTGATTTTTGGATATTAAATTAACCTTGCATTCTGATCAGTTTTGCTTGGCCATGGTGCATAATTCCCTTTGTATTGCTGGATTCCTTTTGCTAATATATGCTGAGGTTTTTTTCATCCATATTCCCGACAGATATTGGTCTACAGGTTTCATACAATATTTTTGGTTTTATTTGGTTCTGGTATCAATGCTGACCTCATAAAATTAGTTGGGAAAGATTTTGTCTTTTCAATTTTTTGAAATAGTTTGTGAATTGGTATTAATTATTCATTGACTGTGCAATAGAATTCAGTAGTGAAGCCATCTGGATCTGAGCTTTTTGTGTGTGTGGGTAGTTTTTATTATCCAGTCTCTTCTTATGAGTCTATTCATACTGACTTTCTTTTTGAGAGAGTTTCAGTAGTTTGTGTCTTTCTATGAAGTTCTCTGTTTCATTTAAGTTATCTGACTTATGGATATACAACTCTTCATAGTATTTTTTTTGTAATCCTTTTTATTTTGGTAAGGTCAGTCACCATGTCCCTTCTTTCATTTCTGATTCTAGTAATTTGACTATTCACACTTTTTTTTTTTTTTTTTTAGTTCTCTTAGTTCTGTGAACATATTTATAATGGCTACTTTGAAACCGTTTTTGAATAAATCCAGTGTCTGGTTACTCTCAGGCAGTTTTTGTTCCCTGCTTTTTTCCAATGTATAGGTCATGCTTTCCTGCCTTTTTTGTTGGAAAGTGGATATTTTAGATTATATGTTGTAGCACCTTTGGTTACAGCCCTTTCCTTCAAGGTGTGTTATTTTCTTGTTGATTTGTTTAGTAATTGGCTGGGTTGTGCTAGTGAAGTCTGTTCCTCCTCCCCCACCCCCCCAGTAGTGTAGTGCCTCTGATACTGCTGCTCAGGGAGGTTCAGTCTGAAGTGTACCCACGGTCACCCTGGGATGACACTGATTTTGGTAGAGCTGTCTCCTCTATTTCCCTCATCACACGTTAAACTGGATAACTAGTCACTTATTGCTCTTAACAGTGCCCTGGAGTATAAATTGCTCTTCAAACTAATCCAGTTGAATTCTGGCTCCTTTGTTGGAATTATGTTTTAGGTCATTGATTGATTGTGTGCTGACCCCAGAAGGACTTCTCCCAGCTGTCTTATTCACCAGTTGTAAACCTACAGCTTTGCCTGTATTTTGAATCACCTCCCAGCTTCCTTGCACCACCACCTTGACTGTTATTCACAGCACCCTCCAGCTTGAACTTCTCCAAATGCTGTTGCAAGTGAAGTCAGTTCCTTTGGGGAGAAATTAGGAACTATGTGTTTTATAGTCTACTTCTCTACCCCTGCTCCCCCAGGTAAAATCTCTGAGACAGGGTTCTGGAGCTGAAGTAGGAGAAAATGACAAGCTTTTTCTCTGAATGAGACATCTGGCCTGGGAACTGAGTGCTTGACAGACGTGGGGGAGAGGGGCAAGGAGAGCACTCTCAGGTTCTCTCAGCTTGCCTTTCCTGGCATGGAATCATCACCTTATGAGCCAAGGCAGCAAAAGTGATCAGCATTTTCTGCACACAGCATTTTCCCAGCATTTTCTGCACACAGCACCTAAGGTAGAGCCCCTGTTGCACAGAAGAAAGGATCCTTCACCTCTCAACCACATTTGCTTGGGATGTGGCCTCAACAACAGGAAAAGCCTCTGAGTGGGAGCTGGAGAAACAGAGGGCCCTGTTCTTGCCTGCAGCTGTCTATCCCACCTTGCTAAACTGGGAGTTGCAAGAGAGGGAGCAGACTTGGGTCAAATACCACAGACCCTTACCTTTTTTTTTTTTTTTTACCATATTTTTGTAGATTTGGTTGAATAGATGCTTCTTCATTGCCTGTTTTGCCTTAGAACCATTTTTACAGGCTTTAAATGGTTGCCTTTTTTTTTTTTTTAATAATTTTTAGTTTCATTAGGAAGCAGGTTACTGGAGCTTCTCTTGCTATCATGCCACAAGTTCATCTCAGCATTTAATTTGGAGATTAACTTTTATCGGAAACATAGCTTTGTATCTGTAGAGTGGCAAAAAGACTGAAATGTCTCATTATCCCCTTTGTCACACCTGTTCAGTGTCATTTTATAATTTGTAGTATTAAAGCCTGTATCTAGCAGTGATTTTTTGCCTTTTGGTTTGATACATGAGCACCTTGGGAAATTTGTCAGTAACACTGATAACACATTTCACCAACATGAGGTTTAGTAATTGTTTGTTGTCTATATTTCTCTTACATAGGAGGTGTCAAAACTCCGCTCTCAGCTTGCTAAGAAAAAACAAAGTGAAACAAAACTTCAGGAGGAATTGAATAAAGTTCTGGGTATCAAACACTTTGATCCTTCAAAGGCTTTTCTTCATGAAAGTAAAGAAAATTTTGCTCTCAAAACCCCATTGAAAGAAGGTAAGAAATGAATAAATGGATAAGTGTCATCTTCCTTTGAATTTGCTTTCACAGCATATCACAAATTGTCCATTTTTATGAACTGTGAAAATTTGTTGACAGTTTCTGATATAAAAAATTCATATTGGGGCATCTGGATGGCTCAGTCGGTTAAGCGTTAAGACTTCAGCTCAGGTCATGATCTCACCATTCATGGGTTCAAGCCCTGCATTGGGCTCTGCGCTGACAGCTCAGAGGCTGGAACCTGCTTCGGATTCTGTGTCTCTCTGTCTCTGTCTCTCTCTCTCTCTCTCTCTCTCTGCCCCACCCTGCTTGTGTTCTCTCTCTCTCTCTCTCTCTCTCTCTCTCAAAAATAAATAAACTTTTTTTTTAATGGTGAATTAAAAAATATAATTATGGTACAAAATATTGCTTCACCTGCCTTACAGAAGGTGGAAATGCCTGTTTTTAGTTTATAATGGCTGATAGATTAGTTTTAATGTAGATTACTAACACCTCTTTTTAATAATTCTTCCAGGTAATACAAACTGCTGTTGAGCTCCTGTGGAGTTTCAAGAATTATGCAAGTAAACATCTGAAAGACCTGTTAAAGATTATTTCATTCTTAGTATTTTTATTATTGTTATTGCTATTGTTGCTGTTACTATTATGTTTGTAATGAGTATTTTTAATGTATTTAATATTAACTTCCTATCCTTACGTATGTAAATGGAAGTTCAAGATTTTTACCAATATGACTTATGACTTTTTTTTTCTATTGTCTGTACCTCCCCTTGATGCTTACCTTTATCACCTCATTCTAAACCTCACTGGCCTTCCATCTTTACAACTCATCCCAGCAAATCAACGTTCCTTTAAAAATCACTCAGATTATTATTCCCCTACTCTGAAACCTTATTTGGTTTCAAGATTCAAATCCATAGGTTTTTTGGTGTGATACTGGAGGCCTTTTCTAATCTGAGCCTCTTAAGCTAGGCTAAAACACGTTGGCCCGTTCCTGCCTCTCCGTTGATTGTCTAACAAGGTTCATTCTATCACACCCATCATCCATTTTTCCAGTTCAAATAAGAAATAAGTGTATGCCTAACTCCATAGTAATCTCTTTGTCTCCTACCAGGGTCACTAAGTTGGTCAACAATTTGTGGATTCCTAGACTCTATCTCAGTCCTACTAAATTAGAATCTGGTGTTTAGGTTGAAAATACGCATTTTTAACAAACTCTGCAGTCAATTCTTAGATTCAGTAACACTCTGAAAACCTATGCTCATAACCTCAACAGAATTTGTTATAGAGTGCTTGCCATCTGACTACTGGCTGCTTGGTTAATATTTTTGTAATATGAAATAAAATCACACATTAAGTCATTTACCCAATTATTCAACTTGTATTATATGAAGTTACAATAATGCTTCTATTTAAGGTATATTTATTGTCTCTGCTCTCCCCTCTCTATCTTGTCCCCAGAATCATACTTGGTAGTATATTATGTGGAAATGGTGAATCTTCATCTAAAATAACTGATGTACAAAGTTGGTATGATATTATAAGCCACAGTTCTGAGGAAATATAGAAATTATAAAAAAAAATGCACTTCAAATATAAAGACAAAAATAAGTGAAAATTAAAGCAATGTTAAAACATACCATACTGAGACATGACATTAGCAAGATGGCAGAATAGAACCCTTGGACCTGCCTTCTCCCCACAGACATACTGATTCAGCAATAATACATAGACAAATTCCCCTTGTGAGAAATCCACAAACTAGTTGAGGGTGCCAAGAATATAAGTAGAGAAAGGATAATATCTTCAACAAATATATCTAAGTGCAAAAGAACGAACCATATATAAAAATCATCTCAAAAACCTTAAAGTATAAAACAACTAGAAGAAATGTAATAGGAAATCTTCATGACATTGGTCTTAGTGCTGACTTCTCATACCAAAAGTCACAGGCAACAAAAGCAAAGTGGATAAGTGGGACTACATCCAACTAAATTTTCTGCATGACAAATAAATCAACAAAGTGAAAAGAACCTATAGAATTCAAGAAAATATTTGCAAACTGTACATCAAAGGGGTTAATTTTCAAGATGTGTAAGAAATTACAATGCGATATAATAATATATGCAATAATAAACGCAAAATAATAATATAAAAATTGCTAAAGAATTTGAATAGTTATTTCTCCGAAGAAGACGTAGAAGTGATCAACAGCCATAGGAAGAGATGCTCAGAATCACTAGTCATCACAAAGAGACAATATTTCATACCTGTTAGGATGGTTATTATAAAAAAAAAAAAAGTAAATATTAGGATATGGAAGCATTAGGACCCTTGTTTTTTGTGGTTTATTTATTTATTTAAATTCAAGTTAGTTAACATACAGTGTAGTATTGGTTTCAGGAGTAGAACCCAGTGATTAGAACAATTGTACAGTTGTTGGTGAGAAGGTAAAATAGTGTAGCCACTATGGAAAATAGCATAGAGGTTCCTCAAAAAATTTAAAATAGAACTACCATGTGATTCAGCAACCCCACTTCTGAATATTTATCCAAAAGAATTGAAATGAGAATCACAAGAAGGTATTTGCACTTCTGTGTCCATTGCAGTATTATTCACATTAGCCAAGCTATGGAAACAACCTAAACGTCCACTGACAGATGAATGGATAAAGGAAATACATACAATGGAATATTATTTGGCCTTTAAAAAAGAAAGAAACCCTGCCTTACTGCTATAACACATTAACACAAAATTAGTGGCTTTAAAGAACACAAATTTATTATATAACAATTCTGGAGGTCAGACGTCTACAATGAGTGTTATGAAGCCAAAAAATAGATGTTGGTGGGGCTGTGTCCCTTCTGAAGGCTCTAGGGACAAATCTATTTTCGTGTCTTTTCTAACTTCTAGTGGCTGCCTGCATTCCTTGGCCCATATCTCCTTCTTCCATCTTCAAAGCATCACTCCAACCCCTGCTTCAGTTGTCACATATTTCTTACTCTGACCTTCCTGCTTCCATCTAAGGACCTTTTGATTATATTGGACCCACAGAGTTGATCAAGTATAATCTTCCCATCTCAAAGTCTCTAATAATATCTGGAAAGTTCCTTTTGTCATATAAAGTAATATTCATAGGTTCCAGAGATTACTATGTGGACATCATTGAAAGAACCATTGTTTTGTTTACCACAGTCATCAAAGATGATACAGTATTTCCAAGGTGTTCTTGGACACTTGATCTTGGAATCCAGCCATCTTTTGTTGATTCCCTTCCTTCAAGCCAACTGCCCCAGGTGATGTGGAACAGCAATGAATGGCCTGGGCTGATCCCTACCCAAATTACAGATTCATGGGCAAAATAAATACCCAAATTATAGATTTGTGGGCAAAATAAATAACAGCAATTAGGATGATAATTTATCCTAAAATTCTTACCAGACCACCTTCTGTTTAATTTACTTTACTATTTATGTTAGGTGTAACGGTCCATTACTCTATCTTTTTGTGTATTTCCTCCCACGTTCCTGTTAAAATTCAACACTGCACAAATTCAGTTGTCTGCATCTTATGCTTTTGTACCCAGACTGTTGAACAGTACTAAATAAAATCCTCTAATATTAAAGATAGTGACCATGTCCCACTTTTCCAACCTTAAGTAGGCTCTTGATGTCACCAAACAATTCTGTGTTTTTCTTTCCTTTTTTTTTTTTTTTAGGTAGGCTCCACACCAAACATGAGGCTCAAACTAATGACCCTGAGACTAAGATTCACATGCTCTGCATACTGAGCCAACAAGGCACCCCTCTTTCCCATTTTTAATTTTCCTCAAACCTCAGACTTCAGCATCTCCCTCTTAGCCACTGATAGCTATTTCTACTTAAAGAAAATAGAAATAATCGATGGTGGAATTTCCTCAAAATGTAGGTTATTCAATAAATAGTTTCAGGATGACTGGCTTTCCATATAGAGGAAAGAAGTTGTATATTTCACCTTACTTTCAAACCAAAAATAAAATATAGATTAAATTTAAAAATCTAATCATAGTACAAGACAATGTGAGTGTCTTTATAATTTCAAAATGGAGAAATTTTGTAAAGACTATGAAGACCCAAAATACAGCTGTGATTTCATAAAAAGTAAAAGAATCTGGATGAAGAAAAGCTCCATAATCAAATGACAAACACATATGATAGGCAAAGCAGAATTTCTTTTGATTAGAGAGTTCTATAAATGAATAAGGATAACACTAAAGTCCAAAAGTAGGCAAGATCTATGCAGACAGAACCTAGAAGAAATGTGAATGTTCTTTAATTTTGAAAAGATAATCTTACTTATTATCCAAGAAATGTAAAGTAAAATGAAATGCTGATACTTCCATATCAGATTAACAATGATCAAAAAATATGATGATAGGGGCGCCTGGGTGGCGCAGTCGGTTAAGCATCCGACTTCAGCCAGGTCATGATCTCGCGGTCCGTGAGTTCGAGCCCCGCGTCAGGCTCTGGGCTGATGGCTCGGAGCCTGGAGCCTGTTTCCGGTTCTGTGTCTCCCTCTCTCTCTGCCCCTCCCCCGTTCATGCTCTGTCTCTCTCTGTCCCAAAAATAAAATAAAAAAAAAAAAAAAAAAAAACGTTGAAAAAAAAAAAAAAAAAAAAAATATGATGATAGGGGTACCTGGGTGGCTCAGTCAGTTAAGCATCTGACTCTTGATTTCAGTTCAGGTCGTGATCTCATGGTTTACGGTTCAAGCCCCACGGTGGGGTCTGGCTGACAGTGGAGAGCCTGCTTGAGATTCTCTCCCCCTCTCTGTCCCACTCCACTCATGCAGTCTCTCTCCTCAAAAATAAATAATTTTTTTTAAAAACTGATTTTAAAAAACTGATGATACACTATAGATACATTACTAAAAATCAACTGGACAGTATCTGTTAAAGTAAAAAAAAACATGTGCTCTTTGACCCAGAAATTTTCTCCCAGGACTTTGTCTTTCAGATATCTATACAAAGCCTTCAGTATAAGAATATTCCCTGTAAAATTGTTTGGTAGCAAAAGGCAATACAGTCCCTGATGAGCTAAGGGGTTAACTAAGATCTTACTTTGCAAAGTACTTAGTGACCTAGTGGAGTCTGTAAGCCCATCCAAGTCAGGTCAGGAGGTAAGCACGACCCAGGACCTGAAGAAATGGGTAGGGGTGAGTCAGATAAAGAAGGATCATAGATATGAGGATTCACTGGAAATGTAACATCAAATGGGAAAGTACAAGAGTTTGGCACATTTGAGAAACAACATTCAATATCACCAGTAGAAAAATGGCAAGAAGTTAAACCGCAAGGATAAGTAGATCTGACTGCGCAAATCACAAGGAGAAAACACATAAGAAATTTGATCTTTGGGGTGCCTAGTTAGCTCAGTCAGTAAAGCATCCAACTCTTGATCTCAGGGTCATGAGTTCAAGCCCCACATTGAACTTTAACCTATGGACAATGGTGAGCTATTAAAGGGCATCAGATATGTTTTTGAATGTCACTCTGCTGCGTGGAAAATTAATTCTATGGGAATAGACCAGAAGTCAGATCATTTATCCAGTGATATTTACTGGTACCTAGTATGTGTTAGATACTGTCTATTTGCTTTAGGAAAAGAAGAAAAAGGGGTGCCTGGGTGGCTCATCAGTTAAGTGTCCCACTTCGGCTCCGGTCATGATCTCATGGTTCATGGGTTCAATCCCCACATCAGGCTCTGAGCTGACAGCTAGGAGCCTGGAGCCTGCTTCGGATTCTGTGTCTCCCTCTGTCTCTGCCCCTCCTCAGCTCATGCTCTGTCTCTGTGTGTGTGTGTGTGTGTCTCTCTCTCTCTCTCTCAGAAACAAATAAACATTAAAAAAAAATGTTTTTTTTAAAGAAGAAAAAAAGATAATAATCTAAATAAAAGCAGAAGATGGCCCATAGCCTGGTTTGGACAATGGATGAGTGACCTTGGTACTCCCTGAGATAAAGAACTTGGGTGAAAGAGCCCATTTGCCAAGTGAAGTAAACACATTTGGTTTGGAACATATTGAGTTTGAGGTGGAGATATCAGGTAGAATCTTGTATATATGGGTCCTCAGGAGAAGGCTCTGGACAACACATACACATCTGGGGATGGTGAGTGTGCAGATGGTAACTGATCCTTATTGACCAGTCATGTAACAACTACCAGGGTTGGGGCGCCTGGGTGGCTCAGTTGGTTAAGCATCCACCTTCAGCTCAGGTCGTGATCTCATGGTTTGTGAGTTCAAGCTCTGTGTTGGGCTCTGCTGACAGCTCAGCTTTGGAGCCTGCTTTGGATTCTCTGTCTCCTTCTCTCTCTGCCCCTCCCCAACTTGTGCTCGCGCGCTCTCTCTCTCTCTCTCTCTCAAAAAAAACAAAAAACCACCAAGGTTTTTTTTAATAATCACTATGCCAGAGACTACAGAAATGTATGAAGACAGTTCCTATCTTCACAGAGCTTTCAGTCTAGTGAGAAAGAATCACACTTATGCGCATATAGTTACAAACTAATTTCATTATGCTAAAGAAAAAGTAGCACAGCTTTAATAATAAGATAGAGGTACAGAAGGTAATAAATGACTCTAACAGTGGATTCTATCAAGGACTACATGAGTGAGAGGCCAGTGACGTTACCTTTCCATACTGTTGCCAAAACTCATCATCATCATCATCATCCCAGTCCCAAATCTCCCCAAAGAGAAGTATTATCTAGGGAAGAGTGTTCAGACCTTTCAGAAATCAGCTGTGAAATGAATGGATTACATTTCTGAGGGAGTGCCAGGCTAGGATGTACTGAAGGTGTGGATGTGGTATCTAGAAGGAAAGGGCTGAACTTTGGACTGTTTTAATCCTTTAGGCTTTTGCTTCAAGGGTTTTGGCATGCTGCCTCCCAGGAACATGCAGGATCTGGTCTGTGTCTGCTGAGGCTGACAGGTGAAAATTTGAGTGATCAGAAGCCTGGGCTTGGGAATTGAGCACCATGTGTACTTCAGCTCAGGCCCTGTATATCCACATTAGTCCTTAACCTTAAATACCAGTTCATGCTCACACTACTGACAAGAAAGCATCGTCCACAGTTTGGGATGCCCTGCCTCCTTTCTCACCATCCCTGGAACCGTCCCTCCAGATCCTCTCTTTTTGCTGTGATTCGTGATTTCTATGGAAATATCCCCTGAAAATAGGGTGGGGGGTCCAAAAAGTGATGGCAATGTAAAACAGAAGACCCCAGAACCTAGAGACATGAAGACATCCTCTCTCTTTACAAAAGTTTTTGTTGAGACTCCGGGTCTAACTCATTCAATATTCATCTATCTTTTTCAATGTTTTATTTATGTATTTATTTTTGCGAGAGAGAGTTTGGGAGAGGGGCAGAGAGAGAAGGAAACACGGATCCAAAGCAGGCTCTGTTCTTACAGCAGAGTTAATGCTGAGCTCAAACTCACGAACCCTGAGATCAGGGTCCTGAGCCAGAAGTCAGACGCTCAACGTCTTAGCCCCCCAAGTGTCCCCAATATTCCTTTAAATTAGGAGTCACCTGAGCCTTAATCTCCAATCAAATTTTTGTCAACTAGATTTTCTGGAGACTATCATGACAGAGAGGCTCCAATACCCTCCCTTCCCATCTCAGTCACAATGTTTACCTCTTCTCCCTGAGTCAGGAAAAAGGACTGAGCCTCTCTTACCCCCATCCACTTCATAATCCTCATTAGCTGTACATTCAAGAGAATAACAACAGCAGGGCAAATATTTGCTATTTTGTGTATTTTCACTTAAACCATCCTAATTCTGGCTCTATGGATGCTGCAAGGTGGGTAGGAGAAAATTAAGAGAGTGCTACGAGAAATAAAATTTTTAAAAAATTTCAAAGATTAAGATTTCAAAATCTTATCTTACTACACAATACTTTAAAGCTCATATTCAGAGAGATGACCAAAGGAAGAGAAATAAATGTAAAATCTTTGAAAAACAGTAAGTTGTGCTTATTGACAAGCACAAGCTAGAGATTTTTTTTTTGAGTATTTTTTAAATTTATTTTTGAGAGAGAGAGACAGAGTGCAAGCAGGGGAGGGGCAGAGAGAGAAGGAGACGCAGACCTGAAGCAGGCTCCAGGCTCTGAGCTGTCAGCACAGAGCCCAATGCAGGGCTCAAAGTCAGGAACCATGAAATCTTGACCTGAGTGGAAGTTGAACACTTAACTGACTGAGCCACCCAGGCACCCCAGGCTAGAGATATTTAAAGCCACCTGTGAAAAAGGTACGTAGTAAGTTCTTTCTGCCTTGTCTTTCTCATTCTAACCCACTGTAGTTTCGTTTCTGTCCCCAGTCCTCTGCAAAACTACTGGCAATTTCTCCAGTGAATTCTTGAAATGCTCTGTTTTCCAGAGAGCCAATGCCATGTATTTGGTTTTCCTTTCACCTAACTGCTGCTTTTCTCACTCCTTTACTGCACCATCTTGTACCTGACTTGTAATTATTGGAGGGAGTAAGGAGTTGAACCTGGACTCTCTTCTCTTCTTTATCAACATTCTGTCCCTAGACAATCTCATTAAGTCTTATGGACTTTGCCACCTCCATATACTCATTGACTTAGCTGAGTAACATCAATGGAGATAATTAGGTGAAAGTTGTTAGGTTACAGGATACTTACAGGTTCGAAAGTGGGACCCCAAAGATTAGTTATTAATTGTAAATGGTGAAAGAATGTGCCACTAGGGGCACCTGGCTGGCTTAGTCGGTGGAGTGTGTGACTCTTGATCTTGGGGTCATGAGTTTGAGCCCCACATCGGGTGTAGAGATTACTAACAATAAATAAATACACAAACAAACTAAAATATATATATATATATATATATATATATATATATATACCAAATATATATACACTCTACCAAGTGGTAAGACACCACTAATATTGGGATGACTTTTTGTCAGGTGCCTCCTAATATGATACAATATGCGTATGCAGCACTATAATCTAATCAAGTCTCCAAAGAAAAAAAAAATCACTCTACAAAAAATACAAGGTTAGAGAAGTATTATATGAATGCTTGAAGAAAATCATCAGGTAACTGGGTATCGTCTCTTCAAAAAGCCAATGTGATGGGCAGGGAGAGGGGCGGGGTACGGGGCAGGAAACAGTGGGGAGTATGACTGTTCACGCAAAAACCTGCACACAAATGTTTGCAGCAGCTTTATTCATATTTGCCAAAACTTGGAAACTACCTAGATGAAGGTATAAATACATTGTGGTACATCCAGACAATGGAATATTAATCAGGGCTAAAAAGAATGAGCCACATAGCCATAAAAAGCCATGGAGAAAACAAATCCATATTAGTAAGGGAAGCCAACCTGGAAAGACTATCTACTGTACAATTCTAACTATGTGACATTCTGGAAAAGACAAAACTATGGAGACAAAAAGATCAATGGTTGCCAGGAGCCGACTGGGGGAGGAAAGGGATGAATAGGTGGAACCCGGAGGATTTTTAGGGCAGTGAAAATGCCCTGTATGGTACCACAAAGATAGATATGTTTAAATCCACAGAATGTACCACACCAAGAGTCAACTGATGTAAACTGTGACTTTGGGTGATTGCAAAGTGTCAGGGTAGGTTCATTCACTGTAACAAATGTACCACTCTTGTGGGGGATGTGGATAAAGAGGGACACTGCAACTGTGAGGTACAGGGGCTGGCAGGGGGCATAAGGGGAATTTCTGTACCTTCCACTCATTTTTCCTATGAACCTAAAACCACTCTAAAAACAGTCTTAAGGAAAAAAAAAAAAGGAGATGAATAAAGCAAACAAAATGTGAAAATGTGCAGACCTTGGTGGTATTTTTTTTTTTTTAAGGTATAAAATACATTCTTGGAACAATTAGAGAAATTACAATGTAGATGATAATATGGAATTGTGAATCTTCTAAGTGTGACAATGGTATTGTAGTCATATGATAGACTGACCTTATTTTTAGAAAATGAATGCTGATGTTTTTAATAAGACTAAAACGTCATGACATAGAAAGAGTAAAATGTCATGATGCCTACAACTTATTTTGAAGTGTTTCAGAAAAACAAATTTAATTTCAAATATATATAGAGAAAGCAAGTATAGCAAAATAAACAATTGTAGAGCTTAGGTAGAAAGTATAAGGCTGTTTGTTCATTAAACTCTTCTCTAAATTTTTCTGTAAGTTTGAAAATTTTTATAATTAAAAAGTTCTTAAAATCCTCCTACATTAGATGACACAAAGACCCCCCCCAAAAAAAATCTGCATTAGCTAAAAACTTACTTATCTACAATTTTCGTTCATTTTGAGGCTTCTCCTCAAAGCTCTGACTCATGTATCCCTCCTTCCTCATCACCCCCAGCTGACGATATTACCACACACTTAACTGAAAACTGAAACAGATGGGCAGGACTTCCTCATCTTTCCTCTTTTAAATTTTCCAACTGAATGTATGTGTCCTCAGATTCTCTTGCCTTTATTCCTTGCAGTACCTTGTATTATTGTTCAAAATATGGTAATTCCAGGAGCAGGATTATACTTCTCCACTCCATTGATGGCAGACTAAACCACGAGACTTGCAGTGTCTCCCTTCAGGAGAATTCTACATCCCTGTCTCCATAAATATGAATTGGACAACAACCTTATTTTCAAACAAGGTCACATTCTGAGGTGCTGTGGATTAGGACTTCAACATGTCATTCTGGGAGGCACAACTTAACCCATAATATCTCCTATCAATTAATTGATCACACTCTTGTTATACAAACATACTCTAATAGTAGACCTTTTAAAACTAAGCAAAAAACAGGGCAAAACAAAACTCACAGTCTTTCTTGGATGTTAAATCCGCCCCCACTCCCATGCCTTTACCCCTTCCCAGTGTTTGGAAGAGTTTTCTACAATATTGAGCTCATCTTTATTTTCCATTCCTTTCTCTCATCCTTTGGTTGAACTTTTGTACCCCTCCTCCACTAACCTGTGAAATTCAGTGGCCACTTCCAAGAATTTGGCAATGTTCCCTGGAGAGTGGTGGTGGTTTCACAGCTCTGGATATACTGAAAACCATTGAATTCTACACTTTATTTTTTTTTTAAGTTTATTTTATTTTGAGAGAGACAGAGAATGTGAGCGGGGGAGGGGCAGAGAGAGAGGGAGTGAGAAAGAATCCCAAGCAGTCTCCTCACTGTAGGCACAGAACACAATTCCGGGCTTAAACTCACCAACCCTGAGGTCATGACCTGAGCCAAAATCAAGAGTGAGACATTTAACCCACTGAGCCACTCAGGCACCCTGAATTCTACACTTTAAAAGATAGACTTTTAAGGTTTTTTCTTTTCCCCCTGACTTTCAAGCTTCCTTATATAGCATAGCAATTAGCTCTTGATTTCTCATGCATCATATATATTTTCTCCCAGTTTGTCTTTTGACTTGGATAATTATCACTATTATTGTTGCTATTGTTGTTATGCAGATATTTACCAAAATCTATATAGTCTACTTTGTTGATATTTTCACTGTTGGTTTCTGAATTTTATGATATGCTCATAAAAGACTTCCTCCCACCAAGATTATTATATACATTTTCCTCTAGTAATTTTTCCCCACATTTTAAACTTTTTTAATATGTTAATATGTTTAATATGTTTAATTTATTTTAATGGGGCACCTAGGTGGCTCAGTCAGTTGAGACTCAGCAACCAACTCTTGATTTCAGTTCATGAGATTGAGCCCCTGTCATGCTGTGCATTGATGGCACGGAGCCTGCTTGCGATTCTCTCCCTCTCTCTCTGGCCCTCCCCCACTCTCATTCTCTCTCAAAATAAATAAATAAACATTTATGAAACCCTTAAAAATAACTTATTTTAGTACAAGTGAGGTAGGAAACCAGGAAACAACTATCTTGTTTTAATGATTAAATTCTAATTTATCTTTATTCCCTAATAAATCCCCATATGCATATTTGAGTCTATGAGTTAATTAGTATAAAAAGTATCTTTCTCACAAACGTCAGGGTTAAGAGGAAGATCGGATTTAGAGGACAAGATGATGAATTAATATTAAATTTACTTTTAGTTTCTTGGACCTGTGAGTTTGATATACCAGAGGAACATACAGATAAGATACCTTTTAGGCATCTGGAAATGGGAAAACATAGCTTAGGCAGAGTCATTCATGTAGGTATTAGAGTCACAGAGATGGGAACATCTGAGATAGTGGAATCAAAGGGTATTTTAAAAGTAGAGAGGAGGGGCGCCTGTGGCTCAGCCAGTTAAGCTTCTGACTCTTGATTTTGGCTCAGGTCATATCTTACAGTCATGAGATAGATCCCTGGGTTGGACTCTGTGCTGACAGCATGAGCCTGCTTGGGATTCTCTCTCACCCACTCTTTCTGCCCCTCCCCTGCTCTCTCTCTCTCTAAATAAATAAATAAAATTAAAAATAAATAAAAATTAAAATGGAGGAGTGGGGAGGTAAGAGGAGGTTATAAAACAGAAGCAACAAAAACCCTTGCTCTTGCCCTTGGGGTATCATTCATTATAATTTAGAGATCTATTTCTTAAACTTGAAAAAAGTGTGCATATCCTATCAAGGAAAAAGTCTTACATTTCTTAGGTCCTAATGAGTTTAGAAATTTAAATACTGTCCATTTAGTTCGTCATTTGTACTGTAACAGAACTCAAGGGGTGGAAATGGAACACAATCCAAAGAAGCCTTGAAAGCAAAGAACTTTTTGTTACTTATTACAAGTTAGGAGGGGGTTGGGGGTGGATATCTCTCAAAGCATTATCTCCCTATGGGGTTAGTACAGGAAGCTTTTATTCAGTGTATTAGGGGGCAGTGGCAGGGAGCTTGCATGTGCATTAAGGAACATATATGCATATTCTATTACTTAGGTACTCTGGTTCAATTGCACATGCCTAGCACATCAACATGTTAGAACATACATTGTATGTTCAAAAACTGGTGGAAAACCCCACCCATTGGAGAAGATCTTAGTATTATAATGAGCTAAAGGTAACTTCAGGACAGCTCAGGGGGAATTGTGTGTTCCAAATTCGTTCAAAATGGCTCATACAAGGGGTACCAGGCAAAACACCTACCCAGGTATCTGCTTGGCAGGAACTACTGGTCCTGCAAAACAAAACATATTTTGTGCCTCCCCCCACCCCCCTTCTGCTGATAGCTTGCATCCTAGAGAACACTACCAATGCAATGGTTAACACTACCTCAAACTAGTATCCTGGATATTGTTGACTGAATCTAACAAATGCCCAAAATATGACGGTGATATTGTTTTGAAATTGAGGTATAAATTACATATAGTAATACAGTGAAATGAACAGCTCTTAATTCTTTTTTTTTAATTCTATTGCAACTTATTTTTAAACATTTTTATTATTAATTTTTAAAATATTCTATACAGCCAATATAGAGCTTGAACTCAGGACCCTAAGATCAGAGTCACATGCTCTACCAACTGAGCCAGCCAGCCAGCCTCCCCCATATCATAATTCTTATAGTTTGATAAGCATATTGAAGATGTAAAACTATCAAGATAGAGGCGCCTGGGTGGCTCAGTCAGTTGAGCATCTGACTTCGGCTCAGGTCATGATCTCACAGTTTGTGAGTTTGAGCCCCACATCAGGCTCTGTGCTGTCAGCTCAGAGCCTGGAGCCTGCTTCAGATTCTGTGTCTTCTTCTGTCTCTCTGCCCCTCCCCCACTTGTGCTCAATCTCTGTCTCTCAAAAATAAATAAATGAAAAAAAAATGTAAGGTATCAAGATATAAAATGTAAAAAAAAAAAAGATATAAAATATTTCCATTATTTGGGAAAGTTCATTTATGGACTTTACGATCAATCCCTACCTTTCCCCCCAAGCTAGTTTCTTTTACCATAGATTAGTTTCAACTGGTTTTAGAATTTCACATATATGGAATCATACTCTCTTGTGTCTAGCTGCCTTAACTCAGCATAATGATTTTGAGTTTCATTCATATAGTTCATTTCTTTGTATAGCTAAGTAAGATACCAGTACTATGAATATACCATAATCTACTTATCCATTCATCTATTAATGGATATTTGAGCTGTTTCCAATTTTAGGTTGTTTTGAATTCAGCTGCCATGAATATTCTTGCACAAGTCTTTATGTACATATGCTTTAATTTCTCCTGGGTGATCATCTAGAAACAGAATTACTGAGTTAGGGGTTCAACTTTATAATAAATTACGAGTTTTCTAAAGTGGTTGTATCATTTGATACTCCCACTAGCAATAAATGAGCAATCTAGTTGCTGAAAATGCTTGTTAGCATACGACATTATCAGTCTTTTAAATTTTAACCATTCCATTAGGTATGTAACAGTATTGTAACCAAACTAACATAAATTCATCCTTGGTAAGTCACAGGTAAGAGCTACACCCCAGGTGGAGTTGTCACACACAGTAAACTTTATCTGCAGCAAATAAGGAGATCACAGGAATAGCTTCCAAAGCCATGAGTCCCTGAGCAAGGGTGAATGGATTCCTTTTATTCAGGGTTAGGATGCAAGTAGAAAGGGGAACCTCATCAGGATATGTAGAAGCAGGCATAAGATTGTGCATGCGCCTTAAGGAAACATGCCTATACATGTGTTCTGTGAACGAGGCTTGTTCCCCGCTACCGCCCCCCCCTCCCCCACCCGCCGGGTGGAGATTTTAGTATTATAATGAGGTAAAGGTAACTGCCAGTCACCCCACAAATCACTCAGTGGTCCATTTCCACAGGCATGAGTCGGGGGTTGAGCTCAAACTTGTCTGGAGGTCTGGGCCAGCAGGTTCTTTGCCCTACCATTTGATACTGCTTGAGGGGTAGTTGCAGTTTCGGGATACTCTGTTCTTCAGGTCTTTTGCCTGAGTTAAGAGATAAGCTGGAAAGAAGAGCTTAAGGAAAAATGTGGGACAAAGGTCGGTGGGTATAAGCAGGTAAGTAGTAAAGGTCAGGTCTTGGGGTCTAGCCGGTGACAGTATTTCAGTATGATTTTAGTTTGCATTTCCCATATGCTGAGCATCTTTTTATGTAATTATTGACCAATTTTCTGTCTTTGTTAAGTATGTGTTCAAAGCGTGTCCTTTTTTTAAGTTTATTTATTTGGGGGGGGGGGCGGGGAGAGAATTCTAAGCAGGCTCCACACTGTCAGCACAGAGCCCCACGTGGGACCTGAACCCACGAACCGTGAGTGAGATCGTGACCTGAGCTGAAACCAAGAGTTGGACACTCAACCGACTGAGCCACCCAAGGTGTCCCAAAATTGTGTTCATTTTTTAAATGATTTAAAAAAAAAAAAAAAAATTGAGTTGTAGTGTTGTCCATAACCAACCTCTGTGTTTCGGATCCAAAATCTAACATGAAGACAGAGTTTGGAATAAAGAGGAACAATAGCTTTATTGCTTTGCAGGGTAAAAGCAGCTGCAGCAGGCCATGGCTTTCAAAAACCGCAAGCCCCCTTCCTGCCCACCCCCTCTGCAGACAAAGAGGCTGGGGGATTTTATAGAGAAATAGAGGATCTAACCAGTTTAGACACGAATTGTGGGGGCGCCTGGGTGGCGCAGTCGGTTAAGCGTCCGACTTCAGCCAGGTCACGATCTCGCGGTCCGGGAGTTCGAGCCCCGCGTCAGGCTCTGGGCTGATGGCTCAGAGCCTGGAGCCTGTTTCCGATTCTGTGTCTCCCTCTCTCTCTGCCCCTCCCCTGTTCATGCTCTGTCTCTCTCTGTCCCAAAAATAAATAAACGTTGAAAAAAAAAAAAAATTTAGACACGAATTGTGTATGTGTTTTCAGGGTGGAACTGGGTTCCTGAAACAAAAGGCTAAGAAGGGAAGGTTTACTGAATGGAGGAGGGAAGGAAGGTTGGAGGAAGAGAGGGAAGGGGTTACTCAGTTTAAAATCAAGCTTTGCTGAAGCATTCGTGCAGCCATTTTGATTTTTGTTCAGCTTTATGTGTTTTTAAAATAAGTTACTTAAGTAATCTCTACACCCAATGTGGGGCTTGAACTCACAACCCCAGATCTAGAGGTCATGCCCCTCTAACTCAGCCAGCCAGGTGCCCCTCAACTTCATGCTTTCAAGCAGTTTCAACAGGTGTACTTTAAATATTCTGACTAGAAATCCTGTTCAGATATATGCACCAAGATTTTTTTCCCTCAGTTTGTGATTTGCCTATTTGTTAATATTGTCTTTTGATGGGTACAAGTTCTTTTATTTTGATAAATTTTAATTTATCAATTTTTAGAAATTGTATAGTCCTCCATTACTTATAGACCTTCTGCATGTCTCATAGAGTTTACTACGTGCTGTGTGCCCTAAGTGTGTAGAATATAACGAGTTAATATAGAGTTAGCTCTATCTAAATGGCAATTTTTTTTATTGTTCTTAAATTGTTACAGAACCATAGTCCAGAACAATGGTTCAAATTTAACTGAGCATATTAATTGTCCTTGAAATAGTTAAAAATAAGATTATTGGACTTAACTCCTACAGAATGACTTAGTTTCATAGGTTCTGGGGTACAGACAGGTTTGGGAATTGCTGATCTAGAAGTCCTTAATGCCTGGCCAAACTTAAAGCTACTCAATCTACCATTTTCTCAGTCAGAAGGCAGATCAGTGTTAATAGAAATGACCTGCTGCATTTTAATTGTCGGGAGCTGTTACCACCAGTGCCTTTTAATGTCCTTTGAAATAGTTAATGAGGAGACACCGGGAGGAAAAACACTGAAAAACTTTACAAAGATTCTGTTGTAATAACCATAATGTGTAACTGAATAAAATATTTCAGAATAGGAATCAATCAATTGCATGATCTGCCTTCTTTCCATCTGTGAGCTCTTGCTTTTCTTCTTCCAGAGAAAATTGCAACAAGTATTCACAAGAAGTTTTTTTTTTTTTTTTGCTTCTTTGTTTCTTCTTTAAAAAAAAAACAACAAAACAACACTGGTTCTCCTAATGGTTTTGTAATGGACCTTAACTTGGCAGGCAATTAAACATGAAACTTCTCATTGGGTATTTTCAAGACTGCCAGGGGGAATCAGCTGCCAGTTTACTGCAATGTGGAAAACTGCATGAGATTCTGGGATTGGAATCAAAATGCTAATTTAAAAGGTCGAGTGAAGCTGAAGCTCACGTTTTTCCGTGCCTGCGCTCTCTTCAGGCAGAACAAAGACCCAGGCAGAAGAGGCAGAGACTCATCCCAAGTCTGTTTTCCTGAGATATTTTGGAATCATGCCTGAAATGCCGGAGGACATGGACCAGGTAAGAGCCAGATATTCAAGAAATGAAGCATTCTGGAGTTAGTTTCTTTTAAAAGCATCCCAGTGAATGGTAAAAACCAAAAAGGTGTGTTAAAAGAAGAAAAAAGAAACGGGGTGTCATTCATTTCTTTAAAACATGTAACTTTGGAACATGGAAGAATAAACCAAGTTTAATTATTGACCCTGGGAACCAGGTTATGGAGAGCTCAGCTAAGACTCATTAACTGACAAAAATTAAATGCAAAACAGAACAGCAGCTTCATTTACCACATTAAATGCAATGATGTAGGTGAAGGTTCTATGTAACTAAGGATTTTATCTGTAATTGTGTGCTCCAGCCTTTCTTTGTCTTAGCATGAACTGAATCTGCTAACATAACTTTTAGCTCCAGGCTGCTCTCTTTAAATTTATAGACTTAGCCACCACACGAACTTGGATATTGTCTACAACAATGGCATTTTTGTTCACAAAGAAACTTTCATCTTTAAAGAGAATGATAAAAAACTATACATGAACATATACCTTTAGAACTATATGCAAGTTTTACCTGGGAGCTATCAGACCAGGTTCTCAAAAGTAGGTGAGAAAACTCTTGTTCCTAACTCTACACAAGGCTGCTCTGCAAAAAAAAAAAAAAAAAAAAAAAAAAAAATTAATATGCAATGAAATCTTATTCACATTGAACACTTACTTTTTTTATTAGTAGAAAAATTAGGTTGCATCGCAACGTTGTATCTAGAAATTAAAGAAAAACAAAAATCTCCCAGTTTTTAAAGGAGGAGGATTAGGAGGATCTTAAATTTGCCTCTCCTACCTCCCACCCATACTCATCTTTTTCTTTGTCTGCAGATTATGAATGTTTAATGCTGGGACAGTCCTCTCAAGGACTGTCTGAATAATGCTAAACTGATTAAGGGTAGCAGCTTGCATAAAAATAAAACTCCGAAAACGAGGGGCCTCAGGTTCTCTTCCCCCACCGTTCCAAAAAAAAAAAAAAAAAGACTGTTAACACGAATAAAGAAATGAGTTCTTGTTGGGGGGTTGGGCAGAAAGGAAATTCACGGGGCTCAGACAAAGAAAAACTTTTTCAAAAGGCTGCTTAGTCTTTGGCTCTAAAGTAAACTAAAGGGATTATGAAAAGAAGCCCTTTTAAGAAAAATCCAAGCATCGGTCACACTTGTGAGCGACTTTTCAGTTTTGGTATCGTGTATGTCTGAATAAGAACACTCGGATTGGAGCGGTGAAATGTTGGCGAACCCTACAGGGTCTATGGCGGGTTTTTTTCCTGAGTAAATTTCGCAGGCATTCCAACTGATAGGCATTTTGCTGTTTTGAGCTAGGAAGGAAACCAGTTGCCTGAGAGGTCGTTCTCAACACTTAGAGCTGTTGTTTCTGATTTGTTACTTTTAAGAAGTCATACAGGTGGTGGAAGGTCCAGACATTACTCTGTCTCTTGGTTTCGTCCTTAATTTACGATGGTTACGGAGGCCAGGCTGGCGTAGCCTGACGGGGCAGTTACTAATGTGATGCTTCTCAAAGGTGGGCGGTGGGGTTTTGACTCCTGTTAAATCCACTAAAATGTAGAGTCCCTGGTTTTATATTACCGCAGATTTTCATTCTGTAAATACAGGTAAAGTCCGAGAATCTGCGTTTTGAAGAGGCACCCAAGTTATTCCTCCCCTTACCCTCCTCTTTTTAACTAGTTAAAAATAGTTTGATTTATTTGGAATTTGACACATACTACATTTTAGCATCCCAGAACGACAAATGGGTTGTTGAGGTTGTTAATGATTCAGATGCCAGGACTTGTATTTTTATTCTTCGTCTTTCTAAATCTCTGTAAAAAACATTCCTAATGCTGTACGTCCACTGTGCTCCCTCCTTCCCTTCTTACCTAAACACACCCCATGGCTTTAAAATGTTTTCTCCTACTAAACGTATTTTATGCTCAGTTGATTCCCAGGCACTGCGCAGTCTGCAAACTTGAAGCCTCAGGCGATCCAATTTAATCCTTCCCTAGTCAAGAAGAGAGACGAAGAGAGAAAATAGTACATAAAATAAACAATCTTCCCCAAAACAAAACTTGTATTCATTGCCTAAGGCCAAGGCCTTTGTTTTGTGTATCCCTTTAAGAGTTGGGGGGGTGGGCTGGCTGCGTACAGGACGCTGCCCGGCCCCTTTCGGAGGCATTCACGGAATGTGGCCAATCATCGGGCGCGGCCTTGGCGGCGGAAGCCGGAAACAGTGAACAGGGGGTCGGCCCGGACCTAGGGAGGCGGGCCGAGGGCGAAGAAGCTGCGGCCCGTGGCGATCCTGGGCTGGAGGAAGTGGCGGTCGCTGCGGCTGCGGCGCAAAGACGGCGGGCATGGTGGGGCGAGAGAAGGAGCTCTCTATCCACTTTGTTCCCGGGAGCTGCCGGCTAGTGGAGGTGAGGGAGTCGACCTGGGCGTCTCTTGCAACCGGGATTGCAGAGGGGGACGAGCCAGGTCGAGGGGGAGGGAGGGCTTGGGTGGTTTACCTTGCGCATCCTGCAGCAATCCTAGCCCCCATCCCTGAGTGTCTCAGCACCTCCTTCCTAGCTGTCGGAGGAGAGGGCGGTGCCACCGAGTTTGTTTACCTCGGCGCACACCAGTTTGTGTTTGCTCTTCCAGTCCTGCGGCAGGAAAGGAGTAGGTCTGGTTTCACTTTCTTGTCTTCTGTCTCCCCTCCCAGCAACGAAGAGGCGTTTTTTCTGAGCTGTTTCGATTTTGGTTTTATCTTTCTGAATTTCTTTTTCATTCTTTGTTCATATCCCTCGATCCTACCAGTTCTTATGTCTGAGAAAGTAGGGGAAAGTGGCTTTTCAGAAATAGCAGTTTTAGAGATGACAACTTACTGAACTTTTAAGTTTTGTGCAAGGCACTGTATTATGCACTTTACATGCATTATTTAATCGTCATAACTATGAGAGGATTTTTGCTCCATTTTACAGATGAGAAAATTGAGGCTTGTAGGGTGAGTCCTTGGCCCAAGTTCATTAAGTAGGCTTGGAACCGACAAATCTCTTTCACTTTCTCGGGCTTTGAACCGCTACAGAGATTGCATAAAGGAAGGTTGTTACGGTGGGAGAGCTATCCCAGGTATTGCGCTTCCTCCATTCTCTCTCATATTTCATTACAGGCCTCCCCACATTCAATCCACAGAACTGCTAGAATTTATCTAGCAGTGGGGATAAAAAGAAATGTTAATGCCTAGACCAATGTCTTATGAAAATAAGAGACGGTATGGGAGGTGGCTGTTTTTGATAATGCAGAATTTTTATGCTTTCAAGATACAGCATAGTGTTTCTAATCACTTTGGGATTTGGGAGGTTAAGTTAAATTTACGTGTTGTTCCTATGTGCTCCTAAAAGTACTGAACACAACGTTACATATTGTTTACATATATATGCATAGGTGTATGTAAAGCTTAATCTTTTTTTCACAGTGGGAGTTCTGTAGACTAATGAAAATAGGTTCTCAATAGGTTTTCATGATTTCCTTCATTAAAAGTGATACAGCCTAAATCTTTTTTTTATTGTTTTTTTATTTGAATGTAATCTGTACATCCATCAGGGCCCTCTAACAGCCCCAGATTCAGATTGTATGCTGTACAGACTCAGCCAGCTAGGTGTCCCCACGCTAAATCTTGACACATATTTGCTGCTTTCTCAAAACATACAGAATTAAAATTCACTTGTGAGAATGAGGACTGCCTTGCATATTGTGTTGGAGAAGACAGCTGTACTGGTACCTGTTTACACTGTCTTGTAGGATAGTAATAGGGTAACAGTAGGAGTTAGACCAGTGTTGCCTAGGTACTCAGGGGATCTTGAGTTAAGTCTTGAGTCCGGTACAGTCTACTCAAAAGATCTGCCTCCAGGGGAATGTTGTATGAGGATGGGGGTGGGGGTGGGGGTGGGATGGGAAACTGCCAAATTGAAAAGGTTCCAAATAGCAAATATTATGTTTACCACTAAAACTGAAGATCTCTATTTAGATGTTAGTCTTTTGCTAAGACATTTTTAGTGGAAGTTAATGCAAGTATGCTAAAGTAGAAATAATTGTCCCAGAGTACTGTGGCCATTTGGAAAGATCCATTTATCTCATTGCCTATAGTTTGTTATCACTTGATTAGGTAGCATAATAAAAGTGGTAGTTCTGCATTTATTTATATGTATTTAACTTTTCAAAGAATTTTTTGATGTCTATAAATCTGGTCACTTGAAGTTCTGAACTTGTAAGAGTTTATGCAAAGTGTGGCAAGTATATTCAGAATAACAAAGTGATGTTTGATACTTTACACATAAGATAATAAAAATTAAGAAAGTAGATTTTTCAGACAGATGATTTTTTTGAGCTGTTTATTGTGGTTTTGGGTTAACTAGAAAACTTTTTATTCTTCATTCTGAGTTCCTTGAAGTGTATGGACATTTCTGTGTTTAGCAGCACTAAAATATTTTATGGCGTAACAGTCCAAAATAATCTTTTTACAGGAATATTTCTTTTCTTTTGAAAATAAAATAATCAAAACTGAAGCTTTTAAAAAGCTTCAGGTAGATTTCTGATAGAGAAAGTCAAAAATAGAAGAGCTATTTTTGTTAGGCATCTTTTGATTTCAGAGTGAGGCATATTTTATTTGCTAACAACCAATAAATTTGCAGTCCAAATGAAAAACCTTGTCTTGGCTCTTACACTGGTGACAGAAGGTGCTCATTGAGTCTCTAGAAAGAACTCTGTGAAGAGGAAAAATTACTTTAAGTAAATGAAGCTCCTTTCACTCCTTTCAGACTCCGTCTACTCTGTGTTGAGGATAATGTGGAAAATGTTAAAATTGTATGAGGAGCCTTAGTCATCTTGTCCAAATGAGGAATTCAATCAATAGAGATTTCAGTAACTTCCCAATACCGTATTTTGTGGCAGAACAGTTAAAATTTATTCAGTATGAAGTCAAATAGAAGGTCAAAGGATTAAGACGCAACTCTGTATATATTTGGCTTGGACCATAGAAGCAGGAAGCAAGTTCTGGTCCCAACCTTTCCCGTTTTCCATACAACCTTTAACATCTCTAGGCTTCAGATTCCTCAGTTTGGAAATACTTACCCTACATGTTTAACAAGGTTATCTTATGATCAAAAGGTATGATATAGGCTTACATAACACTCAATAGTTTCCAAATACAAGGTAGTACAGTATCATTTTTGTTTTAGGAAATGCTTGCACTTCAGATCTCTGCTATTTTAATAAAGAAAATTCTTGATCATTGACATCTGACCACTAGGTACCATGGACTGTTTTTTTATATTTTCTTCTAGGGACCATACAAGTTACCCCAGAGGATAAGGATATAAGGTGGTCTTTTTTCCTCGTAACCTCATCCCTTTTTTGAAGTTAAGTGTATTGAATTCCCAAAGAGCCTTGCTGTGCTTGTAATTTAATACTACTATATTGCATCACATCCAAGATGTACTTGGTTACAATATCATCTGGGTTCTTGTTTTAAGATGCACTAAAAAGCAAAAAACACTGCAAGTCTAGGACAGTAATACGATGCATCTCTATTTCATTCATTTAACAGGGATGTTAAAATGAGGAAAAAGTGTGTTTCACAGAATCAATGCAGTATGCAGAGATCTGAATTCATTGTTTAATAACCTTTGTGGAATGCGTGATGCTTGTTCTTTGACGTTTTGTTTTTCTTTTTTCACGGGGGAAGAGAGAAGAAAAGTTTGTTGTTGCTTTTCGAAAGATGACAATTTTTGGCTTGTTTGAATAAGATAAATTTATCTTTAGGAAAACCTTGGATTTTCCCTGGAGTTCAAGATTAGATTTCTCAAAGTACAGTTCCCAAATCACCATCATCAGCACGTTCCTGAGAACTTGTTAGAAATGTAAATTATCAGGATTTACCTCAGATGTACTGGATCTGAAAGCCTCACTCATGATTCTTATCTATAGTAAAGCCTAAAAACCACTGACCTAAGAACTGTTCTATATTCCTTTGCTTCTATAAAGTGAAGTACTAAAGAGTGAGAAACTCTAAAGAAACCAAATTATAGCCACTTTATAATATTTTCCCAGGGATCTTTATGGTATTTATTCTGTGTAAATGGTTTTCTGATTGTATCTACTAGACTTGGCATGTTTTATCTTCTTAACAATTCAGTCTTTGTAGAGCTGTTTTTGTGCCAAAATTCAAAGAAAATATTTTGTTGGCTGACATCCTTGTTTTCATAGATCAGTTGGCTTAGAGCCAAGTTTTACACTAGAGAGCCTAGATGAATTTCACTTCAACTTTTAAAATGTTTCGAAGTTGGTTGCACTAAGGAAAAAATATCTTCAAGAATTTACCTTTTGTACTGTTTCTGTCCGCCCTTTCATTTCAGGTTTCTCCTATGGTATAAATAGATAATTTGGTGGCCTTTTTTTTTTTTAAACTATAGTGCCAAGTTATTCTGCTGACATAAGGGCTAAAAAAGAAAGATCTTTAGTTATTATATGCTTGTTTAAAGTTTTTGACAGCTCAGAATAGATGACTATAACAGCACTTGAAATAAAAAGACCTCAAATTGATGAAACTGTAAGAAATTTTTTTTTTAAGTAGGCTCAACGTCCAACATGGGCTTGAACTCACAACCCTGAGATCAAGAGTTGCATGCTGTACCAACCGAGCCAGCTGGGTACCCCTAATAAAACTTTGTTGGTGTGTGTTTATTTATTTATTTATAAATTTTTTTTTTAAATGTTTATTTGTTTTTGAGAGAGAGAGTACGAGCAGGAGAGGGGCAGAGAAAGAGAGACAGATGCACAGAATCAGAAGCTGGCTCCAGGCTCTGAGCTGTCAGCACAGAGCCCTACGTGAGGCTCGAACCCACGAACCATGAGATCATGACCCGAGCCAAAGCCTGACGCCTATCCAACTGAGCCACCCAGGCGCCCCTGTTTTTGTTTTTTTAAATAGTAAATGTTGATTTTATTCAAGAGTCTGGGAAATTTGATGTTACACGTCTTGGGAAGAAGGGAAGTTTTTTAATTTTTTTTTTTTTTCCAACGTTTATTTATTTTTGGGACAGAGAGAGACAGAGCATGAACGGGGGAGGGGCAGAGAGAGAGGGAGACACAGAATCGGAAACAGGCTCCAGGCTCCGAGCCATCAGCCCAGAGCCCGACGCGGGGCTCGAACTCACGGACCGCGAGATCGTGACCTGGCTGAAGTCGGACGCCTAACCGACTGCGCCACCCAGGCGCCCCAGGGAAGTTTTTTAAACTGCTTTGGAAACAACTTATTTTCTAGGTAGTTCCTTTTAATTTCATTGTGTAAGGAATTTTTTCTTTCACAATAGCAACACAGATCAATTTAAAATATTTTAGTTTTTTTTTCTCATCTGTGTTAATTTTTTTGTCCTTTTGTCTGTTAGGTTGTTTTTTTTAGTTTTTTTTTTTAATGTTTTATTTATTTTTGAGACAGAAAGTGACAGAGCATGAGCAGGGGAGGGGCAGAGAGAGAGGGAGACACAGAATCCAAATCAGGCTCCAGGCTCTGAGCTGTCAGCACAGAGCCCGACCTGGGGCTCGAACTCACAAACCACAAGATCATGACCTGAGCCAAAGTCAGATGCTCAACCGACTGAGCCACCCAGGCACGCCCGTGTTAGTTTTTTTTTTTTTTGTTTTATATTTATATATTTTTGAGTGGGAGAGAGTGTGTGAACACAAGTGGGGGAGGGGCACAGAGAGGGGGACAGAGCATCTGAAGCAGGTTCTGCACCCACAGCACAGAGCCAGATGTGGGACTTGAACTCAGGAGCCACAAGATCATGACCTGAAACTGAGCCACTCAGGTGTCCCTGTCCTTTTATGTTAGTTTTAACAGGTCTGTTAAGATAAATTTGGAGTTAACTCAGGAACATTTACTGATTAAATTTAGAAATGGTTTAATTTAAACCATTGGTTAAAATTGAATATTTGGTTTGGTTAAACTCATAATATTATTACTATTAAGACCACATTTTTTTTTTCCTCCACATAAATGCCTGTGACATGTGAATTCCTTAACTCAGACCTATCAAAATATGATAAATCAATGAAATGTGAAAGAAAAGTTGAGGTTACAAACTGAAGACCAAAAAATGTCAACTTTTGAGTATATTGTTGAATACAGCCAAATAGTTCATCAGGCCATAAAAAATAAGTAAGCTTCAAACTAATTGTGCATTTTATAAACTGGAGGATGTAATTAAAATTGCTGTTTGTTCATTTTGACATCAGTCATCATTAAAATAAGATTTTCCATTATTAACATAAGAAATCAGGCACCTAGCTGGCTCATTAGGTAGAACATGTGAATCTGGATCTTGTTGTTGTAAGTTCGAGCCTCACCTTGGGTCTAGAGATTACTTAAAGATAAAATACTTTTTAAGTTTATTTGTCTTCAGAGATAGAAAGAGTGTGCTCATGCAAGCAGGGGAGGGACAGAAAGAGAGAATCCCAAGCAGGCTCTACCCTAAGTGCAGAGCCCAGTGCGGGGCTCAAACCCACAAACTGTGATACCATGACCTGAGCTGAAATCAAGGGTCAGGCGGTTAACTGAGCCATCCAGGTGCCCCCAAAATAAAATCTTTATTTTTTTTTCAAAAAGGCGGGGCGGGGGGGGGGGGGTTGGAATTTAATTGACTAGGTATATCCTTACAGTATCATTTTGGGTTCTTTTTCATGGATAGGATTAATAAAACTTTTAATAAGTGATATAATTATTGATGCAGTTTGATTTTTATTCTAACTTAAGAGTTGTCTAATAGATGTAGGACATGAAGCTAACTTCTTAGACTCAAAGTATTTAGTGAACAATGATGATGACTGATTTCTTAGAATATTTTCAAAGTGAGTAATCTTTATCCTTCTTCACTCTTTTAGGAGGAAGTTAACCTCCCCAGTAGGCGGGTTTTGATTACTGGTGCCACTGGGCTTCTGGGCAGAGCTGTGTATAAAGAATTTAAGCAGAATAATTGGCATGCCTTTGGCTGTGGTTTTAGAAGAGCAAGACCAAAATTTGAACAGGTTAATCTTTTGGATTCTGAAGCGGTTCATCACATCATTCATGATTTTCAGGTATGGTTGAGTCTGTTTATTTTAGCACCTATATAAACTATGTTAAGAATTGTCTGGATGATTTAGAAATTGTTCTTTTCTCAAGGAAAATACTGTACTTAAGCTGTAACCTACTAAGCAGCAATAATATACAGTTGACCCTTGAACAATGCAGGGTTTAGGAATGCTAACTCCTGCACAATTGAAAATCTGTATAACAGGGGCACCTGGGTGGCTCAGTTGGTTAAGTGTCCAACTTTGGCTCAGGTCATGATCTCACAGCTCGTGAGTTCGAGCCCCGTGTTGGGCTCTGTGCTGACAGCTCAGAGCCTGGAGCCTGCTTCCCATTCTGTTTCTCCCTCTCCCTCTGCCCCTCCCCTGCTCACACTCTGACTCTCTCTGTCTTTCAATAATAAATAAACATTTAAAAAAAAAAAAAGAAAATCTATGTAATATTTTACTTCCCCCAAACTTAACTGCTAATAGCCTACTATTGACTGGAAGCCTTACCGATAACTCAGTTGATTACACATATTTTGTACATTATATGTGTTATATACTGTATTCTTACAATAAAGTAAACTAGGAAGAAGAAAATATTACTGAGTAAATCATAAGGAAGAGAAAATGCATTTAAAACAAAGTACTGTATTTATAAACAACAACAAAAAAATCAGCATATAAGTGGATCCATGCAATTCAAATCCATGTTCAAAGGTCAATTGTGTAGTGCACTTTTTTTTTATAAGCATGCAAAGTATATGTAGTCCTTGAAAAGATTAGGTTGAAACATAGGTTGACAAAAGTTGGAGATATGAGCATTTTATAAAAAGCTTATGTTTGTGAAGTACTCTTGTTAAGTACCACTTTCTATGCAAATGCTTTTTTAATATTATCTGTAAACCTTACAGCACTGCAAAATCGATACTATCATTTCCATTTTAGAGGTGAAAAAAGCTCAGAGAGGTTAAATGACTCTTAACCATTGCCATAGAAAGTTATGAAAAAATTTAGGTTCTATTCTACGTCTGATCAAATTGAGAGTTAAAGTTCTTTTCAGAAGTATGGTCCAAGAGACACTCGCATCAGAATCACTTGGGGAACTTGTTCTTTAGATGTGTCTCACTTCCAGAGGTTTTAATTCAGTAAGTGTATGGTGGGGACCAGGACATCTTAAGAAGCACCCTGGATTATGCACATTGAAGTTTTAAAACAACTCCAAAGCTCATGGTTCCTCTAACAGTTGTTGAGGAAGGCGATCATTTGGTATGTTTGTACATGAGCCCTGTGTGTCAGTGGTTTTACCAAATCTTAACCTTGGTTCAGCTTCTCTGGGAAGTAGATGCCCCCTGCATTCCTCAATCTTTAATTAAAAACATGATTTTTTTTTTTTTTTTTAAATAAGT
Source organism: Prionailurus viverrinus (assembly GCF_022837055.1). Classification (NCBI taxonomy): domain Eukaryota; kingdom Metazoa; phylum Chordata; class Mammalia; order Carnivora; family Felidae; genus Prionailurus; species Prionailurus viverrinus. Next base: position 186,186,939 of record NC_062561.1, on the reverse strand, counting down.
TCTAGAGAGCGCCTAGATGGTTCAGTTGGTTAAGCATCTGACTCTTGATTTCATCTCAGGTCCTGATTTCAGGGTTCATGAGTTCAAGCCTCCGCGTCAGTGTCTGTGCTGCATGGAGCCTACTTGGAATTCTCTGTCTCCATCTGTCTATCTGCCCCTGTCCCTCCCCTGTACCTTCATATTTTCCCTCTCCATCTCCCGCTCCCAAAATAAACATTAAAAAAAAAAAAATAGTAAGCTGTAGGCCCAATGTGGGGCTTGAACTCACAAACCCAACAAAATCAAAAGTTGCATGCTCTACCCACTGAGCCAACCAGGCACCCCCCATTCTATCTGAAATAGAATTGTACTGAAATAGTCTCCTTACATATCTGTCTTTTTTTGTTGTTTTCTACTAGATTATGAAATCCCTGTTCCTTGCACAGTGTTTAGTATACAGCTGACATACTAAATGATGAACTGGGAATTTAGTTTTTGTGGGTAGTTGACATTTGTTAAGTAGTCTAAGAGATTTGAGTTTATGAATTTAATTTGAAATTTGTATTCTCCCTTTAATGTAGATTTATTAAGTATTAAGGTCATATTAATTACTTTAATGTTAGCTCTTTTCTCCGACCCACATTAGAGGACAAAGCTTATTTTGATTGAGAAATAATAGTTGTTGACACTGATTTTGGTTTTCCTCGGGATTGCTAAATTGCTCTTTGCTTTTCAGGGCCTATGTATATGTTAAGGAAGTTTGAAACTTGAAAAAGGAAAGCATGACAAAACTACAATAAAAATTACAGCGATTCTTTAGTTGAAGGAATGTTGATTTAACAAACTTTTTTTTTTTATGAATTGAGTTACTGTTGGAAGGCTGTAGCTCCCCTGTTTTATTCCTTATGGTTTAAAAATACATCAATGTTTAACTTCCAGCCCCATGTCATAGTACATTGTGCAGCAGAGAGAAGGCCAGATGTTGTTGAAAATCAGCCAGATGCTGCTTCGCAACTTAATGTGGATGCTTCTGGGAATTTAGCAAAGGAAGCAGGTAATGATGACTTTATAAAGTCTTCATGAAATATTAAATAATTGCTGAGTTTATAAAGATTAAAGTTTTGTAGATTGCTTATAAGAGGTTTGTTTTATATGTGATGAATAGCTGTTATGAATACCAGTACAGTGTAATGTTGTGTAATAATTTAATAGATGATTTTTTTTCATGTCTTTCTTTTTTAGCTTTAATTGGAGCATTTCTAATCTACATTAGCTCAGATTATGTATTTGATGGAACAAATCCACCTTACAGAGAGGAAGATGTACCAAGTCCCCTAAATCTGTATGGCAAAACAAAATTAGAAGGAGAAAAGGCTGTCCTAGAGAACAATTTAGGTAAGACACAATTTCTTTAGCCTCTGATTGCTTTGAGGAAATGATATGACATCTATACAAATATGTTTTTTAGGGCGCCTAGGTGGCTCAGTCGGTTGGGTGGCCGACTTCAGCTTAGGTTCTGATCCCATAGCCCATGGGTTCAAGCCCTGTGTCAGGCTCTATGCTGACAACTCAGAGCCTGGAGCCTGCTTCAGGTTCTGTGTCTCCCTCTCTCTGCCCCTCCCCCACTCAGTCTGTCTCTGTCTCTCAAAAATGAATAAATGTTCAATAAATAAGTAAATAAATAAAATATTTAAAAAAACAAATGTTTTTTAAATTTTGAAAAAATTGAGCATAAATCATTGGAGAAAGAGAAGGTAGTTAATAAAAAAGAAAAATAAGAATTTTAGAAATCATGAAGAATTTATGAATTTTTCCAGACTTTCCAGTAACAATATATACATAAATGTCATTTTATAGGGGCACCTGGTGGCTCAGTCCATAGAACGTGTGACTCTTGATCTTGGGATTGTGAGTTCAAGCCCCACATTAGGCTTAGAACTTACTTCAAAAAATATATTATTGTATAAAGAAAAGAAGTCTTAATAGTATAAATATTTGTAACCTACTTTGAAAAAACAGGTCAGTATCATTTCTCCTAGATTGAGGTATTTGGGTTTTTTTGTGTGGTTTTTATTTTATTTATTTTATTTTATTTCTTAAAAAAAATTTTTTTTAGTATTTATTTTTGAGAGAGAGAGAGCATGAACGGGGAGGGGCAGAGAGAGAGGAAGACAGGATACGAAGCAGGCTCCAGGCTCTGAGCTGTCAGCACAGCTGACATTATTTTTATTTGTTTATTTTAGAGTTGGGGAGAGAGGCAGAAAGAGAGAGAATCTCTTTTTTTTCTTAATGTTTATTCATTTTTGAGAGAGACAGAGCATGAGTTGGGGGAGGGTCAGAGAGAGAGAGAGAGACACGGAATTTGAAGCAGGTTTCAGGCTCCAAGCTGTCAGCACAGAACCCGACTTGAAGACCCGTGGGGCTTGAACCCAGGAACTGTGAGATCATGATCTGAGCTGAAGTTGGATGCTTAACCAACCACCCTCTTCCTTTTCAGGGCCTACATATATGGTAAGGAAGTTTGAAACTTGAAAAAGGGAAGCAAGAAAAACTACATTAAAAATTACACACATATATATTTATATATATTACAAATATTATATATTATATATATATTTGTATATATTTTATAATGAAAACTACATTAAAAATTACAATTACATATTTATGGATATTTTTATATATTTACATATATGTGTGGAGAGAGAGAGAGAGAGAGAGAGGGAGAGAATGAATATGAATCATAAGCAGGCTCCGAGAGAGAGAGAGAGAGAGAGAGAGAGAGAATGAATATGAATCATAAGCAGGCTCCAAGCTCAGCACAGAGGGTTGATCCCATGACCCCAAGATTGTGACCTGAGCTGAAATCAGAAGTTGGACGCTCAACCCGCAAGCGCCCCTTTAGGGTTTTAAAAAGAAGTCAAGAGCAGTAGTTCTTTTATAACGCTTCCTCAGAGAAGCACCAGATATGGTTAGGTATGGAAGCAATTTTTGTGAATTTTTAAAAATTTATGGGTTTTGTTTTATAACCTGGTTCTCCCCCCGTATTTGTATTTTAATACATAGTGAATCATCTCTGGGTTATCTTTTTCCTATCAATGGCTATATAGTACTTGATGTAATGATTCCTTGCACTGCCCTAGACTGTACTGTCTTTGAGAAGCATCCTCTAATGTAGATTTCCAGGATATGTATTTTTTTAATATTCTAAATTATCATGCAGGAATCATCCTTGAATGCATTTCTATACACAGTTATCCAATATGTTGATTTAATTAAAAATGCTTTGTGGGGTGCCTGGATGGCTCAGTTGGTTAAGCTTCCAGCTTCTGCTCAAGTCATGATCTCCTGGTTCGTGGGTTTGAGCCCCGTGTTGGGCTCTCTGCTGTCAGTGTGGATCCTGCTCTGGATCCTCTGTCTCCCTCTCTCTCTGCCCCTCCCCACTTGTGACCTCTGTCTCAAAAATAAAATAAATATTTGAAAAAAAAATAGTTTGTTAATTTTCAGTTAAGGTGTTAATTATCCAGTCTGTTGTGACAGCTCATTAGGGACCAACATAAAATCTAAATATATCATAATTCTTTACTCAGTGGTTTCAAGAATTGAAATTCAAGAATTGGTTGAATTCTACCCCAGAATAGTTTACTATGCCATTTATCTTTTAATAAGAATGTTCTTACATAATTACAATGTAGTTATCACACTCAGGAAACGTAACATTAATATAATGTTATACTATACATATTGTTTATATAGGAATTTTCCCACTTGTCCTAATAATGGCCTTCAATGCACTTTATTTCTTATTTTTTTATTCTTTAATAAGTCAAAGATCACTTACTGTGTTTAGTTGTCATGACCGGTTGAATTTCTTCATTACTAGGATTGTTGAAAATAATATATAAAAATACCCCAAATGACAGAGACCTTTAAAAACTCAGTATTGGGGCGCCTGGGTGGCGCAGTCGGTTAAGCGTCCGACTTCAGCCAGGTCACGATCTCGCGGTCCGTGAGTTCGAGCCCCGCGTCAGGCTCTGGGCTGATGGCTCAGAGCCTGGAGCCTGTTTCCGATTCTGTGTCTCCCTCTCTCTCTGCCCCTCCCCCATTCATGCTCTGTCTCTCTCTGTCCCAAAAATAAATAAACGTTAAAAACTCAGTATTACATATGGGGCGCCTGGGTGGCTCAGTCCGTTGAGCATCTGACTTCGGCTCAGGTCGTGATCTCATGGTCTGTGAGTTCGAGCCCCGCGTCGGGCTCTGTGCTGACAGGTCGGAGCCTGGAGCCTGCTTCCCCTTCTCTGTCTCCCTGTGTCTCTGCCCCTCCCCTCCTCATGCTCTGTCTCTCTGTCAAAAACAAATAAACATTTAAAAAAAATTAAAAAGAAAGTATCACATTCATTAAATGGGCCTTATTACAGAGAAGCCATATGTCATTTTGGTACATTGCAAGTTTCCTACAATCTAGTTTAAATCCGCATACTTTCATTTTATATCAGGACTTAAGATAAGAACCAGTCAGCTTTAAAAGATTTTTTTAAAGATTTTTTTTTTTTTTAATTAATTCATAGGAGCTGCTGTTTTGAGAATTCCTGTTTTGTATGGAGAAGTCGAAAAGCTTGACGAAAGTGCTGTGACTGTTATGTTTGATAAAGTGCAGTTCAGTAACAAGTCTGCAAACATGGACCACTGGCAGCAGAGGTTCCCCACACACGTCAAAGATGTAGCCACTGTGTGTCGCCAGTTAGCAGAAAAGAGGATGCTGGTGAGAATCTTGGGAAGGAAGAATTTCTGATTTCCACAATTGAGTGAAAGTCACAGTGCTTTTGCTTTCTTTGCTAATATTTCTTTCTTTTTAAAGTGATGGAAAATCATTGAGGTTTTTTTTGTTTTTTTTTTTAAGTTTATATATTTATTTTGGGAGAGAGAGAGATTGCATGCGCACAAGTGAAGGGGCAGAGAGAGAGAGAGAATCCCAAGCAGGTTTTGCACCGCCAGTGCAGAGCCGGATGTGGAGCTTAAAATCACGAACTTTGAGATCATGACCTGAGCCAAAGTTGGATGCTTAACTGCCTGAGCCACCCAGGCGCCCCTTAAATAATAGTTTTTAATTAATAATATAAAGAAACAACTGCAAGTTTTTATTTAAAATTTTTAGAACGACAAAGAGACCAAACAAAAGTGGTTTGCAGTAGTAGGCTATATTTATAAATAGTAAAAATATTATGCTCTTGTGTTTGAATTGATTTCTTATATACTATGGAACCTGTCTGTCATTCTTTTATTGCAAGATGACTAGAAACTTGTATTTTTTTCTTTGGATGACAAAATAATCTAATGTCTTTAAGACGTTACTCTGTTTGGGGCACCTGACTGGCTCATTCTGTAGAGCGTGTGACTCTTGATCTCAGGGTTGTGAGTTTGAGTCCAATGTTAGGTGTGGAGATTACTTAAAAATAGAATCTTTAAAAAAAAAAAATTATTTTGTTTAAGATCTGTGTAGTGCCAAAGAAGAATGAATCTACATAGGAATTTATAATTTCAGCCTTTTTAAGAATGATTTGTAATATTTTTAGATATTAGAATGGGAGTTAGTTTTAGACATGAAAAAGTCGGAACGAAGTAGAGTATTCATGGTAAGATGAGACTGATTTATTTTAGAATAGTAATAAGTTTGTCTACAGTTTTTTAACACATAAAAATTTGTATTTTAAATATGTACTATACTAGTATTTAATGATGTTATGACTAATTACCTCAAAATGATTCTTAACAGTTTTGGTTTTAGCTTCTTAGAATAATTAGAAATACTCATTAAATGGGCCTGTTTCCATAAAAATCTGTAATCATTTTTAGGATTCCCACTAAATAAAATTGGAGTCATTTATATTTTTATTTAAAAAAATTCTTAAGCCTAAATTCAAGAAATTACTTCTCATGTTTAGCTGGGTATATTTATAGGAATTTGATTTTAGATACCTTGTGGAGAGCATTCCAGAAAGGAGGGATGTGTTTCAATTCTTGGACCTGTTAAATTCGCTTTTCTGTCACACCTACCATTCCGCTCAGCTGAAAAAGTTGATCCTATTTTGAATTCTTGTGTCTTTATTAGGATCCATCAATTAAAGGAACCTTTCACTGGTCTGGCAATGAACAGATGACTAAGTATGAAATGGCATGTGCAATCGCAGATGCTTTCAATCTCCCCAGCAGTCACTTAAGACCTGTAAGTACATGGCATTTTGTTTTGTTTTGTTTTGTTTTATTTTATTTTATTAAAAAAATGGTTTTTTTAATGCTTATTCACTTTTGAGAGAGCATGAGCAGGGGAGGGACAGAGATGGGGGGACTCAGAATCGAAAGCAGGCTCCAGGCTTTGAGCGCTCAGCACAGAGCCCATTGAGGGGCTCGAGCCCATTAACGGTGAGATCAGGAACTGAGCCGAAGTTGGACGCTCAACTGACTGAGCCACCCAGTACGTGGCATTTTAAAACCTCACTTGTTGAAAGCCCAGATCTGTCACGATAGTATGTATTGTTGATAAAATTTTTCTTGTTGCTTTAAAAATATTGAAGGACTTTATTTTCTAGTACTAATTAAAGTTCACTTTGCGTGTTTGCTGGTGGTTTATATTGTTACTTATCTCTAAATCATCATGTACAAGGAAGCCCATGAGTACTGGTGAAGTTTATAGAAAAAAGTATTGTCTTATTTGTTTATTTGTATATTTTTCCAGGAATCAGACAGATTTGCAGTAAGGACAGAGTCAAATAGAGAATATAAAACCTCAACATGGGCTTTTTACTTGTTTCAAACACTTTTGTTTCTATTTTTCTTTAAAGATAACTGACAGTCCTGTCTTAGGAGCACAACGTCCAAGAAATGCTCAGCTTGACTGCTCCAAATTAGAGACCTTGGGCATTGGCCAGCGAACACCATTTCGAATTGGAATCAAAGAATCACTCTGGCCTTTCCTCATTGACAAGAGATGGAGACAAACGGTCTTTCATTAGTGTATGTGCAGTTTGCTTTTTTTTTTTTTTTTTTAATTGAGAAGTACAGTATGTGGCACTTTTTAAAGAAAAAAGGAAATAGTTTTGTATGAGTGCTCTTTAATTGTGACTCATGATCTTTCAGGTAAATGATGCTCTTGCACTAGTGAAATTGTCTAAAGAAACTAAGGGCAATAATGCCTCATTTGAAGTAATGATTTTTCTGTTTATCATTTTGTTTATTCTGGCTTAACTTTGAGTATAGTAAATTATGATTCTTAAATATTTACGAGCCAGGATGAGACGGATCTACTGTAGACTTTTTCTTGGATGAAATGCATTGTTCATTCCTATAACCTCTACATTTTCAGGACTTTTGCAACTGTCGACCCTTTTATGTTTTAAAGTGTGTTAAGTAGTATGAAAATCATTGGTGTTCATTATTTGCATTGCTTGAGCTCTGATCAAAATGTTTGAAGAAAGAAACTTTATTTTTGCAACCTAAGTGCAGTTTTTAAGCTTGAGATGTTTCAACAAGTTATGTGTAATTGGAACTCCTGCAGCTTGATGCCTCCTGCTTTTGTAGCAGTGTATGGTGAGCACTTGACAGAGAGACTATGTGTGAATGTGTATGTATTTTTTTAATATGTGTAAAACTGTCCTTTTCACTCCATGTCACTAAGTGATATTTCATATCTGTGGTTATACTAATAAACATGGGCCTTGTAAGTCTTCGGGGCCATTCACGAATAATAATAAACATGTACTGCTGGCATGGTAATGCTTAGTTTTCTTTTATTTACTTTTTAAATGTAAGGACCGCACATCTACACTCATTGTTATTTTGTTGCTTGCATTTTTAAAAATTACGTTCTGGTGTTAAATCTGATGCAGATAAGAAAATATAGTTACTATCGAAGTTTATAAACCAATAATGAACACTGGTGAACTCACCACTTGAGATGCAGAATGTTACAGATCTTGTATCTACTTTTGCCAACTGATTGTTTTTTTAACTAAACATAACTATGTAATCTTGCTACATATTTACATAGAATGTTCCTTCTGAGGAATACAGAGTATTTGAATGTATTATCTATACTAAGTAGTATTCAGGTGACCTTAGCCTCAAAGATATTTTTTGTCCTTAATAAGGATTCAGAATGGTGGAGTGACTTGTAAATGCCTTGACTTCAACTCAAGAGTCAGTGCAAACCCTGGTTTAGATTTTCTGATTTCGCTTCTAGAATATCCTTTCCCTAGGTTATGATCGTATCCTTCATTGGACAAAAAGTATTTGTTTCTAAGTTCCTAATTACTTAGATTTTTAGTTTAGAGAGAATCTGGTTTGGGTAATTTGGTTAAAGCACCAATTCCCAAACCATGTTATATTTTCAAATTAGGAAATTTTAGAGATATCTGACCCCTAACCTGGAGCCACTGAAATAGAATTTCTGGAATTGAGGCCTGCTAATCTAGTTTTAAAATTTCCCTGGATGCTTCTAAAGTAGCCAGCCTGGCACTTAAATTTAAGCACCCACCTAATTAAAGCATTTTTTTTGTTACTTTTACAAAGTACGAAATTGAAAAGTTTCAGAGTAAAAAACCTTTCTCATTCTTCTTTAGCTACTGACTTTCCATCTGTGGCGGAAACCAATGTAGGTCAGATCCTTGTATGTTTCTGCAGACACTCTGTATCTGTAAGAATACACTCACTACCTATGTGTGTGTACATACATGTATGTAATTGTCCCTTCCTACAAATAGTAGCTAATACACATTTTTCTGTACTAAATTAAAAAAAATTAATATGTCTTTATATTATAAAGAATGTCTATATTTGGTTTTGTTTTTGTTTTTTTTACAATTCACTGTGAAATTTTGATCTTTTTTTTTTTTCTAAGAATTTATTTTTAAGCAATCTTTACCGACGTAGGGCTGAAACTCACAGCCCTGAGATCAAGAGTTCCATGCCCCTGCCGAATGAGCCAACCAGTTCCCCTGAAATTTCAGTCTTAAGGAAAAGTTGCCAGAATAGCACAAAGAAAGTCTGTATCCCCCTTCATATTTCCCAATTATCAACATTTAGCCACATTTATCCTATCATTTTTTCTTTCTCTTAACACAGAGTATGGTTTTTTCCTGAACATTTAAGAGTAAGTTGCAGACATGCCTTTTAATCATCCACTTAGTATCTAAACGTCAGTGTATAATTTCTAAAAATCAGAATGCTCTTCTACTTAACCCCATAATGTAACCTTCAAAATCAAGAAATTAATATGGATACATTATTACCCAGTCCATAGACCCTGTTCACATAAGTTGTTCCCAGTAATGTCCTTTATAAGTCTATGCAGTCTACGATAACTCATAGTATTTCTTACTGTTTTTCAGCTTCAACCTGGAACAGTTCCTCAGTGTTGTTTTCTCTTCATGATCGTGACTTCTGACATCTCTCCGTATAAGAAACTGTAAATTCACATTGATACTTCCAATGCCAATATTGCCCCACAGGGTTTATTTTAGCTTTCTTTTTTTTTCCTGTGTTTGTAGCTCCATTCTCTGACAGAAACCTAGCTCCACTGTTCTTAATATGCTTACTAATTGGCTCAAGTCACCTATAAGAACCATTCTTCTGGGGGTGCCTGGGTGGCCTGATTGAGCGTCCAACTCTTGATTTCAGCTCAGGGTCGTGATCTCACAGTTTGTGAGTTCGAGCCCTGCATCGCTCTCTGTGGTGGCAGCACCAAGCCTGCCTGGGATTTTCTCTCTCTCTCTCTCTCTCTCTCTCTCTCCTCTCTCTCTCTCTCTCCCTTTATCCAAATACATAAATAAACTTAAAAAGAAAACAATTTTTTTGATTAGAACAATTCTGATCACACCAAGTTCTTCTGCTACCCTCATCATAGACCTCCATGAGCCAGTTGAGCATGCCTGAACTCTAGGCCATGGCCTGTTTGAGGCCACCCCGTCCCTCCCCCAGCTGATGAGGCACTGCACCAACAGCCACAGAAGTACCACGTACATGCAGAGCACCAAAGAAGGAACTAGGTATTCTTCCATAGCCATATATATTCCATTCTATCAGTGAATGAACCAGAATTTATTTAATTTGTTTCTTGATGATGTGCTATAGGTTATCAGAATTTTAGAGCATGCCTTCAGTGAGCCCAGTGTATAAAGCACTTAAGTTTGTGAGACCTTCTTTTCTACTATATGTCCACAGACCTGTAAGCTCACAGGTATATTCTGCAGGTACCGGATATATCAGTCTGTGGAATAAGAATACATTCAGAAAAAATTCATTATCAAAATAGGAAAAGAGCTTGAAATGGATCTGAGTGTATGAAGAAAAGTGGAAATAGGAAACATCCAACTGTCCAATAAAATCTGTAGGAGAAATTACTGTTGGAGTCTAAATTAAATTATCTCTTTGAAAACCAAATCATACTTAGTAGTAAATAAGCCAGATTTAATTCAGTTGTGGAGGTTAGTCAAGAGAGAATTTTCTGGCTTGAGGGCAGTATTAATGTAGATGAAGAGGAACCTTCAAATCTGGATTTCAATGTGGTTCTAACACTTGCTCCTGTCAAGTTATTTTTCCTTTGAGTTCCAGTTTCTTTTTAGAGTTAAGTGGGAATAATACCACCTGTTTCACAGGTCTGTTGTGGAAATGCCTAGAGCACAGATAATTAGTAAAAGCAGCAGTGGACTCAACCAAGTCCCTGGGGGAAGAACTTGGGAGTGTGTGGAGGAACCTATGCTTAGACACTCTGTCAGCTGCACTTTCTGACATAAGACATAGGAGTTTCCCTCCAGAAGTAGCATTACGAGTAGTTTTTTCTTAGTGATTTTTTTATATTTTCCAAATTTATACAGTGAGCATATGCTTAGTATTTTGGAAATACATTTTAAAAGATTTTTTTTTTTAGTTTATTTATTTTTGGGGTGGCACAAGAGACAGAGAATCCCAAGCAGGCTCATATGTGCTATCAGCCCAGAGCCTGCTGTGGGGCTCAGTCTCAGAAACCTTGGGACCATGACCTGAACCGAGATCCAAGAGTGGATGCTTAACTGACTGAGCCACCCAGGTGCCCCTGAAAGATGTTAAATAAGATAAATTATTCTTGCACCCTGTTTAGTGTAACAGCTTCTGAAGTTCTGTATTTTGCCACACAAATGCAAAATACTTGAATTTATATGTACTTAATTATGTCTCTGGAAATTGGATAAGTTAAAATTCCTGTATTTGCAGTTGATTTATTTTGAAGTTTTTTACTTAAAGTAGGCTCCATACCCAACGTGGGGCTTGCATACATGACCCTGAGATGAAGAGTTCATGTTCTACCAACTGAGCCAGCCAGGTGCTCCCCCTGTCCCACTTTTTAAAAATTGTTGTGGGGTGGGCTTTTTTTTTTGCAATTGGCTTAATATCAAAAGATGGCCATGAAATTGCTCAGCTCATTGCCACAATTGTTTTGCTTTCCATGGATCCCATCTTCATTCTGATTTTTGACAAACATACAACATATTGAATAATTTTAATTTTCCCCCAGTTAAAGAACTCAAAAAAAGCAGCCTTTGAAATGTAAACTTGGTATAGAGGTTTCAAAATGTTTTTTGTTTTTTAAGTAAGTTTGTTAAGTAATCTCTGTACCCAATATGGGACTTGAATTCACAACTCCAAGATTAAGAGTCATATGCTCTTGTGACTGAGCCAGCCAGGCGTCCTGGTTATAGAATGTTTTAATGTGAGATGCCAAAACTTACCCAGGATAAGTTAAACACTTGGGCATGTTGACGGTCTGGGAATAATTTTTTATTCTCTCCATCAGGCTTTATGTGCTTAGTACATACTAAGTTACTGGATAGTTGAAAGGGTGATGAGGGTTCTGGCCTTTGGAAGTATTCTAGAGGAACTAGAGGACAAGGATGGATGATGGAAAAAGTCTGAAATGGCACCGTTGTCTGTCTAGTTTGATGACATCTCTCAGCAGCATGAGGGATAATCATCTTTAAAAATGTCAAACTCAAAGCATTCTTCATTACTGTTAAGTGATTCATTATAGATCCATCACACATGATCCACTTAAGTCAGCTAAACCAATTTAAGTTAAGATCATCTCCAGGTACAGATGGGCTTAGCAGGCCCAGGTTATTTATTTAAAAATTTGAAGGGTTAAGAAACCTAGATATGAACTTTGGTAAATAGATTGGTTTCATCCCAATCTTAGAATTTAAGTTAAATTGTTCTAAATTGTGATAAGACATACATACAAAAGTGCTTAAAATGTGTATGCAGTTTAAAGAATAATGATAAATACCATATACAACAACCCAGGTTAAGAAATAGAACATTACGGATCCCTTAGCAAGTCTCTCATACAGTAGTCCCCCCTTATCTGCAGTTTCGCTTTCTGTGGTTTCAGTTACCTGCAGTCAACCGTGATCCAGAAGCAGATGATTCTCCTTCTGACGTATGGTCAGAAGGACAGTAGTAGCTTAATGTTACGTCCCAATGCCTACGTCATTCACCTCACTTCATCTCATCACATAGGCATTTTCTCATCTATCATCACAAGAAGAAGGGTGAGTACCATACAACATTTTGAGCGAGAAACCACATTCACGTAACTTATTTTACAGTATATTATAGTTCTGTTATTAGCTATTGTTAATCTTTTACGTTGCTTATTTATAAATGAAACTTTATCATAAGTATGTATGTATAGGAAAAACTATATAGGATTCAGTACTGTCCACTGTTTCAGACATCCACTGGAAGGTCTTGGAACATATCCCACGTAGATAAGGGAAACTACTGTATGCCTTTCTCCTATTCTACGTGTATTAGGGTTCTCCAGAGAAACAGAAACAATAAGGTGTGTACATATGTTGAGAGAATTTATGATAATGAATGGACTCTACGATTATGAAGGCTGGCAAATTCAAAATTGGTAGGGTGGACTGGCAGGCTGGAATCCAGAAGAGTCAATCTTTCAGTTTGAGTCCAAAGGCAGTCTGTTGTAGTACCAGGCTGTCTGCTGTCTGCTGGTCACTTGAATTGAGGCCCACACACATGATGGAGGGCAGTCTGCTTTACTCACTGTCCACTGATTTAAATATTAATCTCCTCTAAAACACCCTCATAGGCAGCTCTTTCTGCCCATGGGTCTTGTCCCCCTGCTTTAATAAAATCACCTTTTTGCACCAAATAAATAAATAAATAAAATAAAACACCCTCCCAGAAACACCTAGAATAACGTTTGCTCTGGGCACTTTGTGGCCTAGACAAATTGTCACAGAATTAACCACTACAGTGCCACCTCTCCCTCCAGAGTTAACCATTATACTCACTTAAAAAAACTTTTTTTTAATTGTGGTAAAAATACACATAACACAAAATTTGCCATCTTAACCATTTTGAAGTGTATAATTCAGTAGTGAAGTATATTCACCAACAAAGTTATAGAACTTTTGCATCTTGTAAAACTGAAATTATGTCCATTAAACAACTTCCTGTTTCCTTTTCCCCGTGGCCCTGGCAACCACCATTCTACTTTCTCTCTTTATGAACTAGACTATTCTAGGTACTTCATATAAGTGGAACCATGCAGTATTTGTCTTTTTGTGACCAACTTCTTTCACTTGGCCTAATGTCCTCAAGGTTCATCTGTCATAGACTCTAAGTCTAAGTTCTCTTTTGGCCAGCAGAAGAGTGGACTCAGGATTAAAGCGAGAGATGGCTAATGTCCAGGAAAAGACAAGAGCCCTGAATAAGGGTCCTTGCCCCGTTTTTATTAGGATCAGAAGGCTTACAAACATGGCGATGGACGTGTACAAAGGGATAATGAATCTGTGAATATTAACTTGTGGATGTGAGGGAAAGGGGATCTTAAGGATATTTGTGGTTAGGGGTTTGGGTTAATACAAAACAAAATCTGGGGGCTGGGCAGTCGGGAGGGAGGTTGTTCACAGCAGACATGAGGTAGCACCTCTGTTTATCTTAGCTAGCCAGGGATGAGACAGATAGGGGATATAACCTCAGGGTTGACAAAGCACTTTTTCTTTTGTTAACCATCTCCGCTCTGGGCTGCTTTGCCTGCAGCGCAGCGGTCCAGTCCATAGTCTAATTCACCAATTTACCTAACCTGCCCCTATGCTACGGTGAAAGGAACTTTTCTGTTATAGTACTAAATTGGGGGTGCTTCCACCCTGAACATCTACTCTTGTTTATTTCCTATACCTGTGTAATGGGCACCTTTGTACCATCTCTATTTCAGGCCTTTGCCTCTCCCTCTGTCTTTTGGGGGCTCTGCACGCCCTCCCTATTTTGGGTGCCTTTGCACCTCCCTAATCCTGGCACCTTTGAACCTCCCTATTCTTGGGATGCCAATCTGGTTTACCCAAACTCGGGTGTGAGCATTTTATGACTTTGTATTTCTTTATGCCTTGTCAACCCATTGGTGTAAGCCCAGGGGATTCCTAAGCTTATCCCCCACATTCAGCCATGTTGTAATGTGTCAGAATTTCTTTTATTTTTAAGGTTGAATAATACCCCAATGTAATGTATATGCCACATTTTGTTTATTTATCCATGGATGCTTCCAACTCTTGGCTGTTATGAATAATGCTGCAGTGAATGTGGATGTCCTGTGTTGCTTCAAGACCACGCTTTCACTTCTTTTGAGTACATACTGAGAAGTGGAATTGCTAGATTATATGGTAATTCTGTTTTTCAGTTTTTTGAGGAGCTGTCATACTGTTTTCCATGGTGGCTGTGTCATTTTACATTCCCATCAATAGTGCACAAGACTTCCAATTTCTGTCTTTTTTTTTTTCCCAAAACTTATTTTCTGGTTTTTTTTTTTGTTGTTGTTGTTGTTTTTGTTTTTTTTTAATGTTTATTTATTGAGAGAGCAAGAGCAAGAAAGAGAGTCCCAAGTAGGCTCTGCACTGCCAGTGCAGAGCCCCTTTCGGGGCTTGATCTCAACTGAGATCATGACCTGAGCCAAAATCAAGAATTGGGCACTTAACCAACTAAGCCACCCAGATGTCCCTGGAAGCCTTATTGATTACACAGCCGATTAATATGTATTTTGTATGTTACAAGTACAAACATGTATGTTACAAACATGTATGTTACATGTTTTGTATACTGGATTCTTAAAATACAGTAAACTAGAGTGAACAAAATGTTTTGTAAATAATGAGGAAAATATATTTATAGCACTGTATTTTAAAAGCTATAAGGGAAGCTAGCCTTGGGGGCTGGTGGTGGCACTCGTAACTACCCAGGAATTCACTCACACCATCTTGTTCTATGTTAATTAGATCTTAGAGATTCCATAATTAGTAATTGTTGAGGGCCTTTGATAGAACCAAGTTTACCTTACATATAACAGGCTTTCTTAAGATTGTGCAATTCATCCAGTAGAGATCTAGTCTCAAGATACAGGTTAAGCAGTTTTGGGTTCCTTGCTAGATGATGTGAGTTCCCTCACAGTTCAGAGTTCCTGTGATTAGCATTGAGCCTTCATAAATTCACTTAATCCTCCCCTTTTCAGTGCAGTTCCTCCATCCTCACCCTGCCCATCTCACACCCTTCCAGTCCAGTCTCTCTAGAATAGAAGTCCATTAATCTGGGGGTGTTGGGGACGGGATCAGGGAATCTAATTTAACCCACTTCTCTTTACTCTTCCCCTTCCCTCTCACCTAGAATTCAGAGTTATCTATCTGGTCCTGAGACTTTGAGGATTTTTAGAGTAAATTATGTTGGTTCTTAGCTCTCCCAGCCATTGGCTATAATTCAGTTTTGGGGTGTTGGTTAAATTGTTAGCTATTAGTCCTCTTTGCCTTCTAGCTTCCAAAATTTTTTTACTGTTGTCTGCTTCCTTGTTCTCTCTGTCCTTGCTATCTTGACTTTTGTTCAAAAATTTCTTTCACTGGGATTTTGGGAGGAAACAAAATTTGATACGTGTCTTCCATCCACTATCTTAAAATGGAACACCTTACTTGTATTGATTTTTATAGGCTTGGATCATGAATCTCTTCCTGACCCACTTTATGAACTGAACACTCTGTTTTCTTTAGCTTAATGCCTCCATAACAGATTTTGTGATGTCCTGGCTCACTTGAATGGCTATTCTTTGCCATATGTATTTGGGAAAGTTGATTAGCTTCAACAGGAACAAAAGTATCTTAGGTGAATTTATCCATCACTTAATATAAATGAAGCACCAAACTAACCATTTTATTTTTGGTTATTAATATTGCCTGCATTCACCTAGAAAAGGTGATGCTGTTGTTAGTCATGATTCCTATTGTATTTGGACTGTTTTTTAGTTGAAAAGACCTAGAATTCTTTGAAGTCCTGTGGACCTCTTATTACAGAATGCCAAGGCTAAGCTTTAAAATTGAGAAACAAAAGTTCTATTCCTTCCAAGAGCAGTTCTTAGGAGATGATTAAGAGTCAGCAGGGCATCTTAACAGTGTTGATCTAAAAACAAAGCCAATAATTTTCATCCTTTACCCAATGTCCCAATCAGTGTCCTTAAGTTAATAATGCCAGCTTCCTGAAAGGACACTAGATTCTTTGTTTTCCATTTGTGAGATTATAATTTTTTTTTTAATTTTTTTTTAACGTTTATTTATTTTTGAGACAGAGAGACAGCATGAACAGGGGAGGGTCAGAGAGAGAGGGAGACACAGAATCTGAAACAGGCTCCAGGCTCTGAGCAGTCAGCACAGAGCCCGACGCGGGGCTCGAACTCATGGGCCGCGAGATCATGACCTGAGCCGAAGTCAGCCGCCTAACCGACTGAGCCACCCAGGTGCCCCTGTGAGATTATAATTTAATTTGATTTTACCAAACAGTATTTGAATTTCCATTGCACAGGGCTAAATGCTGTATGATAATACAATTAATATTAAATCTGTTGTTGGATACTTCAAGGATGATCTGGATATATAAAAAGGATGTTACAGGGGTACCTGTCTGGCTCAGTCAGTCAAGTATATGACTCTTGGTCTTGGAATCGTGAGTTTAGGCTCCACGTTGCACATAGAGTTTACTTTAAAAAAAAAAGTAGGATCTTATACTATGTAGACAATGTGTTGATTTTTCTATGCAGCTTTAACAAATTACCACCTATCTAGTAGCTTAAACAACTCAAATGTATTATCTCACAGTTCTGTAGGTCAGAAGTCTGACAGAACTCTCCCTGGGCTAAAATCAAAGTGTTTTCAGGCCATATTCCCTTCTGAAGGCTCTAGGGAAGAATAAGTTTCCTGCCAATTTAGGTTGTTGATAGAATTTAGTCCCTTCTTGCTAGTTGTAAACTGATGGCTGTTCCCAACTTCTAGTGGCCACCACACTCCTTGGCTTGTGGCCCCCTTCCTCCATCTTTAAAGCCTGTCACAGTGGATTGAGTCTTCATGTTGAATTTTTCCAACCCTCTGTCTCCTCTTTGACTGGGAAAGGTTCTCCAAATTTAAGGAGGCATATGATTAGATTGTATATCCCCTAATATCCAGTAATATCTCCCCATCTCAAGGTCAGTGGCCTTAATCACATCTACAAAGTCCATTTTGCCATATAAGGTTCTGGGGATTAGGGTGTAGACATCTGTGGGTGACCATAATCCTGCCTGTCATTAAACCACAGTTTGTTCTGTAACTAAAAAATGAAATTATTTAGAATTGGCAAGTTGAAAATGCAAGTAAAAATGTTCCCTTAATGTAAATAAGTGTTCCATCATTTACTTACATATGTTAAAGGAGGGTAGCAGAAACAACCACCTTTTGGGACACCTGTATGGCTCATTCAGTTGAGCGTCTGACTTCGGCTCGGGTCATGATCTCTTGGTTCATGGGTTTGAGTCCTGTGTAGGGCTCTGAGCTGACAGCTAGGAGTCTGGAGCCTGCTTCAGACTCTGTGTCTCCCTCTCTCTCTGCCCCTCCCCTGCTCATACTCTGTCTCTTTCTCCTTCAAAAAAAAAAAAAAAAAGGGGCTCCTGGGTGGCGCAGTCGGTTAAGCGTCCGACTTCAGCCAGGTCACGATCTCGCGGTCCGTGAGTTCGAGCCCCGCGTCAGGCTCTGGGCTGATGGCTCGGAGCCTGGAGCCTGTTTCTGATTCTGTGTCTCCCTCTCTCTCTGCCCCTCCCCCGTTCATGCTCTGTCTCTCTCTGTCCCAAAAATAAATAAACGTTGAAAAAAAAAAATTAAAAAAAAAAATTAACATTAAAAAATAAAAATAAAAAAAAAAAAGGAACCACCTTTTGACAGTATTTCTTCTCCTCCCCATATTTGGTTATTTTATTTTTGCTTTAATCTTTATTTAATCTTTGGTTAAGATTCTTGAGAATAACAAAGACTATCCTTTTGTCCTTTCATAAATATTGACTGCATCTACTCCCAAAGTGACAGCCATTGCAATGGGGCAGATAAAAATGGTGGGGACATTTTCTTTTTTCTATTCTTAGCTGCTGCATGTAAGGGAAGTCAGATTAAAAAGGAGATACTGAATGGTTTAGGAGGCAAATGTTGCCTTTCTTTGCTCTTACCCAAAAACTTCAAAAACTTCAGCATGTGATCCTAAGACAGACTGGCAATATTGTCTACTGTCTTTTATCATGCTCCAAAAAGCAGTTGATTATCTTGGAAGGGCTTCAAAAGCAATTAAGAAAATCCCTTATGTCAAGTTACATTTCAGACAGGACAAATTAGATGTATGGGGAAATGTCCTGATAAAGTACTTGAGAAATAATGAATCCGTGTACAATTTGTAATTGCTCCTGAAAAAAATTTACAACATAAAAGAGGCTGTTAACCTGAGACTGGAAGCTCAGAGATGTATTTTTTTTTTCATTACAAATGCAAATGCCTTATGAAACTGAGCCCAGAGCATTTTAAAATGTCCAAAATGTAATTCAAAACATTGTTTATTACATCTCTTTCTGGGCTCTTCACTGCATCACAAGCTCCTTTGTAAATGCTGATTTTTAAGCCAGCAGGTCTGCAATGAAAAAATGACCGATTTGACTTCCTAATGTGGAACAGGCCCTACAAGGCAGCTCGTGCCAGAATAAAGGGTCAGGGTCAACCGCAGTGCCACAAAAGGGTGGTGATGGATGGTGACTGAAAAGACATTCAGTTATGTGTTTGCAAGATTGTTGTCTTTGGTTTTTACATTATGTATTAAAGATAAATGATCTTCAATCTACATAACCCTATCCCCGTGACTACAGACCAGCTCCATGGATGGCCAGTAATGAATTAATAGGGTCAGAGGTTGGTGGATTGGGTGCTGGAGGCTAGGGATACTCAGTGAGAAATAGGTATCATCTAGATAGAGTACTTTTATCACAGCGCTGAGAAATTCAAACGCAATTTCCTTCCCTTATGAACTGCTTTTCCCCTGTGAATAAAATGATTTCAACTCTTCAAACTACTTGGATTTTATCCTCAATTTCCTAACTTTTGAAGTATGAGTGTGCCCATTGCTAATTTTCCCCCAGTGATAAACATTAGCAAGTGGGAAGTTATCTAGGGTTATTATACAATATTTATAGACCACTTTTTATTTGTGAAGTGTTTGAAGGTCTCTTAAATATGAACTGTTTCCAAATAACCTTGGGCTCATTTTTCATCTTGATCCAAATCCCATGGAAGCAAACCAATCATGAAGCTCTGTAAAAAGTCATTGGGAGCCCCAGGCTCAGAACCCAGCTGTGGAGCACGAACTATTAGGTTCTGTGCTGCTGGAAGCTTTGAGTAACTGAGCCACAGGGACTGATGCTCATTTAGGAATCAAAGTTGGTGCTTTGTTTCTGGAAGCCTTTGCCTGAGCTGAGGAAGGTGGACTAAATCCCTCATAGGAGTTCACATTGTGTAGACTTTACTTTTTACACAATTGCTTTTGAGATCATTCAACAAAGTGATGTCTTTTCTGTTTAAAGAACAGGGAACAGGAACAACAAACCAATGAAAAACAAACTTCAGGGTATTCCTATCTGCAGGACGACTCTGATTTCTAAGTTTGTTTTCATTAATGTTCTCATCTACTTTCATCGGTTCGTGTTTTCTCTTGGTTAGCTTTTCCCCGCTCCCATCCTCAAATCCCATCACAGGTACATACCTCATTATTTCTAACTCTGATGTGCCTTCTTCTGATTTACAGCTTGATCGTGTTAATTTTCATCTGTCATCAAAGTATGATTGTCCTGACTCTCTCCAGAGTCAGCATTTGACATAATAATAGTAAAAATACTTGCTAAGTACATTTCTAACTGTTTTGCTTGTATAAGTCCATTTAGGCTCAAAATAACCCTCTCGGGTATTTACTGTTCTTGTGCTCATTTTACACATGGAGGAATGGGAGACACAGTGATGATAAGCATGTTGTTTAAGCCTTGCAGCCAGCAGTTGGTAGAGTCAGGGTTCCTGCCCAGGTGATCTGGCCCCAGAGCCCACACTGTTCACTTTTGCTTTTCACTGGCTCTCATAGTGGGGAGAACATCAGCTTTAGGTAAGATAGACCTGCGCTTACAGGCAGATCCTGATACCTATATTGGCTGTTTTGCCTTGGGAAAATTAAGTAACATCTCCGTGCTTTAGTTTCCTCAGCAACATATAACTATTTGTGTGTAGAAAACAGATAATCCTCGTAAGCTTTCATGGCCATAGTAGGTGCTTGAGAATGTTAATATGCAGCTAACCGTTTCTCACCCTCAATGTTCTTTCCACTATGTAATTTGCAAGTGACATCGGTTGATTTCTGTATGTTACTGGGAAAAATGGTTCAGTACGATTCCTGTCTCTGAGGTAACTTCAGGCATCATGAACTTTTCAGACTGGCCCTTCTCACCCCTTCAGTCCATGTAGGCAAGGACTACATCTCTGAAGTTGTACCAAGTTACATGTTCTTACATGTATGGGTTTTTGATCTGAAACTTTAATATTTCACTTTACGTGTGCTCTTTTATATTATCTTCAGAAAATGTTTTGAATGAAGAAATGAAGTGGAGTAGCAACCACCTGCTCGTGGGTTTCTATCATATCACGAAGAGCTGGTGGGCTGGTCCAGCGCTCCAAGAATGGCAATGACCCATGGCAAATGCTCTGGCAGGAGTCAACATATTCCCTGGCCATGGGGCCAGCTGTTTCTAACTGTACACTATGTGGTGGGAAGTTCCCTCTCCAAGTTGGCCCGTTCCTGGGAACCACACGGGCTATTAATTTTACGGTGGCGGATATAACTGCAGATGTCTGTGTGTGAGACTGGGTTGCAAAATAAACCTGATGAGTTATCCACTTTCTGGGGACAAAATAAAGAGTTTTATCTTTTCTGTGACTTATCACAATAGCAAGTAGAATGCATAAACTCTTGCCAAATCAGTTATACTTTTTTATACGTGATAAGAATATGAGAAGAATATGGTTGAATTGTACTTAAGTACTTCCTCAAATAAGCCCTCACAATGTTTTGATTAATCGTTTGGACAAATTTCTCTCTCTGCACCCCTTTCTTTACATGGCTTTACTGTATGTAAATCTGATCCTGTTCATCCACAGATGGATGTGGGTACTATGTAATTTTCTGGGTATGTGGTAATATCACAAAGAAGGAAGCATAACTCTTGTCCTAAAGGATCTTGAAATCTAGTAAGAGCCAAGAATCAAACATGTAAAGATGCTACACAGTAAACATTAGTATTTTTGGAATAACAGCTATTTGTAAACTACCAATTATTTATGTAGCCTTCCAGAGATAGCTTGTGCTATGAGCATATGTTTATATACATTCTCGTTTTTAAAAAATATGGTTAAGAGCATGCCGTAATCCTTAGGTTCCTGGCTGTTTTTTCACTGGACAATATATTTTGTAGGTCATTTCATAGATGCACACATATATATGCTTCATTATCTTTAATAGCTTTGTAGTATCCCATTATATGGAAACCAGTTCTTTTCTTTTATTATTACATAAGTGTTTTAACTCCAAACATGTACACCAAACTTAATCACTTACCTGAGCCTTGGAGTCTTAAGGGAAAAAAATTTAAACACAGAAATTTGGAACTTTATTGAAACAAGTTTATATCTTTTCTTTATTTTGAAGGTGATGACATTTATTTGGATATATATTCTGGCTTATTTGTTTAAAAAAAGCAGCCTCATTAAACCGTAGTCATATCAACATACCACACAACTGTCAAGGGGTTCTGTGTGTGGAGAATTTGTTGTAGTAATTTTTTAATTTTTTTTTTTTTTAGCGCTTTATTTATTTTTGAGACAGGGAGAGACAGAGCATGAACAGGGGAGGGTCAGAGAGAGGGAGACACAGAATCTGAAACAGGCTTCAGGCTCTGAGCTGTCAGCACAGAGCCCGACGCGGGGCTCTAACTCACGGACCGTGAGATCGTGACCTGAGCCGAAGTCGGCCACTTAACCGACTGAGCCACCCAGGCGCCCCTGGAGTAATTTTTTGTGTGTGTGCCCTCCCTGGAGTAAGTTTTAGTAAAGTATGTATCATGGCCATGTATCATGGCCACCAGTAATAGTAGATGTAATTGCTACCCTACTGCTTTACCCACATTTGAAAGGAAGGCTTTGGTTTCCTCACTCACTGTAGGTTTAAAAATTTATTCTATTGTGGTAGGAACACTTAGCCTGAAATCTACCTTCTTAATAAATTTTTAGTTGTACAGTATGTTATTGTTAATGTTGCACACTGTATAGCAGATCTCTAGAACTTATCGATTTTGCATAATTGAGACTTTATGTCTATTGATTAGCAGTTCCCCATTCTGCTGCACCCTCTCATCCCCAGGCCCCGGCACCCACCATTTTACTCTGCTTCTGGGAGTTTGACTATTTTAGGTATCTCATACAAGTGGAATCATGCAGTATTTGTCCTGTAACTGGCTTATTTTACTCAGCATTATGTCTTCAAGGTTCATCTGCTTCATATTGCAGGATTTCCTTTCCTACTTATTTATTTATTTAGGAGATAGGCTGCTGAAGGGTCAAAAGAGAAAGGAGAAGGAGGGAAGGATCCCTCTGAAGGGCAAAAGTAGAAATTCCTCACCCTTCTGGGCAAGAGTAGTTCAGTGGGTTCGCCCTGGGGCTTTGGATCTGCATGGAGGAGTAAACTTGCCTGGAGGTTGTCAGTTTCCCAAGGAGTACTAGAGTTAGTCCACTGAGGGAAAGTCCCAAGAAATTCTCGGAGAATCTGGGGGACATCCCCGGGCTGGCAAAGGCTCCCCGTACGGGCCACTAAATGTGGGGCAACCAGTTGGGTGGAAGCCTGCAGTGTAAGAATTTACCCAAGGCAGAACAAAAGAGATAGAAGTTTATTATATACACAGCAAGGAAGTGGGGGGCAGGACAGCAAAGGAGAGACTGTCTGTCCCTTCTTTTTTAAACCTAAATACAATTCTATTGCATATATATATGACATCTTCTTTATTCATCCATTGATGGAAGCTTAGGATGTTTCCATATGTTGCCTATTGTGAATGGTGCTTCATTGAACATAAGAGTGCAGATGTCTTTTTGAGATCCTCGTTTCAGTTCTTATAGATAAATACTCAGAAGTGAGATTGCTGGATCACAAAGTAGTTCTATTAATTTTTTGAGGAATCTCCATACTGTTTTTCATAGTGGCTGCCTCATTTTATGTTCCAACAACAATGTTCTAATTTCTCCACATCCTTGCCAACACTTACTTTTGTTAGTCTGATAGTCATTCTAACAGGTGGGAGGTGATCTCATTATGGTTTTGATTTGCATTTTCTGATTATATTTTTCATATATCTGTTAGCTATTTGTGTATCTTTGGAGAAATGACTATATAAGTCTTTAGCCTATTTTCAAGTTGGGTTATTCATTTTTGTTGTTGTTGTTGAGTTGTATGAGCTCCCTATATATTTTGGAAATGAAACCCTTGTCTGGTATATGGTTTACAAGTATTTTCTCCCATTCTACAGGTTGCCTTTTCACTCTGTTGTTTCCTTTTCCTCACTGTAGTTTTTGCTGTTGTTATTTTTTGTTTGTTTGTTTTAGGGCAACATAAAAGAAGATATGCTTAGCAAACTTTAAGTAGTAATTTTCACATTTTTATTCAATAATAACTGATACTTATAATTATGTTTTAGGGGTGCCTCAGTGGCTCAGTCAGTTGAGCTTCCAACTTCGGCTCAGGTCATGACCTGATGGTCTGTGAGTTTGAGCCCCGCATCAGGCTCTGTGCTGACAGCTCAGAGCCTGGAGCCTGCTTCAGATTCTGTGTCTCCCTCTTTCTCTGACACTCCCCCATCCATGCTCTGTCTCTCTCTGTTTCAAAAATAAAATAAAACATTAAAAAAAAATTTATAATTTTGTTTTAGAAATTCCAAGATGCCGGTATTACTGTTGAGGAAAGATGAAATTCATGCTAGTTTTTTTTCTTATATATATTTTCTATATGTTTCCTTTATTTTTACCTATATATTTTTAAAAAAATTTTTAATGTTTATTTATTTTTTGAGAGAGAGAGAGATGGAGTGCAAGTGGTGGAGGGGCAGAGAGAGAGGGAGAAACAGAATCTGAAGCAAGCTCCAGGCTCCAAGCTGTCAGCACAGAGCCTGACGCAGGGCTTGAACTCATGAACTGTGAGATCATGACCTGAGCTGGAGTCGGACACTTAACTGACTGAGCCATCCTTGGGCCCCTACCTATATTTTATTCTAAATTTTTCTTATGCACTTAGTGTTGTACTAGGTGCTTTACATGCATTATGTCATTGAATTCTCACAACACATGAAGTACATATTCCATTTTACAGATGAAAAAAGCTCAGAGAGAGTAAGTAACTCACCCAAGATTATAGAGCAAATGGCAGAGTTGGAACTGAGTTCTGTTTGTATCCAAAGTCCTATTATTTCTGTCCTAATCCTTGAAAACTGTGGGTCTGAATAGCATACCCATGAATGCAATTGTTTATGTGCACACGAGAAGAGTGCTTATCCATTCTGGGTGGACTTTTCTTGTAGATAGAGGGTTTAGACCCCCACGGTGTAACATCCTGCTCATTTTTTCACCTTGAAAATCTTTGGCCGGCACTACCAACAGGTAAACAACTTGATTTATATGAATTTTATCTCATCTCAGATTTGCCTGTTTGGGGATGGAAGTAATGAAATGAGACAGAAGAGTAAGTTGATGGAAAAGTCATTGTATAATATTCACTATGTGCCACACTAAGCAAAGAACTTTGTAGATGTAGCATGTGGTAGAACCCTATCTGTATCATACTAAAGCCCACTTTTCTTGGGGAAAACCCATTCCATGTGGTTCTTAGAGACTGAACTCCTCCTCCCTGCCTGTCAAGGAGTGGTCATTTGATCAGTACTTGGGCAGAGTACCCCATTTCCGTGGCCAAAGGGATTGGATTAGAAATGGGCATATGATCCAGTCTGTGTTAATTTAACCTCTTCATGGGATTTTTGCTGTGACTATCAAGAGTTTTCTCTTTTCTCTTAGGAAAAATAGTTGTAAGGGTAAGCATTAGTGGCCATCTTGGCCACCATATGTAGGCTAGAATGTAGTCTAGGATTGAAAGCTGAGAAAAGCAGAGCCAAAAGTTTGAGAGAAATATTTGAATTCCAAATGACATCAGTTGAAACCTTTGATTCAGGTATGCCTGAAGCCAGTCTCATTGCCTGGAACTTGCCAATGACATGGGACTCCTTGGAGCAATGGCATATTCCAGGGCTGGAATTATGAGATGCACATAGGTGCCAGAAAATAAGAAAGCAATCAAAAAATAACAGGGGCATGTCAAAAAGACATAGGAACCAACGTGAAGACTATCCCAATAGCCACATCTAGGACAATTTTAGCATAACAATAATAGTAATAATAATAATAATGATAATAATAATAATAATAATAATAATAAATTATATCCCATAGAATAAATATTTGTGAATATGGACTTACAAATATTTCAATAAACTATTTAAATTATTTAAGTAAATAATGGAATAAACAAATAAATCAGGGAAATGGGTCAACTCTTTATTCACAGTAGAATTCCAGTTAATAAATATAGGATGCATGGTGGAAACAGAAGTTTACCATTTGCCAAACACCACGCTAATAATTGTTGCAGGCAATAATCATTGTGGAGACTAAAATGAGTGAAAGTGTGATGAGAAAAAACATATTTATACTTTCCCAAGGTATCACCTTGCAAAATACTTACTTACGAAGGAAAAAACTCTACAATAGAAAAATTTTGTAGGTACTACCCTGACCAAATGATCAAAGTTAATATCACAGCAATGAGACATTGACATGTGGCTTCTGATATGATGCCCTAAGAAGGGCACAATGTCACTTCTATGGCATTCTTATAAAAAATGTGTAATCTGAATCTAAATCATGAGAAAATATCAAACTCAAGTTGAGGGACTTATTTAAAATTCTAGCTAGTATGCTCGCTTCGGCAGCACATATACTAAAATAGCTAGCTAATATTCTTCAAACTTGAGGACACAGTGTCACTTCTGTGGTATTCTTATCAAAAATGCATAAGTGATTGCCTGGGCGGCTTGGTCGGTTGAACATTCAACTCTTGATTTCAGCTCAGGTCATGATCTCATGGTAAAGCCCCTGAGCCCCTAGTTGGGTGCTGTGCTGACAGTGTGAAGCCTGCTTGGGATTCTCTCTCTCCCTCTCTCTGTCTGCCCCTCCCCCACTCATGCTCTCTTCCCCCCCCCCCCCAAATAAATAAATACACATTTTTTTTAATGTATAATTTAAGGGGTGCTTGGGTGGCTCAGGTCATGATCTCAGGGTTCGTGGGTTCCAGCCCTGCATTGGGCTGTGCACTGACAGCTTGGAGCCTGGAGTCTGCTTTGGATTGTGTATCTTCCTCTTTTTCCCGACCCCCCCTGTCCCCCTCCCCCCACCGCCACCCAGCTTGTGCTGTCTCTTTCTTTTAAAAATAAATAAACTCCTCAAAAAACTAAAAATACAACTACCCTACGACCCAGCAATTGTACTACTAGGCATTTATCCAAGGGATACAGGTGTGCTGTTTCAAAGGGACACATGTGCCCCCATGTTTATAGCAGCACTATCAACAATGGCCAAAGTATGGAAAGAGCCCAAATGTCCATCGAAGGTTGAATGGATAAAGAACATGTGGTATATATATACAATGGGGTATTACTCAGCAATCAAAAAGAATGAAATCTTGCTATTTGCAACTACGTGGATGGAACTGGAGGGTATTATGCCAAGTGAAATTAGAGAAAGACAAAAAATATATGAGGACTTTAAGAAACAAAACAGATGAACATAAGGGAAGGGAAACAAAAATAATATAAAAACAGGGAGGCGGACAAAACAAAAGATTCGTAAATATGGAGAACAAACTAAGGGTTACTGGAGGGGTTGTGGGAGGGGGGGATGGGCTAAATGGGTAAGGGGTACTAAGGAATCTACTCCTGAAGTCATTGTTGCACTATATGCTAACTAATTTGGATGCAAATTTAAAAAATAAAAATAAAATCAAAAATAAATATGTAAATAAATAAATAAACAAACATTTTTCTTAACGTGTAATTTGAATCTAACTCATGAGAAAATATCAGACAAACTCAAGTTGAGGGACTTATTTAAAATAATTAGCTGTATTCTTGAAACTTGTCAAAGTCAAGAAGGATAAAGACAGACTGAGGAACTTTCCCAGATGGGTGGAGACCAAGGAGATATGAAGCCTCAAAGCAACATAGGATCCTGGATCACAAAAAGACAATTGTCAAAATTTGAATTTGAAACTGGTTTTCATAGTTTATGACAGTAATTTGTTTATATTTGGGGAAGCTGGGTGAAGGGTGTATGGAAACTGAGTAACATTTCTGTAATTCTTTTGGAAATATAAAATTATTCTAAATAAAAGCTATTTCCCTCTTTTGTTATTTTATGTTAGGTTTCTCTCTGAAACTGAAAATTCCATAATTGAATAAAATATACTTATTTTGTTGAATTTTCACAACAGCCCTCTATAAAAAAGCTTTAGGTGGTTTAAATAATTTTCCGAAGATCACATAGTGAATGACAAAGCCAGGATTTGAATCTACATCTGCTTGACTTCAAAATTTTATACATGTTATAAAAATAACCAACTGAGTAAGCAATCCAGCTTATTTTAAAATTTACTGGCTTTTCAAAAATGCTGCCTTGTTCCAGAGAAGACTTGAGGCAGAAGACTTGTGATTTGAGTGCAGGTTAGGAGAAATATTGGCAAAATATTAGAAAATGTTTTGGTGTTTATGTTTTATAAGCATACAGCAGAACTCTGTAATTATGTGGTGCAGGAGGGCATACCAATTAGCCTCAATATGGACTTCCTCTGAAAATAATTAACATTTGACAGACAGTATGATCTAATAAACCAGATGACTGAGGCATTTTCCAATGGGATACATACTTAGTTTAAGCCTTCGATGAGTTGTTTTTTTATATGGGAGTCGTTTAAATTTAAGAAAAAGCAAACAGTAGGGCATGTTAAAATATCTATTAACTAAACACCCTGAAAGGGTATAAAATGCCTCCAGCTGCCAAAAAACAATTAGGCTGCAAATATGCCTTTGGTTACCTAACTACACATTCCCTAAACATTTAGTTCTAATTAATTTTCTTCATTACACAACAATGCCTCTCCTAATTACACTAGAGAAATTCTATAAACCTACCAGCTATTCGAAGTCTTTATTGCACAAATTATTCTGGTAGGCCCCTATTAGAAGCAAATCCTCACTCTCTAATTTATACATACCTCATCTCAGCGGACATGGGCTACTTAGTAAACCCTTGACAGCCAGGCAAACTAATCCTGTATGTGACCATTTTCCAAATTAGTAATTTCAGCGTGATGGAACATCAAGGCTGAATAATTTAAAACATACCAAGGTAAAGGTGAAAAGCACAAGCACAAGAACCGTGTAGCATCTGAATTTGTACACATGGTGCCAAAGCTTGTGATCCCTGGATCAGCAGTAGAGGCTGACTCAGAGGAACAGAATGCCTGTGCTCTCAGTTGAGTACAAAGGGTAAGCTAAGTACAAAGGGAAGGCGGTGGCAGTCTGCAGGCACCAGAAACAATACAGCAAGTACAGTAAGAAAAAAGGACTGAAGGGGCCATAGAACCATAGATTTTTAAGGGTAGGCAAAGACCCCAGACCCATCACTCAATAAGTGAGGAAATCAAGGCCCATTGAAGTGATGTGGGCTGATAGCAGGACTCTTCGAGGTCCTGACAGAGCCAGCTACACAGCACACTGTCACTCTAGAGAGGGTTAGTACACTTTATTGGAACCTATTAGCTGTTTGAAAGTTGGGCAAAGGCAGAGTTTGATTCCTGCAAAGCCATTTTGGCTCCCTTTCCTGGAAGATGGCATGTAGGCCAATCAGTACAAATGCATGCTTAGTATTCAAAACTCAAAACCAACTGATGGTGTTTTGGTAGCTTCACTTTCTACGCCTGGGGTATGCTGATTAGCCAACCATTTCAGCCCAGGCCTGGGGATCTGCTTCTGACTTCTTTTTTTTTGTACATATGAATTTTCTCTCATGACATTAGATAAAAAGTAACCTAGAGTTTTGCTACTCAAAATGTGGTCTGTGAATCAGCAGCATCAACGGCACTGGGGAGATTATTAGTTCCCAAACCTACTGAAACAGAATTTGCATTTTAACAAGATCCCTAGGTAATTCATATGCTCACTGAAGTTTGAGCAGCACGGGTCTACAGCAGTAATCCTCAAATTTTAGCATGCTTCCACTCATCCGGAGGGTACCCCATCCCCAGAGGTTCTTATTCACTAGGTCTTGGCCGAGGCCTAGCGCTCTCATCTCCTAACAAGTGTCTCAGGAGACTTCTGAGACAAAACCCTGGATTCTGGCATAGACTCTGCTTTGTCAGATATTTGCAGGGGTTGGATATTCAATTGCTGGAGGTTTTGGTAGACAAGTGCTCTTCATTGTTCACAAAGTGCCGATTTGTGCAGTCTTTTAGGTGATTCTGGAAATTCTACACATTTGAGGATAGCAATAAGTCAGGTAAATTGTCAACAATGCAGATTCTTGATCCCCACCACCAACCCTCCCACCTATTTTAGTGGGTCCTGGATGAGATCCAGAAATCTGCATTTTCAATAAACATCCACATGATTCTGACAAGGGTAGTCAAACAACACACTCAGAGAAACATTGATTTAAATGCGGAGCATCTTAGGGAAGAAGCAGGATTTGTGCCCTCTCAGCAGCAGGATTTCAACGTTCTCCCAGTGCGGCAGCAAGCCCTTCTCATAATTTAGCATTTGAAGCAGTTCCAGGAAATCAGTCCATTGAGCCTTTCCCTCACCGAAGCCCCAGTAGAACTTGCTCACTCCTCCTTTCTTAATTATGTCTGGCCAGCAGTGAGCACTCCAGCCGCTGTGTTCTTTAATCTACTTATCCATCTTACAACTGCAATTAATCAGGTGCATCCATCCATCTGGTTAATATGAGGACAAGCTGTTAATTTGTGAATGAAGATAAAGGTCTATAGACAACAAACAAACTAGCAAGAAGCTCTGGAAGGTGACATTTACCCCAATCCTTGCAAAGCAGGGTGAAGGAACAGGGGAATTCATTTGTTATAATAAAAGAAGGAAATGCTTTTTGGTGGAGGGAAGTGAATATAGAATTTAGGCACCCCTGGGTACCCATGTGGCTTGCCCTAGGCCATCTCTGAGTGGAGAATCTTTAGCTGTAAAATAGGAAAATAATAGGACTTAATCTTCATCTCAGGGAAGTGAGGAGACTCCACTGAGATTAGGTGAGACAAAACACTTTGTAAAATGCAGCAGAAATATTTTTGGTCATTTCTGTGTATTTCTTTTTTTTTTTTTTAATTTTTTTTTTTTAATGTTTATTTTTGAGACAGAGAGAGACGGAGGAGGGGCAGAGAGGGAGGGAGACACAGAATCGGAAGCAGGCTCCAGGCTCTGAGCCATCAGCCCAGAGCCCGACGCGGGGCTCGAACTCGCGGACCGCGAGATCGTGACCTGAGCTGAAGTCGGACGCTTAACCGACTGAGCCACCCAGGCGCCCCTCTGTGTATTTCTTTTACTCATTTAATACATATACATAGGGGAATCTCTTTTCATGCACATCTAACACTGAGATTTCTAGCAAGCGGATTGTGCACTTTAATCACATGGTAGCTTTACTGTTTTATAGTCTTCCAAGTTTTTTTGCTTTGTTTTGTTTTCTTTTTTGGTTTCTAAAATCCACAGGACAGATTCCCCCATCCTTTCCAACCCCAGTATTAAACTTAAGTGCACATTTCAGTGTATTATGGACTGAATGTGTCTCCTTCAAATTCACTTGTTGAAACCCTTACCCCCCAATGTGATGCTATTTGGAGTTGGTGCCTTTGAGGGGTAATTAGATTAAAGGTGGGACCCTGGTAGTGGGGTTAGTGCCTTCATAAGAAGAGAAAGAGAGCACCTAGGAAAGGCCCTGTGAGCACACAGCAGGAAGGCACTCTTCATCAAACTTGGAAGAGAGCCCTCACCGAGAACTGAATCTGTCAGCACCTTGATATTGGACATCACAGCCTCCAGAAGTATGAGAAATAAGTATTTGTTAAGTATCCTGCATGCCACCACCCCCCCCCCCCCTTCAGCTTATGCTATTTTGTTATAGCAGCCTGAGCTGACTCAGATGGTGGGCTTGCTGCCATAGTTTCTGATTCAGTAGGTCTGGGAGGGGCCTGATAATTTGCATTTTTTGACAAGATAACTTTCTTTTTTAATTCTGCTAGTTGTGGACTTCATTTTGAGGACCACTGCATTAAAACAAAATTTCCCCTGATTATGAAATGTAAGCTTTCTTTACTTTAAAAAGTTTATGTTCTCAGGGGCGCCTGGGTGGCGCAGTCGGTTAAGCGTCCGACTTCAGCCAGGTCACGATCTCGCGGTCCGGGAGTTCGAGCCCCGCGTCAGGCTCTGGGCTGATGGCTCGGAGCCTGGAGCCTGTTTCCGATTCTGTGTCTCCCTCTCTCTCTGCCCCTCCCCCGTTCATGCTCTGTCTCTCTGTCCCAAAAATAAATAAACGTTGAAAAAAAAAATTAAAAAAAAAAAAAAAAAAGTTTATGTTCTCTACCTCATATTTCTGCTCCTCGTCTCCAATTTAAAAGGGAGCATACCCCAGATTTAGAGCTAAATGAGGTGTAGTAGAAAATATACACCTAATGACCTTGGATGCACTTTTGTCAACAACACTGCGCTAAGCACAATTTCTTTCTTTCCATGTCATTAAGAAATATTTTGAAAGCCTTTCAGCTACCTCAGGAGTTTACGATCAAGCTGGGGAGACTGAATATATCCTGTAAAACACTTGGCGAATAATTACTGAGCAAAATAAACTATAAATGCAAAACAGCCTTGTCTAAAGTCCCCAGGTGAGAACACTGTCACATTCCTAAAAGGAGAAATTGATATTTAAATCCCAAATGCTCAGAAAATCTACTTTATCACTTCAGCATTTTTTACAGCTAGCTAGAGGCAAACCTCTTGACTTCAGTTCAGTCACAGATGGGGTAAAACTTTGAGGCACCTCCATTGGCCTAACGGCCTGTCCTGTGTCATTAAATAAAGTCTGAAACCACTATTTCTCAGAATGTGATCCATGGACCATCTGCAGCAGAATTGCCTTAGAAACATATTCATTGTACACATTAAAAATGACCTACCCAAAAACAACAACAACCACCACCCTTGGAAGCCAGGTCATGGAAACTTGTCATTTACCTAGCTCCTCAGATTAATCTTATGTTTAGTTTGAGGGGACATCCTCCAGGAACTTCTCCCTATCCCCACCCAGTACATCTGACTTTGGGATGACCACTTTCTTCTTAAGACAACACCATGCAGTAGGCATCAGTAAGCCTGCAGATGCAAGGAGACGTTTAGTTTTCAGTTTGAGTCTTAGTTTTTGGGTAGATACAGATAGGATAGGAACCTTCTGTTTGCACCTGCAAGAAACACAAAGATCTGTGATGGACAAATGGGAGGCAAGACTTTCATACATAGATAAGAAAAGGAATCCAAAGTAAGAGAAAGGATCAGAGGATACTTGGAAGAGCCATGTTGCTGTTGGGTGAGTCCCAGGGAGTTTAACAGATTAGGTTGAGATTATAGTGTAAACCCTGACAGGTGTTGTATGTTTGTTTGTTTGTTTGTTTGTGATGCAAGTGCCTGATTTAAGCTTTGATGGCCCAGGCATCCATTTCAAAGAGGCATCCATTTCAAAGATGACTATTTCTCATAAACACATGCCAGCCAGTGAATAGGTATAGAGCCAGGCCACCTCCCCTTTATAGTCATCTTTTTTCCCCTTTAAAATATATTCTGTAATCTGATTTTTAAAATGGCTACATAGTTTCCCATCATATTGAAATTATGTTTTTTATAAATAGCCATTGATTATGGGGGGCAGTGTCCTTTGATAGTTCCCAACAAGATCTCTCTATTTTATACCAGATGGCTTTTCCTAGCTCTTGCTTAATGATCAAGGGGTAATGTTCTGATTACAGTAGTTGTTCCATTTCCCTCCCTCTAGATCACTTAAGTTCTCATATCATCCTTAGGGGCTTTCTAAAAGCAACTGCAGCATTCTCAACCCCTTGTATTTCATCCATTAATTTATTTATTCATCAAATATTGAGGAAATGGAGGTGACAGATACAAACCCTGCCTTTTGTGGGTTTGATTCTGGTTTGAGCTCAGGAGCAATATACAAGTAAAAATAAATATAATACCAGGTAGTGAGAAGAATAACTTAAATAGGTCTAGACTTAATTGCTCTTAATTGGAAGGACATCTGTTATACTACAAACATCACCTTGAGCAAAATCCGGGTAGCAGGCTTAGGTCATTATAGGTCAAGAGAAGGAGGTTAGAGACACTTCTCCAATATATATACACTTCTTGCTCTGTCACTGATGGTATCCCCTTTTATGGTACTGATGGAGCCATATAAAGAGATGATCCAATTAATAGCTCACTGGATGACAATATTCAAATTAGATGGAGAATACCAAGCCTCCTTGCTGAAGCAGATCATTTTATTTATAATGGTCTTGCCTTTGGCTTGCTGCCTGCTATTTGTGTGGTCTTTGTCTCTCCTCTCTTTTTTTCTTTCTTTCATCAGTGAAGGATTTAGACTGGATGGATAATGTTGGGAGTCTGGTTGGTATTTTCAAGTTGGAGGGCTGCCTGGGTGGCTCAGTTGGTTGAGCATCCCAGTCTTGATTTCAGCTCAGGTCATGATCCTAGGATTGTGGGATTGTAGGTAAGCATGGAGGCTATCTGAGATTCTCTCTCTTTCTCCCTCTGCCCCTCTCCCACTTGCTTG
Organism: Prionailurus viverrinus; assembly: GCF_022837055.1. Taxonomy (NCBI): domain Eukaryota; kingdom Metazoa; phylum Chordata; class Mammalia; order Carnivora; family Felidae; genus Prionailurus; species Prionailurus viverrinus. Next base: position 186,152,512 of record NC_062561.1, on the reverse strand, counting down.
TGTGTGTTCTCTCTCTCTCTGTCTTTAAAATAAAATAAAATAAAATAAAATAAAATAAAATAATAAATAGTTGAACATAATGTTATTTATTGTGTATTTCTGGGGTCAAGCAAACCAATAAAGGAGGCCAACAAAAGTTTGTCCTTCAGAAGTCACCAGCTCACTGAATGTGTGTTGTGGCAAAAGCAGAACTATCATAAGAAAGAGGGATGGATCCCAATATTATCTGACTTCTCCACCTAGACCACAAATGAAGAAAAACCTGTCTAAAAATTGTTATGTTTCCTCACTGGACTTTCAAACGCCTGTTCATAAATGAGCTTCTAATTAACCAAAATCTGGCTCCCATGAGGTCACTAAAAATCTGACACTTTTTCAGAAGTAAATTTTAGAGTGACTTTCTGGTCATTTTACAGAGTACTGAAGCATACAAGCATTTTGCTTTCCAACGAAGTTCTTTTCTGTTAGTGTCAAACATAAAATCTCCATGATCCCTTCTGTTTTTCTAAACATCATAGCTAAACAACGAAAGGAACTTTTCCATCATTTTTCTATAATTTAAACCTAAGCAGGCTTGAAGGGAGCAGTAATGATATCTAGGATGGCTTTGTGTAGACCCCATGGCTTTTGCATATTTTCATTATGCATTTATTTAGTAATCAGTGGAAGTTATTTGCTTCTTATATATCCAATTCCTCAGACAAACAGAGTAGCGTCAGAATAAAGTGAACCATCAAGTGTTATAAAATATCCATATTAGAGGAAAATATCCTTTTAGCTTTATTTTTATGAAAAGGTAATTAGGGAGTGCAAGTTCAAAATCTGGTTAAGTCTGACTATTGTAGAATCTATTTCCTTAGTATGGCATGGGTCAATTTTTGTGGGTTAAAAAGCAAGGGTGATGTATTAATTGACTTGGGCTGCGGTAAGATATCATTGGCTGAGTAGCTTAAACAATAGACATTCATTTTCTCACAGTTCTGGAGGCTGGAAATCCCAAATCAAGGTGCTGTTAGGGTGGGTTTCTGGTAAGAGCTCTCCTTTTGGCTAGCAAACAGAGAAGGCGACTTCTCACCTTCTCACTGAGTGTTTACATGGCCTTTTCTCAGTGCATGCGCAGAGAGAGTGCTCTAGTTTCTTTCCCTCTTTTTGTAAGGACCAGTCCATTTGGATTAGGACTCCACCCTTGTGACCTTATTAACTTTAATTATGTTGAAAGCCTTATTTTCAAATATGGTCACATGATGGGTTAGGGTTTCACCATATGAATTTTGGGGGACACAATTCTGTCCATAACAGATGAATCAATTCTGAGGGACTTTTGTGTGAGATCTTTCTGAAAGAGTTCTTCTCAAGTGTGAAAACCCTGTAACCTCTATCATTGAAGTGGGTAGGGAGGGGAATGATAATTTGAAGTGGAACCTTTCCTACATGCTGACAGAGCCTCAGACCCGAGCATTCATGTTGATCCGGGACCCATAGTCCCTGTTCAGGAGCTTTTTGAAACCTTTGAATCTACCTATGTGAGGGTCCCCTAATTCAAGCCTGGAGAATTTCCACAGGGTAGTGTGATACTTTAGTCTCCCAAAAGCTTTCTCAGCTTTCTTTCTTAAGTAAGAAATATATTTATTAACAACCAAGTCACCTTTTCCTTTACCTTTGGTGCCAATCTCCAGCCAAGCTAAACACATGTTTCTGAACTGGATTTAATGCATATCTAATGGCCACTTTTGTCAAGGATTTATGCAGTCTTCCTTGTACTCTTTGAGAAACTTCAAGTTCACATAATTTTTTTTAACCTGCCTCATTCTACTCTATACATGTCCAGCCTCTCAGTCTTTGTAAGGGAACAATTGTGCTCTCTTTGGAAATAAATGCTCTTGCTGCCACTGAAATCAGGTCTGTTTGTTCAATTATAGGACTCTCTCTGGATGCCTATAATGGAACATTGTGTCTGGTCAGTTAGTGGTCCGTTTACTTCCAGGTAAAATCTGCATGGCCAGGAGAAGAAAATTTATTTGTTTCTCCTGATTTAAAAAAAAAAAAGGTCATGAATGATAGTTATAGAAAACAGGAAGAAGAAGAAAAAGAGCAAACCACACATACAAGAAAGCAAGCTCACAATCTTACGATGCATAAATAGTCATTGTTAACATTTTGGCTTATTTTCACCCAGTGTTTGTTTTAATAGTATTGACAGAGTATTTGTCACCTGCTAAATACTTTGCATCCATTGAGAGATAGATCTTGTTAAGTTCTTAGAAACTGCTGTGCCACACACAGACTAAAAAGGGAAATGTACACACTCCCTTGGATGGAGTCCTCTGTATGTGTTTCTTGCTATCTTATTTTCCTCAATATGCTATTATAGACATTTAACCATGAAAATAAATAATCTTTAAAAATATCTCTTTCACCTTTGACCCAGCAATAGGTATTTATCCAAAGAATACAAAAATGCTGATTCAAAGGGGCACATGCACCCAAATGTTTATAGCAGCACTATCGACAATAGTCAAAGTGTAGAGAGCCCAAATGTCCATCAACTGATGAATGGATAAAGAAGATGTGATATATATATATATATATATATATATATATATGTGTGTGTGTGCGTATATATTTATATATGTATATATATATATACATATATATATGTATATTGTATGTATATATACATATATATGTATATATATATGTATATTGCTCCTGAGCTCAAACTATATATATATATATATATATATATATATATGCAATGGAATATTACTCAGTGATCAAAAAGAATGAAATCTTGCCATTTGCAAAAACCTGGATGGAACTAGAGTGTATTATGCTAAGCGAAATAACTCAGAGAAAGGTAGATATCATGTGATTTCACTCATATGCGGAATTTAAGAAACAAAACAGATGAACATAGGGGAAGGGAAGCAAAAATAAGATTTAAAAAAAAGAGGGAAACTAACCATAAGAGACTCTTAAATACAGAGAACAAACTGAGGGTTGCTGGAAGAGAACTGGCTGGGGGGATGGGCTAAATGGGCGATGGGCATTAAGGAGGGCACTTATTGGGATGAACCCTAGGTGTTATATATAAGTGATGAACCACTAAATTCTATTCCTGAAATCACTATTACACTATAAGTTAGCTAACTTGGATTTAAATTAAAAAAAAATCCATTTCATACTATTACAGGCTGTAGATGGAGCACGATGTATTTAATCACTTACCTACTATTGGCTTTTGAAGTTGTTCCTCTTTTTAGGCTGTTGCTTTCAGCATACTTGTATATTCTGCCAAATCAGAACTAAATTGTCTATATTCTGAACCTTGGTTTTACAATAGGTATCAGGGCATTTTTTTTAACTACCTGGAAATTCTCTCTTATCCAGGGTTATAGACAAGCAGATTTTGAATATGAGCATTTCCAGAAAGGGGGAGGGGCATTAAAACTACTCTAAAGATTTGAAAGCAAGATCTCAAGTCCTCTTAGACCACAACTCTGTCTATCTCTTGACCCCTTCCATCAATTCTATACACATCTGTTTGGACGCCACTGGATAGGTAACTTTTTATTTTGATAAAATTATAAGATTTCAAAATATTTGTTAAGAGTAAGAATACAAAGAAATCCCTTTAAAAAGGCAATTTTTAAAGAGAAGTTTTAGGTTCACAGCAAAATTGAAGGGAAGGTATAGAGATTTTCCATATACTGCCTGCCCGACACATTCACAGCTTCCCACATTATCAACATCTCCCGCCAGAGAGGTCCATTTGTTGCAATCGATGAACCTACATTGGCACATCATAGTCACCCAAAGATGTTGGTTTAATTAGGGTTCACTCTTGGTGTTGTACATTCCACAGGTGTGGACAAATCTGTAATGACATGTATCCATCATTACAGTACCATACAGAGTAGTTTTACTGCCCTAAAAATCCCCTATGCACTGCCTGTTCATCCCTCCCTTTCTCAGACCCATGGCAACCACTGATCTTTTTACTGTCTCCATGGATTTTGCCTTTTCCAAAATTTCATATAATTGGAATTATACAAGTCTGATCATTTTTAAGAATAAGGCACAAAAAGCTGCAGTGAGTGTGGGGGTTGTCAACTGTGAGCTTCACTGTAAGGTGACTTCACTGGCTATTTCATTAGGATAACCCAGTATCAGTATTGTTAGGTATTTCCTCTTTGGCTGGTCAGATTCCCTAGAGAAGTCTTTTATTATATCATGCCTAGAGGGTATAATTTGGGTGTCAACATTCTGGGCTCAAGTAGGGGAGGAAGGCTGGCTTCTCAGGTTCTGGTATGTAAACTTTCTCTTAATTCTCTGGCTTTTGGTAGACAGTCCCTGCCTCGGCCTCTGTATTACCCTCACTGGCCCTCTGCCTGCAGAGTAGGGGAGGAAATCTGTGCTCCTAACTGCTTATGAAACAGATAACACCAGTTTTGAGGTTTTTAGTCCCATCCTTACTCCATAGTCCCAGAAGTATCTAATGTGACAAACTGCTGTGCCTTTTAGGTTCTGATGTCAAATGGGTTGCTTCTTGGATCTCTCTACTGTCAGCTGACGATTCTGTTTCCCAGGTCAGCTAGCTAAATCAATGACCACTTTGTCTGTTTTCCAAATCCCCAAATTTTATTTTCACGTTCACTTCTCTTCTTATTCTTTGGCCTTATGAGTTTATGCCTTTTTTCCTTTAAAGTCCCTTTAGTATTGATATAGTGAGGTTTTGGGAGGCAGGGGAGATAATGTGTGTGTTCTGTTTCCTGAATTTTATTGAAAGCCTCCTAACACTTTCTTTAGATGATGATAAGACACTTTTGGTGTGTATTATATTTTTATTCCTATGTACGTGAAGCATACTATTGATTACGAAGCCCTCCTAGTTTGTCTTACTGCACCATTCTTAACAATCACAAGTGCTAGAGGAAGACAGAATTCTGTTCAAACAATGGCTCTGCCGTTTGTGACCCAGGGAAAGTCACTTCATCTCACCAAACCTCCATTTCCTTACTTGTAAAATGAAGATGAAAATGGTACTTGCCTCATCTGAGTGTTTTAGGGTATAATTGAGACAATAGATTTAATGTGTTATCACAGTGCCTGCCGCATAGTAGGTGCTCAGGAAATGGCTGCCTTTAGCCTTGTGCTCATCCTTAAGTCAGTGTAAGCTTCAGGAAAAGTTCGAAAGAGCTAAGACATTTTCAGGAATCGAGACTGCTCCTGAAATGCTGGTTTCAGTAAAAAGTAATCTTTAGATCTCACTTGGATGGGCAACTCTTGGCATTTGAAGCAGTGAGACCTAATCCACAGGTGAAGGTCATAGCAATCCTCATTCATTCATTCAACAAGGAGTGCTAGCTGTGTGGAACATTTTAAGGTAAATATTATATAGCCTGTGAGTGAATCACTGAATACTTCAGAATGCCTCTTATAAAGGGAGGTTGTTTCATATTAAGACTTAATGGAATTAACAAAGCATGCTTAATATTATCTAATATTCAGTACATTTTTTTTCAGTACATATGAAAACTACTTTGATTATCATAATTTTCATTTTCTAAATATTTGCTGTTTGTCGATTTGGTTTCCAAATGTCTTTTTGTTGTTTTTTCCTTTTTTTTCTCAAGTTTATTTATTTATTTGGAGAGAGAGAGGGAGCATGAACATGCGTGAGCGGGAGAGGGGCAGAGAGAGAGGGAGAGAGAGAATCCCAAGGAGGCACTGTGCTATCAGCACAGAGCCCGCTGTGGGGCTCGATTTCATGAACCTATGAGACTGTGACATGAACTGAACCCAAGAGTTGGAGCCACCCATGGTCCCTGTTTTTTCATTCTTAAATCTCAATTTTCTTTCATCTCTATCTCTCCTGCCCCAGAACACTCCCCTTTCCTTTTTTTCCCCATGTTTTTGTTTGTTGAAGAAACAAGGCAGTCATTCCATAGAAAGTCCTATATTCTGGATTTGGCCAACGCATCCTCCTGGTACAGTTTAACTTGTTTCTCTGTCTCTAGTACCCTGTACGTTGGGGGAGCTAGGACAAAAGGCAAATTAATTTCCTCAACAATTTATTTTTTACTTGTTTTGGAAGAATATACTATAGTGGTGCCATGCAGTTTTTATTTTATCATTTCATGTGATACATAATGTTTTGTTATTTAGCTATTAGTGATACTAATAGATCCGTGGTTTCAGGTGGTGATATTCTCACTCTTTCAGTGTAAAATTTCCCACCAACATTTTATTTAATCTTTCTGTCATCTATTATTGACTGTTATACACTGAATTGTGTCCTCCCAAGAAATGTATTGAAATTCTAACCTCTGGTACCTATGAATGTAGTCTTGTTTGTGACAGGGTCTTTACAGATATAATCCAGTTAAGATGAGGTCCTTAGGGTGGGCTTAAATCCAATATGACTGGTGTCTTCACAAGCAGAAGAAAATGTCATGTAAAGTCAGAGACACACAAGGAGAATGCCATGCCTCAAAGAGTGGGGAGACCTTCCAGTTGCCCTCACTCAGATGAAACATGGGCTGATCTGGCCCCCAGTGATCCAGCTGGTGGGTGAGAATGCTCCAGGCCAGATTCTGGACAATGTACACAAGGAGCCAGCAAAGATGCTTTCTCCTCCCACTATGCTCTCCCGAACATAATAGGCAAATCTTTTTATAACCCAGTTTCTTAGGTATAAGGGGGATGTATTTTTATTTCATTTTTTGAGTCCTGGCACTCAACAGAAAAGCCTTTTAAATATTCTTTTCTAGGGGCGCCTGGGTGGCGCAGTTGGTTAGGCGTCCGACTTCAGCCAGGTCATGATCTCACGGTCCATGAGTTTGAGCCCCGCGTCAGGCTCTGGGCTGATGGCTCAGAGCCTGGAGCCTGTTTCCGATTCTGTGTCTCCCTCTCTCTCTGCCACTCCCCCGTTCATGCTCTGTCTCTCTCTGTCCCAAAAAAAAAAAAAAAAAACCCCACATAAATAAATAAATAAATATTCTTTTCTATTAGTTTTTAAAATGTACTTTATTTTAAATGTATTTTAATGTACTTTACATGTATTTTAAATATACTTAAAAAAATGTATATCTATTTTGCGAGAAAGTGAGAGAGCACACACGTGTGAGCAAGTAAGCCAGGGAGGGTCAGAGAGAGGGGGAGAGAGAGAATGCCAAGCAGGCCCAGCGCTTTCAGCACAGAGACAGATGTGGGGCTTGTGTGGGGCTTGATCTCACAAACTGTGAGCCAAATCAAGAGTTGGACATTTAACCAACTGAGCCATCCAGGCAAACCTAGTTTTATACTTTATATATATTTCAAATACAACCAACCAGTCTTTTTCCTAGCTGATCATCTCCAAAGCATTGCTGTTTTTTACTAATAATGAAAATGGTTTCAAGGCTCCAGTTAAAAAAAAAAAAGAAAAAGAAAAAGGCAAAGACTGAAATAATACAGCTGCAAGCCAAGGAGTGTGCAAGGATTGATGGAGCTGCCACCAGAAATGAGGACGAGGCAAAGTAGGATTCTGTCCAGAGTCTCAAAGGGAGCATTTCCCTGCTGTCATTTCAGACCACCAGCCTTCAGAACTGAGAGAGTAGATTTCTGTGGTTTTAAGCCACCAGTTCTGTGGTACTTGGTTACAACATCCCTAGGAAACTAACACAGTGACCATTTTCCAGATTTGGTTATTTCATTGAATGTTGTGAAGTGGTAATATTTGAATTCTATCATTTCTTCTGTATTTATTAGCTGGAATTATTTTAGTAGAAACTTTTTTTCCTTCACTAAGGCTATTTTCATTGTCTTGAAAAATATTTACTCTAGAAAGGTATAGTATATGCTGATGTTTGTTTGTTTGTTTGTTTAAAGTAAGCTCCATGCCCAATGTGGGGCTTCAATTCAGAACACTGAGATCAAGAGTCACACACTCTACTAACTGAGCCAGCCAGGCAGACTTGTTCTCTCCGTTTTAATTATCAAATTTCAAAGTAATGACTTGACAACACTTAGTGATGTCCAGTGAGCTTATTTTGTTCCCCATTTTTTGTTTTGAATATATTATGGACTTATGAAGAGAGCTTATTTAAAAAAGAATGTCATTAATAAATTATTCTGGGCCTCTGGGCTTCTCCCAGTTGTAAATGAAATGTGGGATTGATATCTTGCCCTTGAGTAAAATGTATACTAAGAAAAATGACCTTGTTAGGATGTGTAAGAAAATACCTTTTGGTGACCCAGGGGAGTCTATTTAAATTCCAGTAGGGTCAAAGTTGAGTTTGGTTCAGATAATTCTCTGAATACCAGTATAATATATTAAGTGTAATTATATTGCTATTTGTTTTCCAGCTAGATAAATCTTGTACCTCCTTAGAATGGCCACCGTTTTATCTGGGGAGGAATTAAATTAAATACTCTCAGAATTTCTTCCCTTCTTAAAACCATTACAAGCTATGAATAGAATCCTTCTTTTTACGGGGCGGATGGATAAAGAGTTGCATAGTAGCAACTGAATGGAGATTTGTGTTTGTTTTTGAAAATAAAAACTTGGGTTTGGGAGAATTAGTGTATTTTAGGGAAAAGCACAGATTAATTAAAATTAGAAATGTCCTGAAAAATTCTATTTTATAGTGTTAGCTATAGTTCCTACCTCCCCACAAAATTCAAGCTCCTTCAGTGCAACACCATGTCTAACTTATTAGTATATCCTCAAACCTCAGTATCAAGATTTCACAGAGTAGGTGCTTCATAAATAAATGAATATAATTAGAATTCAGTGTAGGTAAGCCTCTTTAAAAGATCAATATATGTCAGACAAATTTGGAACATGATGTGAGGATAATGAATTGGATCCAATTACCATAAAATGATGTATTAATTGTTTTCAAAGTGGTGTGGCAGTACACTGGTAAAGATGCCCACGACATAAAACAGGTTACAGCATAGCATACTAGTCCATCATGTAAAGAAAAATGGTAGGTAATATTTCAATATGAATTAAAAGAAACTTATGGGGCACCTGGGTAACTCAGTCAGTTAAGCGTCCAACTTCGGCTCAGGTCATGATCTCATGGCTTGTGAGTTCAAGCCCTGCGTAGGGCTTTGTGCTGACAGCTCAGAGCCTGGAGACCACTTCAGATTCTGTGCCTCCCTCTCTCTCTGCCCCCCAACCCCCGCCCCAGCTCATGCCCTGTCTCTCTCTCAAAAATAAATAAACATTTAAAAATGTAAAAAAAAAACTTAGAGGAATATATTATATCTATAATGGGCTTAGTCGGCATGCAGGTAAGCAAAAAGAAACCACACAAAATATTTCAACATAAGAGATTTCATATAGGTTGGAGGTGCTCAAAGACAGGCAGGGTTATTGAGGTGTCACAAGGACAGTACTGTGGGGAAACAGCTGCCATCTAGGAGTGAGAAACAGAGGTTGAGGTCATATGTGATTAGAATCTCAGAGGAGGGCTGTGATCTCTGGGAAGGGAGCAATGCTTCCCTTCTGCTGGGGCCTCTCTGCTGGGATGTTGTGGCAAAGGTGCTAGGTGAGCTGGAAGATGCTGGAGACTGGGTCTGGAACTCAGTGCACTCCTGGGGATGAGTGGGGTTGCTGGAGTGACACTGATAGGGGCAGCAAGCAAATCAGAAGTGGAACTTTCCTTGCTCATCCTGCCTCCTGCTCTCCCTCTTGTGAGAAATGGGAAGTGCAGAGTCTCAAGCAAAGCATCACAAAGCAGATTATAGGAAAGTAGGTGTGGAGCCCAGAGACAAGAACTTAATAAATCATGTGGGGGTAAGGGAACGCAGACACTTACTCACGTTTATGTACTTCAGCATTGTTGAATTGGGTTACAGCGATCAAACCTTTTTCTTTTTTTGTTTTATTTATTTATCTTGAGAGAGAGAAAATAAAGAGGGCAGGGGCTAGAGAGAGAGAGGGAGAGAGAGAATCCCTAGTAGACTCTGTGCTGTCAGCACAGAGCCCAACACGGGGCTTAATCCCATGAACCGTGAGATCATGATCTGAGTGGAAATCAAGAATCAAATGCTGAACCAGCTGAGCCACCCAGGTGCCCCAAACCTTAATTTTCTTTAAGCTTATTTTTTTTATTTTTAAGTAATCTCTACACCCACTATGCAGCTCAAAACTCACGACCCTGTGATGAAAACTCACATGCTCTTCTGACTGAACCAGCCAGGCCTTATTTTTCACTGAGATATATTTCATATACCCGTTTCAGTATACAGTTAAAATATACAATACAGTGTTTTTTAGTGTATTTACAACGTTATGCAGTTATCACCACTAATTGCACAATAGTTTAATCAGCCCAAAAAGAAACTTTGTGCCCTTTAGCTATCACCTCCTATCCCACTACATCCCCCACCCTCCCCTTAACCCTAAGGCAACCATAGACCTGCTTTTCAATACTACGGAATTGCCTATTTTGGACATTTAATATAAATGGAATCATACGTTATGTGAGCTTCTTTCTTTTTGTTTGGCTTCTTTTACTTGGCAAAATGTTTTCAAGATTCATCCATGTTGGAGCATGTATCAGTACGTCATTAGTTTTTATAGCTAAACTATAGCTTTATATAGTTTTTTTTTTATTTTTTTTCAACGTTTATTTATTTTTTGGGACAGAGAGAGACAGAGCATGAATGGGGGAGGGGCAGAGAGAGAGGGAGACACAGAATCGGAAACAGGCTCCAGGCTCTGAGCCATCAGCCCAGAGCCTGACGCGGGGCTCGAACTCACGGACCGCGAGATCGTGACCTGGCTGAAGTCGGACGCTTAACCGACTGCGCCACCCAGGTGCCCCATTTAGCTTTTTCCCATAGCAGCTGCACCGTTTTATATTCCGACCAGCAATGTATGAAGGTTCCAAGTCTATACATCCTTACTAAGACTTGTTATTGTCTGTCTTTTTTATCATAGCCATCCTAATGGGCATGAAGTGATATCTTACTGTGATTTTTTTGGTATAAAATGAAATTTTATTTTATTAATAATCCTAGCATCTTTTCATGTGCTTATTACCATTTGTATATATTCTTTGGAGAAATGTCTATTCAAGTCCTTTACCTATCTTTAATTGGATTGTTTGTTTTTTGTTGTTGGGTTGTAAGAGTTCTTTATATAGGACATTCGACTCTTATCAGAAATATGATTTGCAAATATTCTCTCCCTTCTGTAGGTTGTCTTTTCAGTTTCTTAATAATGTCCTTTGATGCAGAAATTTTGCAGTTCTGATGAAGTCTAATTTATTTCTTTTTACTCATATTTTTGGTGTCATATCTCAGAATCCATTGCATAATACAAGGTCACAAAGATTTACATACGTTTTCCTGTAAGAATTTTATGCTTTTAACACTTATGTTTAGTTTTTTTTTAATCTGAGTTAATTTTTGCACGTGGATATCCAGTCATTCCAGCGTCATTTGTTGAAAAGACTGTTCTTTCCCCCAATGCATTATTTCAGCACGCATGTTGAAAATCACTTTTTTTTTCCAGATTCTCAATTCTATTCTGATGATGTATATGTCTATTCTTATGCTAGTACCACACAGTCTTAATTACTGTAGCTTTGTAGTAAGTTTTGAAATTGGGACTAGCATTGGTTTTCTTTTCCAAGATTGTTGGCTATTTGAGGTATTTTGCATTTCCATATGGATTCTAGGTTCAGCTTGTCAATTCATGCAAAAAAGGCAGCTGGGATTTTGATAGGGATTACATTGAATACCATGCTTACTTTTAGCAAAAACATTTCCACTGTGACCAGAAAGTCTGTTTTTCAAGATGCTAACTCTCTTGGTAATAGGCGGTAAGTGTAAACTGCATTAAGTTAGCTCAGATTAAAATCAAGATTTTTGTCTCTCTTTTGTAGAACAAATCACATTGATAACTTTAAATATATTTGGGTGAAATGCATATCTGTGTGGTTTGGTGAGGGCAAGGACTGTATCTAGTTTTGCTGACCACTGTATCCCCAGGCTAAGCCCAGAGCCTTATATGTAGAAAGTGCTCAGGCTTGTTAAGAAAGGCAAGCATCTTCCCTAACAGGTGAGGGAACAAGAGCAGAAGGATATATGGACTTAGGCTGTCCAACGTGATGCCCAAGGGCACGAGGATGTGTAAAAAGAACCCAGCTCACCCAGACACAAAAGTGCACACATTGTCTTTTTTATATGAAATGTTCAAATGTCTAGGGGGTGGGAATATGGACTGACTGTAAAACAGGTTTCTTTTTAGGTTGATGGGCATATTCTAAAATTAGATTATGGTGATGACTGTACAACTCCTTAATTTTACTGTAATTCATTCAATTATATACTTAAAGGTGGTACATTTTATGATATGTAAATATCACAATAAAACTAAAAAAAAAAAAAAAAAGAAGAAGAAGAAAGAAAAAGAAAAAAAAAAACCCTAACATAGAATTCCAGCTTGAGACTGGGGCTTCAGTCAGTTTCAATTTTTACTGGGGAAAGTGATACAGACGAGGTAGGTCAAAGGGGGCTATATTTCACTGGCAAAGGAACAAAAAAGGAAAAGAAAAGAAAAAATGGAGGTGGAGTGATTGAAAGGAATAGTGGATCTGCAAAGAGCAGTTGGGACTGAGGCTCACAGAAAAGGTAATGAGGGATCAGGGGCCAAGATTCCTGTCGGGAGTTGGTCTATAAAAGGGCCTGGAATACAAAGTAGAGAACGGACACTAGGTTGAAGGGAGACAAGGGACTGGAAGGCTAACCCATCTGCCCAGTTTTTGACAGCGAGGAAACAAAGAAGGTCATGGGCTTGCCTTTCAGCGGCACTAGGGGGACCACATTTGAGACACTCCGGGGCAGGGCTGGTCACCCTGGTGTGAAAAGACTGTAGCGGCAGCCGGAGAAATGTGGCGGTGGGAAAACCTTCTAGTTAGGAGCCATCACTTCGCCATTCACCCTTGTCAGCCCAGCTGCTGGGATGGCTCAGCAGGGAAGGGAAATGATCGATAGTGGCTCCTGACAGGTTACAAGGGAAGAAGTAAATGTTCTACAAATGGCTGTGGGTCATGTTGGCTAGGCTGTCTGACTCCCAATCCTGCCCTTGGTCTTGATGCTGGAGCGTCTGCATCCCTCACAGCCACTAAGTCTAAATCACATCCGGAGGCTTTCTGGCTTCGATACTTTTGCTCACCCCAAGCTAAAATTCACCTGGCCTTCAAAGCCTGCTTCATTTATTTACAGTGCTAGCTTTCTTATCCTTCTTTAACATGTGTGATGTGCCAGGGACTATGCTAAGATCTTTCTAGGCATGCATACATTCTCACACAAACCCGAGAGTTAGAAACCGTTGTCCTCATTTTTTATTTATTTATTTATTTATTTATTTATTTTTTCAACGTTTATTTATTTTTGGGACAGAGAGAGACAGAGCATGAACGGGGGAGGGGCAGAGAGAGAGGGAGACACAGAATCAGAAACAGGCTCCAGGCTCTGAGCCATCAGCCCAGAGCCCGACGCGGGGCTCGAACTCCCAGACCGCGAGATCGTGACCTGGCTGAAGTCGGACGCTTAACCGACTGCGCCACCCAGGCGCCCCTGTCCTCATTTTTTAGATTAGAATATAAACAAAGATGAGAATTAATTTGCTGAGATCACACAGCTGGTAAGTAGCAGAGGTGGGCCTTGATCTTGGGTGTGTCTGATGCCAAAGCCCATTTTTCTCATAGAGTACTGTCTTGTCTTTTCAAAGTGAATCTTCAATGGGCCACTCTAATTGCAAGTCTGATTAAACACTAATTTCTTACTTCTAAAGGTGGAGTAAATAAACAGCTAATTATTTCCCTTTAACTGAATTGGGCATTCACAGAGAGCAGCAGACATGCCTGATATAAATAAAACAAACACCAGCTATTTTGCCCCCTGGTCACTAGTCGGGGAGTAAGGTTCTCAATCTTGAGGCATGGTTTCGGGCATTGGGAGTTGGGACTGGGGATTTGTCACAGCCTGCAGCCTTCAGAAGTGCTCTGGTTTCAGTTTGTTAGGACCCAGCTGTTCAGTCAGCAACTCCCAACACTGACTCTGGGAGCATGGACGGGACAGCTATTGTTGGGCTCCCCTGGGGAGGAGCTTGAGGGCTCTTCCCTTTTTGCAGCAAATTGGCCTGATTTCAACCCTTACTGGGAAGAACCAGGCATGCATGTGTTACTAAGTCACAAAGCTCAAGTAACCTACTCAGTTTTCAGATTAATACCTAAAAAATCGCATTCACAAAATTTAAATCTAATACTTGCACCCAAATTTAAACTAGAATATCATGGTAAAAGCCTACAGCCTTCAACTAATCTTGAGGAAGAAAGCCTTATCTTATCCCTCCATAGAGTGATGGTAAAGATTAGATAGAAAGCATTATCCTCATTTTACAGGTAAGAAAGTTGGCTCAGAGAAGTTTCTATCCTGAGTGCGCCTGACACCTTGTTTTATGTCTATAGATACTCCATTTTAAATATCTGTTCATTAACTGACCCCATCTCCCTGTAGTCAGTGGAGGAGAGAAGAAAATACAGGTATTATTTACGTAGTTTCAGGTATAATGTTTTCTCCTTTCTGTCCAGTTCACCAAGCTGGAGAGTTTGCCTCTCTCCTCTTCGTCTGGGCACGGAATTCCTGCCATTCCCCCAGGAGATACTTACCCAGGAACAGCTTCTGCGATTATCTCGCCACGATGGATCCTGCCATGCCAGAGTGTGGCGGCACAAAACTAATGGTGGAGCCAATAAGTGAGTGGAAAGTAAAAGGTCTTTTTTCCACCTTCGCGGGATCCATGCAGCAAGGCGGTGAGGTGCGAAGCCAGGTATGGGCATGGTAGCAGGGAAATGACTGATGTCATCATTAGGTCTGAGAGTTGTGCGTCCTTGGTACTCAGCTGCTTCCTAATGACATTTTCCCCCTCTTGATTTCTTCTCCCTTTCATAAGAAAACTCAGTGCAGAATGAAACCCTGAGTCCAGGGTCTGATTTGAATGGAGGTTTTAATATAAGTGATATTTGTGTTCTTTAAAATGAAAGGTTTTTTTCATATATTGTTCCATGTTATAAATGATTTATGTTTATGAGAAGTACAATTTTTAGTCATAACCTTTCAAGCCTCCTTGGCATTATGTTTTTAAACCACACGAGGGCAGTGGTGTCACATGTAAAAGATGCCTGCCTTCTGCTTTCTGAACAGATGGCACATTTGTTAGACTTCATTGGATGTATTTTTCCTTTATCGAAGCACAGGGGAATTTCACATTTGCAGGTAGAATGGGGGAAGATAGTTAAAATTTTATGCCGTATTTTTATCTCTTTGTTTATGCTGATAAAGACTGCAAAAGCAGTTGATTTATCCTCCTTTTTGCTGTTTTGAGAGATTGTTGTGCTAACAAGCTGGGGTGGGTGCTCATTACCACCGTGACCCTGGCAGAAGATATTCTGTTGATTTTGCATTTAATTGGAAATGTCACAATGATAATACATAAGCCCATCCTTCTTCCAACCCTCCACACCCTTAGATATGACTTAAATTCCTGCTGTTGCTTTCAGGAAAATTTTGCATTTTGTCTTTCTCCATACCTATTAGGTAGGCAGAATCTAGCCAGCTTTCTCTGAAGTTGGGACCCTGTGACCTTCCTTACCCCACGATCACAGAAAGTCTGAAGTAGCTCTTTCACAGATAGGTCTAGTCCTGCTGGGTTCCAAATGTCCCCTGGCCCTTGTGGATGCAGAGGGTCTTAAGTCAGAGCTAATCCGTTGCATCTTCTTAAGGTGGGATAATGCAAAGGTTGCTGCAGAACTGTGGACAGTTCTAGCATGTGTCCTTTGAGCATAGTTGGTTTGTCATGCTGTATTGGCTCATGCAGTACTTAATTTTTAAAAATTGCTAACACTTAAATGCAAAGAGTTCTATTAAAGATCCAGTTTCTTGCTTTTCTTGAAACATTGGACAATCAGAATGACTAGCCTGCACAGTCTCTGGGTGACAATTGGCCCATAGCCACCTTCTTTGTGGCTATATGTAGTCATTACATACCCAGGTCTCCCCTTTTGTTTCCCTGACACTAGAGAGGTGCTCATTAGAACCGTGTTTGCACTGTTTTTGTTACAATAAAAAGGAAAATGAGAATTTAATACTCATGTCAGTCTCAGAATAGAAAAATGGAAGGTATAGTCATGGAGCCACATGTCTCAAGGAAAATGAGCCTGAATGTAGCCTTCCCTGCTGCAGCATTTAGGGAAACTACCTGCTCTGCTAGCACCTTGAATTTCCCACGTGGGAGAGCTGTGCCTTTGAAGGTGGGCAGGTGTGGGGCTGACCTTGGGTAAAGTACCAGCAGCACTCCGGTGATCTTTTTATCCCCTTGGTTGAATGGGGATAATCTCATTTAACTCCCACAGCAGCCCTGGAAGGTAATCACTGAGTTATCTGGGCACACCGCTTAGCGCAGTATGGTCGGCCAGCTCCTGGCTTTGTCTTACCTTCCTCTCGGGGGCGGTGGGTTTTCAGGCTGGTGTGCCACGGAGCCTCCTGAGCGGGCACTCTTTGGTAAGTTGCAGATTCACTGCCTGACCCGGCTGGGGGAAGAAAAGGTTAAGGGAGAAGTGGGGCGGGCGAGGAAAGCCCTTTGGACGGGGTCTCAGACCCGGATGTGGCTAGATGCCAGTCCTGGAGCCTCGAGGTGGCAGCTGAGCTCCGCAGGGCTCCAGGAGGATTGGAGGAACAGACAGGAAATCCATTCTTGCTCTGCAGATTCATCGGCAAAACGCCCAAAGCAAACAGCAGAGGAAGTTTGCTTTAGTGGAGACAAACTCACAACTTTGCTCTTTCAAAGCCTCTGTTTACAAGTCAAAGCCGAGGCTCAGGCGGGCTTTCTATGCACACTCACCTGCAGGGGTGCTGCCTGCAGCGCGTTTTGCTAACTCTGGGCGCCTCCGCAGCGGGGCTCCGGATAACCAGGTGGGGCAGCTCGGGTGGAGCTCTACCCCTTGGGGATTCAGGGCTCTTCACCCCAGGCCTCCCAGGGTCAAATTTGGGAAGAGGGATGAGGAAGAAGAAGAAGAAAAAAAAGCCCTTAGCACTGGTGAGTTTTCGAATGGAGCATCACCTGTGGGTTATGGAATGAGGTGAGCAGCAGGAAAATAGGAAAATTGACAGATGCTGGCTTTAGGGAATTGCAGCTTGAACAAAGGTGCTAAATAAAGCATGCTGCTCACGGAATAGAAGCCACAGAAGATGTCTTTAAGGAGAGGTGTTGGTTCTGTTACCTGAATGGTGTCTACTGTTGTAACTGGATTGGGTATGTCTGTTACCTTGAAATAAAATAAACTGTACTAGTGTCTGGAAGAAAAATATGTTGGCTAAAGGGGCACCTGGGTGGCTCTTCAGCTCAGGTCATTGATGAGGTTTTTTGGGGGTGATAGTGGAGTTTACGGGGTCTGGAGCTGACAGCCAACAAAGAATTCTTGAAGATATCTTTGGTGCAAAAAGGTGATTTTATTAAAGCACAGGAACAGGACCCGGGGGCAGAAGGAGATGCCCCAGGACCAGGAGGAGAGACTGCATACACTGTGGAGTTGGAGGAGGTAAAGTCCAGGGGAAGTTTCCAGTGAGGTTTTCATACGTTAAAGAAGAGTCACAGGATCCTGGAGGCCTGGCTATTGTCAAGCTAAGATTGTTTTTCCCCCAGCAAAGCATTAGCTTTAAGACAGTAAGAGAGTTCCTGGAGACACATTTTACTCTGCCCTCCTCAAGTCTTTGCCAATGGGCTGCAGGTTATAAGGAAATGTAACTTTATGTGTCATTTTC